>NC_142596.1:24359427-24662155 GCF_965207765.1 Zootoca vivipara | reverse complement strand
GTTGTTAAAGGGATGAAATGTGGAGGGGGAGAACACAAACTTGAGTTCCTTGGAGGAAAAAAGTGGGATATAAGGATAATAAAAATGATATCTAAGCAATAATAATAACAACAACCACCCCAGTAAGAGGAGCCAGGTTCTGATAGTGTCTTATTTTCCCTTCTCCCTAGAAGGAGATGAGGTGGGTCCCGGCATTGCTGATGAGGTTGAAGACGAGAATTCGGCTAATCAGATAGCGGGCAAGATCCCCAACTTCTGTGTGTTGCTTCATGGGAGCCTGAAAGTCGAAGGCATGGTGGCTATTGTGCAGTTAGGGTACGAAGCACCCAGGGAATGTGGGCGGGAGGGTTCGTGATTCTGGGAAACAGAGATGGCATTGGCTAGAATTGTATGTATTTGGGGCCAGTGATTGATGTTTAGTTCATTTCAGTATTGGAAAAGGGAGACTGGATTTATCTACCAGGTGTCCTTTGATGGGCGACATACATCCGCCACAACAAGGCAGGGGTTCCAGAAGCTTCTGAAACAGGGATGGGAAAGCCTTTGTTCTGCCTGAGGGCCACATTTGCTCCAAGTAATCTTCCAGGGGCTGCATATCAGTGGTGGGCGGGGTCAAAGGCAAACAGAGGATGGAGCAAAACAGGCAATTCTTGCCATTATACACAGTAGGTAACATGCCAGCCACAGAAAAACCAAGAGGTTTCTACGCTCACCCACATATCCCTGTAGCCAGGCAAAAGCCCTCAAGGAGGGAGTCACAGAGCAGGGCCAGCATGGGGCTGAAGCCTGGGGAAGAGTCACAAGGACCAGATTTGGAAAATTCCACAGTAGAGGGCAGTCTTGGAACAAAGTGACCCTAAACATTTCCTGAAAATTAATAGAGGAAAAGGGCAGGTAGAAGTTTGTGAAATAATGCCTAGCATGGATAGCGATATGGTTTTCTCCCCTCTCTCATAACACCAGAATGCATGGACATCCAGTGAATGCTGGACGATTCAGGACAGATAAAATAAAGCACTTCATTCAGTGCATATTAAGCAATGGAAATTGCTCCCCGGGAGGCAGTGATGGCCACCAACCTAGATTGTTTTAAAAGAGGACTGGACCAATTAATGGAGGAGAAGGCTGCCAATGGCTACTAGCCATTACGGTTATGCTCCGCCTCCACAGTTGGAGGCAGTAATGCTTCTGAATACCAGTTGCTGGAAACCACAGGAGGGGAGGGTGATCTTGTACTTGGGTCCTGCTTGCAGGCTTCCCGTTGGAGCATCTGGGTGGCCACTGTGAGAACAGGACTAGATGGGCCATTGGCCTGATTCAGCAGGCTGTTTTATGACAGAGCATTTGTGACTTCTGTCTGTTCTTGTAGTAGTGAGAAGCTGCGGGGAAAGGGAATGCCCAGCCCCAGACTGGCCAGGGTGTTTTCTTTGGGAAATGGTAGAACTGCTTGTGGGTGTTCTGTTTTTCTTTTCAGCCCTGAATGGTATGGGATGCTGTATTCTCAGGCTGACAGCAAGAAGAAGTCCAACCTGATGATGTCTCTCTTTGAGCCGGGCCCGGAGCCTCTCCCTTGGCTGGGGAAGATGGCCCAACTTGGCCCCATCTCAGGTAGGCACCATGCCTGTCTGAATGGTTCTAGCAATCCCCTCGACGTTTGAGACATTAGTCTTCCCAAGTCCATTTCCTCCCCTCTTGGGTCCATGAGTTCTACACCACAGCTTCCCCGTTCATTTCAGCGAAGGCTCCAGATGTAGTTCCCTCCTTTTGCTCACAGAACTGCCCCAGCCATTGGTGTGCAAATGGTGAGGTTCTGTGCACGCAGGAACTTCTGTTTATGCGCTGGTGTGCACGTTCCGCCCTGGATCAAGGCCTCTTGTGTCCTGCGTATCTCTTCACAATTTTTTAGAGCCCCCTTTTCAAGCATCCGGTCCATATGTTCAGTTGCTTTGCTTGCCTGGAAGTGGCCTCGTTCTTCAGCGATTCATTTTCCTTTCAGATGCTAAAGAGAACCCATATGGCGAAGACGACAACAAGAGTCCCTTTCCGTTGCAACCCAAGAATAAACGCAGCTATGCACAGAATGTAACAGTGTGGATTAAACAAAATGGCCTCCAGGTGAGCAGAGGGCTGAATTCAAAGCCCACAGCAGGCATCCACTTTCTCTTCTGCTCCCAGGTCTGTGTGTGGGATGGCATTCTCAAGAGGCTTTCAGTTTGATAGACGCTCCACAGTGGGGGGGAAAGCCCAGAAGGTTGGGCCCGCTTTCTTGAAAGGTCACTTTTTTGCCCCCACCCCTTCAGTGTGCAGCCCCAGGACACTTGGAACAGCCTTTTACACCAAGCTGCTGCTGGGCAACGGCTGCGGGGAGTAGGAGTTAGGAGTGCTGAACCAGAACCTGGGAGACCAGGGTTCAAGTCCCTCAACATAACCTACCTCACAGGCTGGTTGTGAGGATGAAATGGGGAGGGACAGAACCACATATGCCCCCTTCAGCTCCGGGGGGGGGGGGGGAGGTAGGGCTGTAAATGCAGTTAAGTGAAGCCTTGTGGAATTAGACCAAAGTTCAGCTCCTGGTCTCCTTTTCAGTAGACTCGGGCAAGATGTACTAAGCTCTCTGCCTCAGTTCTCCAGCCATAATAAAAGAATGAAGACCGTCTGCAGGTTTCTGTTGGTGCAAAAAGCGGGTGGCTTGCTTCTGGGTGTAGGCAGATCACCTTGCTGCTCGTGTCATTCATGTCAGCCTGCTGTCAACTTTGGTACAGTTCCAAGGTTTCTGAGCAGTAAAGCGTATTCCCCATTAAGAATGCTACTGTGCGGGAAGGGGGTTTAAGGGTGTGGTGATGAATTTGTCCTTTTTTGTACCTGTAAGGGGGTGGGGGGATGAAGTTTCAAGCTCCAGCAAGCATGGCGTATTTTACTTTTACTTTCCCCGCAGACAGATGTGCAGAAGATACTTAGGAATGCAAGGAAGCTCCCCGAAAAAACACAGACCTTCTACAAGGTGAGCAGCAGGCTCCTGTGGCACCCTGGTCTCCAGTTGCGAATAAATTGCAACTCACCCAGTGCTTTTTCTTCCCTGGTAGAACAGAGAGAGCTAGTTGTGTCTTAGCAGCAGTGAGAGCTGGCATAGTTTGGTTAGAGCAGCTGTTCTCCAGCTCAGGGCTGGAGAGCCCTGGTTTGTACTTGGGTGGTTCAGAGGTTTCTCAGTGGAGGAGTCAGTAGTTGGAGGCTAACTTCCCTGAAAGAGGACAGTGTATACCCTCTTCCTGTGTAACATGCAGTTGTGTGTGTTCTGAAGTACACTCTTCGTTTACATACAAGGAAATAGCCAGTGCTCTGCTTAAATGAACTGTACACCTCCAGAGGTGCACTCCAGAATCCTTTGCAACACGCACGGATCCTTGGCAGATAACAGCAACGTGTATGCTAGTACTACCCAGTGAGACAAAGTGTAGAAGCCTCTGGTCTTAGTGCATTTAAAACAGGGATAAGGAATCTGTGGCTCTCCAGATGTTTGATTCAAAACACACACACACACACACACACACACACACACACACACACACACACAGCAACATTTGGAGAGCTACACACATCCCCTATCCTTGATTTTAGAAACACCCATTTAGAGGAAATGATTAATTCATTCTGCATTAGTGTTGCACTAGACTTTTTATTTCCGCCCATTCAGATGACGTTATAATTTTAAGACCTCCCAGTACTGCACAAGTGCTTGATTAGAAAGTGTTCTCTCTCCAGTGGAGGTTGGTACACTAGGGAGAAAGGGGAACAGTAGAAGATCACACTGGCTGTCAGCTTCCTCCTTCATTGTCTCAGTGTTGCACTTGTAGAAAGTTGGGGAGGAAGTCTGGGATAAAACTAGAATTAAGTTGACTCTGGCTCCACCTACTGTTGGCCTCCTGCATTACACCCTATCAGTCTCAACTGACACCAGCACTGCTCTTTCTCTCTCCAACTCCTTTCTAGGAGCTGAATCGCTTACGAAAGGCAGCCTTAGCCCTTGGGTTTTGGGACCTGTTGAAAGGCGTAGCAGATGTACTCGAAAGGGAACGCAACCTCCTGCCAGACACAGCCCACCCAGATGCCGCCTTCCAGCTTAGCCACGCTGCTGAACAGCTCAAAATGGCAGGCAGTGGCACCTCGGAATATGCCATCTATGACCACAATATCACACCTCTGCAGACAGACTTCTCCAGCAGTGGGACGGAGCGCCTGTGATGACCCTCTAACGTAAAACTTTGTATTCCAAGCTTGCTCTGTAAGAGCAGACTGGACTTTATTATTAAATTTGTTACATTTTCATCCCTCTTTCCTTCCTATCACATCACAGGCCCTGAGGGAGGGAGAATTTAGAAATCCCTAAAACCAACACAGTACTCCAGAAAGCTGGCATACCCTTCCAAAGGTTTCCTGAACAAGGAATGTAAAAAGGCATCAACAGTGGGAACTTCTGCACCATGGGGCTATATAGGTAAACCTACAGGCCATGTATCAGTTGCGGAGATAAATCTTTCCCTGCACTTTGGTTCCACAGCACTAAGATTGGACATAGCTCCCATGGCTTGAACAGTGAATCAGCTGGTGTCATTTTACATCAGGTGATTGACTGCTGCGCAGCCCTGCCCCGTCAAAACAGCTTATAGAAGATGGTCTGGAACTGGCTGGATCAAGTCCCCCACCTCTGCTCTAGAGTGAAAGTTAGGACAACTATTTTTCCTGGAAGCTGGGCTGTGTAAAGAAAAAGCAGAAAGTCCCCTGCTGCTATTTAAACAGTGTGACTGGCATGCACTTCTGGTGTACGTTTAAAGAGTCTGGTTCTCAAATGGTAGCACTTTTTGAATTCCTCACTCTAGTCATTAATTTCACATTTTCACAATGACTGAACTTGGGTATCGAAGGTGAATCGCAACAGCCGGAGCTCAGAATTCTGCTTCATTAACTGGCAGGCTGGAGGGGATATGAGTAATGTCATATGCCGCTGAACTGACTGGAAGCGATGACCACGAAGAAAAGTGTGAACCCCCTTGTAGATCAGGGTTTTCAAGAGATACATTATGCAGGTGTAAAGCTGTAAGGGAAAGCATTTCAATCGTGGGAAGGAGCAGAAGCACTCAAGCAGACCCTTCCCTGCTCTCTGGCCATGGGTGGGGCATGAGGGGAAAGGGGTGCTGAGCCAGAGACCCATGTTGTAAATTATTCCAGTATCACTCCAAGAGCCGCTCAGGTTCTGCTTTGCTCCCCTGTTCTGTCAGGGTCCTTATTTATGACCAACAGACATACCAATACGCGTACCGTATGTAAATAGGAGGCCTAACTCATTCAAATGTTGGACATGGCAGAGTATCTGCCATCAGTGTAACTTAAGCACGGTATTCACACCGAATCCTGTTTCGTTTTTTAAAGAAAAAAAAGCCAGCAATGAGTGCGCAAAAGAAGTTTTAAAATCTTTATTATTAGAAATACACATTCTATTTGCCTCCCGAAAGACCAGCAAATACAGATTCATGACAAAAGTGGCTGCACCCTAGACTGTAATTTTAACAGATGGAACAGCAATGGAAAGGGCTAAGTAAGGTGCCCTGTGTGCTACGGTTGAAAGTCAGTGTCAATACCGGCAGATCAGGACCTGGGTCCCCCAAACCCCACCATTTACCCACCTGGAGTAAATTAAGGTGAAATTGTCACCTCCAAATTAGCCCCGAGGAGGGTGCCTGTGCCCAGTCTGGTGGATAAATAGTGCTTCTCCCCCCACCCCAATTCTAAAGGCAGGATGGTGCCTTTCCTAGACCCCTCAAAGACAAAGCACGTCTAGAACCATGGAGCCACTCAAAAGCCTTCTTGCACCAGAAGCAGAATTGTGATACTGGTTGGTGAGCTGGAGGAGATCCCATCAAGCCAGCTCTAGAAACAAGTGTATTTCTGCAGAAGTTCTGAATCAACAGGGTGTCCTTCCACATAAAGGGGTTTAGAATACAGACGTAAGAAAATAAATGAATCCAGGGATGGGGAAGCTATGGTCCTCCAGATGTTGGGACTCCCAATTCCCATTGGTCCCTGCCTGCATGTCCAACTCTCAGAATTAGTTGGAGTTGCAGTCCAGCAACATTTGGAACACTGTTTGGGTCTCCAAACACCACAGCTCCCATCATCCCTGGCCACTGGTCCTGCTAGCGAGGGATGATGGGAGTTGTAGTCCAACGGCAGCTGGAGACCCAAGTTCGGGAAACACTAATCTAGAGGGTCACAGGTGCCCCACCCCTGATGTGCACAGTAAGGGCATGCCAGTAGCAATTCTGAGGGAGAAGGGGGCCTCTGACTTACCTCACAGCTGGCCATCTCCACTGCAGAGAGAAGGAAAGAGAGGCAGGCCTCAATAAACCACCAGCACACCCCTTCTGGCCAGAGGAAAGGGTGCTTAAGGTTGCCACCCTGCTCAGGACTTTGGCTTGGGAGCCTCAGCAACAAGCAGTGACCAGCTAGCTTCTCTGCACTGGGACCATTCCAAAGGTTTTGATACTGGGAAAACCCATAAAAATTTTCTGCGTGGAGAAGCTCTTGCCTCTGCCTGTGGACTTAGCCAGGAAAACACTGCTCAGCTCCCAGATGGCAGGGGGTTGTGTTCCCACCAAGGGGGTCAGTTTTATTTGCAGGTAGCACAGGACACAAGGGCTACGGCTATTGGCTCAGCCTTTCAGGTTGACCCAAAGAGTCGCTGGACCTAACTGTGAGGTGGGGGATGTCACCTGGATCCATCCTTGTGGGAGGGGAGATGCATGTTGAGTATAACTGTACAAAACTGGTTTTTCAGATCAACAGGGTAAGTAAAACCGTTAGGAGAGAGCCCTAACCCTGCCTTCAAGGTAGATTAGAAGAAGAGAAAGGAACCATTCCAGGCTCCGGCCTAGTGCATTTTCCTCTTTTTGGGTCCAAGGCGTCTCTTCCGTTGCTTGTAGAGGTAGCGGAAATTCACAAATGGCCCTGGAGGAGGAAAAAAGTATGAACTCCCAAGGCCAGCAGTGCCAAGAGAGAGAGAATACTGGTACTCAAGCTCCCCAAATCATCAGTTTAACATGCTGGTAAGGTAAGGGACCCCTGACCATTAGGTCCAGTCGTGACCGACTCTGGGGTTGCGGCGCTCATCTCGCGTTATTGGCCGAGGGAGCTGGCGTACAGCTTCCAGGTCATGTGGCCAGCATGACAAAGCCGCTTCTGGCAAACCAGAGCAGCACACGGAAACGCCGTTTACCTTCCCGCTGTTATGGTACCTATTTATCTACTTGCACTTGACATGCTTTTGAACTGCTAGGTGGGCAGGAGCTCATCCCGTCACAGGGATTCGAACCGCCGACCTTCTGATCAGCAAGCCCTAGGCTCTGTGGTTTAACCCACAGCACCACCTGCTGGTAGATTGTTTTAAATTGTAATGATTGAACTATTCGACGTCTCCTGCCTTAGGTGCCTTTTGGAGAAAGGGCAGGATAGAGATTTAATGAATGAATAACGTATCTGTGAGTAGTCGCCTCTCACCATGCCCTTTTGGCCTTGCAAGGCCCCAAACTGCCCCTCCCCCTTAAACAACTGCAGCAGGGGCTGTGTGCCAGTATTTATTCATTCAGTGTGGCTCTGTTCCTGCCTTAGCAAACAAAGATTGGAGAAGGGAAGGGCAGGAAATGTCTGGACTTTGCCAGCAATTCTTTTGAAGCAGGGTGACAATTTATGACGACCCCCTAACTGCAGAGCTTTGTGCAAAACCTTACCCTGGGAGGGGAGTTCTCTTCAGAAGGATACTATGATTATTATTATGATGATTATAACTACCACCACCAAGTTATCCAAGAACAATTCTAGTCCTCATGAAGTCCACCCCAATCCCACATTTACAGTGCTCACAGACTTTAATCTGAAACTCACCTAGAAACAAGAAGACAAGGTAGAGCTGGAGAAAAACGGAGAAGGGAACGGTGATGTTCAGCGGGTAGGGCAGCATGAAGCTAAATCTCCCGGTGCTGCTGAAGACGGGAATAGCCTGAATCACGGAGACAGCTGGAAACAGAAGGAAATGGGGCTTGAGGTCAAGGCACTTTGCGGGGAAGAGCAAAGGGCTACAGTTTACATGCAGCTTCGTTCAGCCTCGTTTCCAGCAAAACAGAACGTGAACAGCAGGAGGCAGGGAGCTCAGAAAACCAAGCAAATGTACCACAATCGAGGCTGGAAGAATTGCTTCCAATCTTCAGGCACCCAGGACTAGGGCAGCGCTGGAGAAACTTGTTATCCTTCCAGATACTGATAGACTCCAACTGCCATAAGCCTCAACCAGCACAGCCAACGATCCAGGATGACGGAAGTTGGAGCCCATTCCTGGGCTGGTGGTGAAGATCAGATTTTCAGCACAGAGCTGGCGTGGGGGAACTTTTAACCTCCTAGATGTGGCTAAACTGCAACTCCCATCAGCCCCAGCAAGCAGTGCCAAGGGCCAGGGATGATGGGGTTTGTAGTTAAGTGACATCTGGAGGCCCACAGGCCCCCACCCCCCACCCCTGGCACAGGCGGCTTCTGAGCCCTGAGTGGCGTTGGATGGAAAGTTTGCTGTGCTACATAACGGGTGTCGACAAAGTCGCCTCTGTCTCTCCAGCATACCTTCTGCTAAGATCCCCAGAGGGTAGAGGGGCATCCAGATGCTGTATCGAATCCAGGTCAGGATCTTCCATTCTATATCGAGGCATGAGAGCATGTAGAACGGATACCTGGAAGGGAAGCCCTGCAAGTCAGCGGCTCATCAGGCTTAGCCACCGAATACCCCCCCCCCCAGGAGGGGAAGGAGAGAGAAGGCATGAACAATGGCAGCGAGCTGAAAAGACGTAGCACAGCCAGGGTAAGTGTAGCGGTTATTGTGTCGGACTAGCACCTGGGAGACCAGGGTTCAAATCCCTACCCAGGCACGGAAGCTCACTGTGTGTCCTTGGGCCAGTCATAGTCTCTCAGCCTAACCTACATCCCAAACTCTGAAAAAATGAAGAGGAGAACCATGTCTGCTACTCTGAGCTCCATGGAAGAAATGTGGGATATAAATGCAACAATAAAATGCTTCCTCAACCTCGTGCCCTCATTAAAATAAATAAATAAAACTTTAAGAATTTGGAGGGGACTTGTGGGGTGCACAAAAAAAATTATCGTGGCTTTTGATGCTCTGTTTTGAGCACCTGCTAAAACTGTATTTAGACAAGCCCTACCCAGAAGTGTAAAGTTGACGTGTGTTTTAATGAGTCATTGTATTTTACAATGTATACTTTTAACTGCTGATTTTCATATATTAGAATTGTAGAGTTGGAAAGGATCCCAAGGTGTCTAGCACATCTAGTCCAAACCTCTGGAATGCAGGAATAATTGTTTATATGCTTTATTTATTTATATATATATTTTAAAAATGTTATGTATCCTATATAATAATGTCCAAGTTGTCCCTGCGTCCAAGCTGTCCCGTGTGTCCCTGGGTCACTGCGCATGTGCCCCAGGGATACAGGGATTGGACAGCAGAGACTGCGCGCGCGCACTCTCCCCCCACTCTGCCTCCTCCAACCGCCGCTCCCGCCAGACACCGCCTCACTGCAGGGCACGTCAGGGAAGCGAGGGTGGAGGCCGGCGAAGGCCTCCTCACAACCCTCCCTGGCCGTGAGGAGCGGTGGTTGGAGGAGGCGGGGGGGAGAGTGCGCGCGTCCTTCCTGTCGGCGGCTGCGGGAGAGGAACGGAGAAGGAGAAAGCAGCGCTTTCTCCTCCTCCGTTCCTGTCCCCCTGCCGCCGACAGCAAGGACAGGTCCCAGGGTTCGGAGAAGCGCAAGCGCTTCTCCGAACCCCAGGATTCTAGTGCCCGTTATTGAACGGGCTGAAATACACTAGTACTTTATATTTACTTAAGAGGTTTTTATAGTTAAAGCGGTATAGACAAATTTGGTCAAATTAACTAAATTTACTAATTAACCCGTCTCGAGCCAAGTCTATCACCTCAATTTGCGGATCTTGCACTTCTGCAAGCACCACGCAATGTCTGCTTGCAAGGAGCCATTCCTTGGGTGTAGAGATTTTCACCCGTTCCATAGATTTTCACGGCTTCTATTCTTTTTTTCGTTTTTGCAATTCCTTGTGTGTGGCAGCACCTGTGCTTTGGAACTCCCTGCCTATTGACAGTAGGCAGGCTCCTTCGCAGTACTCTTTTGGATGCCTGCTGCAAACTTTTACGATTCAGCAGGCCTACCTGGACACGTGATTAAGTTATAAGGTTCTTAAATTTTGTTTTTAGGAGTCTCCTTAGGCTTTTTAATTTTGGGGGTATGTTTTTATTTTATTTGTATTTTTGTTACCAAGGGCTCCTTTGAGAGGAAAGGGGGGATGTAAATTTAACCAATAATTTTTTTTAAATGAAAACAATTTGGGGCGTCAGATACAGCCCACGGGCCCTGGGTTAGCCACCCTGGGTCTACAACTGGCTGGTCTCCTGGGTTTCAGATGGCAGCATTTGCCAGCCTTACCTGGAGATGCCAAGGATTGAACCTGGAACCTTCTGCATGCAAAGCAGATGCTTTACCACTGAGCTACAGCCCTTCCCTCCATGCAGGGAGTGGAGGGAAGCAAATGAGGGGTGAAGCTGAGCAGGCCCAAAGCACAGACAGAGGCTTCCTTTCAGCTGAGATCTAAATGAAAGGGTTAAGCCTGAGCTTCTCAGCTGTGTTCTGTGTTGGGGTAGGATTTGAATATGGAAGGGAGAGGTGGTGCCGGGGTGTGTGTCATAGAGGAAGCCACAGAAGGGCAGGGTGCTCTTGTGCTTGGGTCCTGCTCACGGGCTTCCCAAAGGCATCTGGTTAGCCACTGCGAGAAGTTGAACAGGATGCTGGACTGGATGGGCCATTGCCTAGCTGGACAAAGAAGCCTCGGAAATGTTTTGCGCTGAGATTCCCGGATACCTGAAGATCTCCACCATGCTCCAAATATAGAAGATGAAGAAAACGACAGCTTTGCTCTGCATTTCTTCCACACCTCCAAGGACAAGGAACAACACAAAGTTTCTCCCAAAGACCTGGGGCAGGAAGAGGGGAGAGAAAGATGTAGAAGCATTTGGAACAGAGAAATGGCACACATGTAGCAAACTCTTGTGTCTGCATCTCTCTAAGCCAGAGGGCAGGAGGGAGCCAGTACTGTATTCACCATGCCTCCAAATCATGAGAGCAACTGACCTCCATGTGCTTAAGCTCCTCTTCCCGTGAAAAGGAGAACAGAAATTAATTTGTGAATGGCTCCGCCAGACTGCCAATTAAGGCTCCTCACATGAACACAGGCCCAAGACTGGAGACAGGCAGGATCAAACCAGGGTGGTGTAGTGGTCAGAGTGCCAGGCTAGGCTAGGCCCTAGGAGACCAGGGTTCTAATCGCTACTGAGCCATGAAGCTCACAGGGCAACCCTGGGCCAGTCACTCTTCTCAGTTGGACCTACCTCGCAGGGTTGCTGTGGGGATAAAACTGGGGAGGACCACATAGGCTACCTTGAGCTCCCCAGGGAAATGACGAGGCTCCGTGTGGTGTAGTGGTTAGAGTGCTGGACTAGGACCTGGGAGACAGGGTTCAAATCCCACTTGGTCATGAAGCCCTCTGGGTGACCTTGGCACAGTCAGTTCCTCTCTAGGAGAGAGAGAAGCTCTGCCACAGCCTCCCCTTTCTGCCAGCACTCCAGCAGAGAAAGAGAGAGAGATAAAGAGCATTTGACCTAGGTGGGAGCCAGGAGGCCCTGGCCAATTTTGGAATATGGCTCCTGGAGTCACCAGAGAGGGGTTGCTGGATCTCTAAGTGCAATTACCTGGAGGACGACAGGCATGAAAGGAGCCCGGACCAGACCAATCAGTGTGTTCACAATCTCAATGACAGCCAGCGTCTGGCAGAAGTACATCATGTCTGCCATCGTGTGGAAAGTATCAAAGAAAGAGTCTGCAAGAAAGAGGCAGGCAAGAAGGTTACTCTTTGGAACTCCTAAAAAAGAGAGAGAGAGAGAGAGAGATGCACTTTGGAAATTGAAAAAAATGACAGGATCCAAAGAACAGGGCAACTTTGCAAGGGGAACTCTGGAGTCTGGCTTCTCAGAGAACAGTTTCTTCAGCCACTCGGTATTTTCAAGTATGTTGGCTGGAGGCCTCTGCATAACAAACAACTAGCATGTGTGACAACAACAACAACAACAACAACATTTGTGGCTGTCTTCTATTGAGGCAAACCACTGAGTCCCATCTTGTCTATTCCAAACAGCAGCATCCCCTCCAGGCCCTCCTTTCCAACCCCTTCCGTTCAAGATAAGAGTTGTAGCGGTCCAGAGTTTGGGGGGTGCATCAAAGATCTATTACTATTTTTGCAGTGCCCTTGAGTTGCCCAATCAGCATGAAAGGGAAACTATGTAAACACCGAGAAGCCTTCTAATTGCAGCCAATCAGAGTGAAAGGAAGTGAGTCAGCTACTGAGGATTGGCTCCTAGGGTCACCCTGGAGAAAGTGCGTGGGAAGATCCACAAGGAGTTGTTCTTCTGTATGCTTTAAAGCAAGAGTTTTAAGAATGCTGCAAGCGACTTCCGCTTCAAAAGAACAACGTGCAAGCTCCATACAATGGAATTTCAAGTCAGCACCACTTAAGTCACTCTGAAAGACGACACTGGAGCACTCCAAATCATCTGCCCATGTGTGTGCACAGAAAACAGCAGATCTTACACACAATTACAGATTACAATGCATCCCCATTTTTTATTATTATTGCATAACTGCAAGATTATTGTATAATCTTAGAAGGGGGCGTGGCTGTATCTATGGTGAAACAGCCTTGCATGTGCCGCTCTACTGCTGCTCAAGGACCTTCTAAACGAGAGCAGCCAGGGATTGAACTTGGCAGCAGAGCGCCAGCCGGCAGGGACAAGAGGGCAAAGAGGGTCACTTGCCTTTCCCCAGCATGAAGAGTCGAACTGTCATGTTCACGAAGATCCATGAGAAGCCCAGGAACTGGACAAGGTTGTACATGAAGAGGTAGCCTCTCTTCAGGTGCCGGAAAGCTGCAAGGCATTGCAGAAGAACAGGGCTAAATGGCAGAAATCAGTGGAATGCAAGATCTTGTCTTTGGTCGGAGGCACAACAACAAAGGCACATAAAACTACATAACTCACAGCACATCAACCATGTTGCTTAAAAATATCAAACCGAATTCTTACAGTTCACACCAAAAAACCTTTCCACATATTACAGTGAGATCTCGATGGGTTATAAACACAATCTTCTTGACACATATAATCCAAAAATGGTTACCACACATTAGAGAAAAGATGGGGGTTAGAATTCCCTTCGTCACACGAATCTGGCATGCCAGCTTTTCAGCCAGGGCCATTGTCCATGCTCTGGAGCACCATGCTTCAATATTCAAGTCCAAGGCAGTGCACCATCATCACATGAATATTTTCCTATGCGCTGCCGCAAGGAGGAACATTAAAAGTTCTTTATGAGCAACTGGGGGAGCAGACATGTCCTTTATTCCAAGTAAAGCAAGTTGAGGGGAAGGTTGCAGCTCCAGTTTCTATATTAAACTCAACTCTTTGAATACCAAAACTCAAAATGGGTAAACAGATTTGCAAAACCACCACATATGTCTGTAGGATCCAGTCTCTCCATATCCCCTCCAACAGGTTGATGTTGCCCCTGGTATCATGTGGGATATTCACAAGGGGGAAAGATGCCACCTGTGTAAGAGTTTCAAAGAAGATTCCCTTAATTGGGCCAAAACTGTTTTAAAATGTGTTTTCTCTGCAAAACATGTTTCATTACTTGAAGGTCCATTTCCCAGGGGATTTTTGTGGCCATAAGATGGCCGAATTCTACCTCCATTTGTGTATAGTTGATACTACACCCTTTGATGTAGCAGAAACACTGGCCATAAGTTTATAGAATCACAGAATTGTAGAGTTGGAAGGGACCACGAGATCTTAGCCAAAATCTGTTCTTTATGTAGGGAGAAACCATTTACACAAAAATCCCTAAGTCTATATAGACCTGCTTGCTCCCGGTCTTCCCAGTCCATCATATCTCCAGCTTCACAAAATATGGGGTGGTATCTAAATGGGGAGATGGGGGAGCGGTAAAGAAATCTTGCAGGCGCAAAAAGGTTTGCCAGACAAAAGAGACTGGCTACTTACAGTCTTTGGGGATGCGGTTCTCTATGGTGATTTTGTTAACCCTTTCTTCCTCCTAAAAAAAAAGAGCAAGGTGGGTTTTTAGCAAGTATTAGTGCCATTGGGGACCCAGGTGGCGCTGTGGGTTAAACCACTGAGCCTAGGGCTTGCTGATCAGAAGGTCAGCGGTTCGAATCCCTGTGACGGGGTGAGCTCCCGTTGCTCGGTCCCAGCTCCTGCCAACCTAGCAGTTCGAAAGCACGTCAAAATGCAAGTAGATAAATAGGAACCGCTACAGCGGGAAGGTAAACGGCGTTTCCGTGTGCTGCTCTGGTTCTCCAGAAGTGGCTTTGTCATGCTGGCCACATGACCTGGAAGCTATACGCCAGCTCCCTCGGCCAATAATACGAGATGAGCGTGCAACCCCAGAGTCGGTCACAACTGGACCTAATAGTCAGGGGTCCTTTTAGTGCCATTGGGAAGCCGCCTGCTGACTTTTGGGACAGACCTTTTCCAAAAAACAAAACAGAAAAACCAACTCGACAACATCCAACATGAGCTGATGTTGAGCCAGTGCGTTCTTGGGCGATGGTATCTGTTGGACAATTCAGACGGCCTCCAGTTTCAGCTCTTTTCCCCCCTCCAGCCCCCAACTTGCCTGGGGCATTCTCTTTCATTTTTGCTTCCTTTTTAAAATTGCCTCTCCTCCTCCTTTTCAAAAGTCCCTGCTAAGTATTGCCTTCCATTTGCAGTTACCGTACTACTTAACCACCTCGCAATCCTGTCTGCCTTCAACGAAATCTATCTTTGCAAAAAAATAACGCTACTTAGCATTTAAATAGCACAGTTCAAAGTGCTTCTGTACACTCACTGTAATGTTTAGACAATTTATTCTACCACTTGATTACAATGGCCTCTTAGGCAGAGTACATTAAACTCAATCCAATGAAAATAAAAATGACTTCGAACTATTATATCAGAATTAATCAGTTAAAATGCTTGCTGGAATTTTTTTTTAATAAAAAGGTTTTCAGTAGGCAGAAGCTCAACAGGGAGGGAGCTTGTCTGACCTCTGCTGGAAGGGAGTTCCATAGAACTAGCCCCACAATATTGGATGCACAGCTCCTGGTGGACATTCTAGCCATGGGGTACCAACAATTATTATATTATTTATTCTACTGTATTTATATACCACCCTTTATCAAAAGATTTCAAGGCATCGTACAACATTAAAAACACATTACAGAACATCAGTGATTAAAAACATAATTAAAACAGAGTAAAAAGCATACTGACATACAGCCTAATAATAAAACAATCATTCCACTCCCCCATACTTTTACCTGCCATAGAATATTTAACAGCCATAGGCCTGGTTAATGAGGAATATTTTTGCCTGGAACCTAAAGACATGTAATGATGGCGCCAGGGGAGCCTCTCTGGGGACAGCATTCCACCATCAGGGAGCCACTACAGAAAAGGCCCCGTTCTCTTGTTGCTACATTTCTGGGATGGGGGAAATAGAGAAGGGCCTCAGATGACAAGTGCAGGGTCCGGGCCAGTTTGTATAGGGAGAGGAAATCCTTAAGGTCTTGAGGTCCTGAGCCATGTAAGGCTTCATAGGTCGACACCAGCCCTTTGAATTGGGCCTGGAAACTAACAGTGACTCCCCCAAAGACTTCAGTAGTTGGACAGAGATGTATGGACCCAAATTGTGGCAGGCCTTGTAAATATATAGTAGAGCCTTGAACCTGGCCTAGGAGAGCATAGGCAGCCAGTGCAAGCGTTTGAACACTGGAGTTATGGGCTGGCAATACAGTGGTACCTTGGTTCTCAAACGCCTTGGTTCTCAAACACCGAAAACCCGGAAGTAAGTGTTCCAGTTTTCAAACATTTTTCAGAAGCCGAACGTCCAATGCGGTTGTCGGCTATTGTTTCTGGGGCACCTGCACCAATCAGAAGCTGCAACTTTGTTTTCAAACATTTCAAATGGACTTCCGGAAAGGATCAAGCTTGGCGCTTTTGTTTTTGCTATTTATTTTGTGTTTTTGTTTTTGAGGCTTTTTCCGGTAAATTTGTTTTTGTGACTGTGTGGAACCCAGTTCAGCTACTGATTGATTGTGTGACTGCAGAAATGGATAAAAGCCCCCCATCCAAACAATGACTATGACCAATGACCAAACAATGCAGTTAAGCAATTATTATTTTTTAAATATTTATCATCTACAATACTGTCTTATTTATTTTATAGTACAATACATTTGATTATTGCTTTCATTTTATGGATCAATGGTCTCGTTAAATAGTAAAATTCATGTTAAATTTCTGTTTTGGGGGGTTGTAAGTCTGGAAAGGATTAATTCGTTTTGCATTACTTTCTATGGGAAAGCACGCCTTGGTTTTGGAACGCTTTGGTTTTGGAACAGACTTCCGGAACAGATTAAGTTTGAGAACCAAGGTACCACTGTAGTCTGTTTCCATCATCAGCCAAGCAGACACACCCACATGTCCTCATGGAGCAGGGATGGTACAGAGCACATTGTGGGTCAATGGCTAGGCCTTACTTTGGCTTTCAGCTCCATCTCAGCATCCGACTCATCCAACCAACGATCAAAATCCGGAGCGAGGAACAGCGGCCGCTTCTCCTGCTTGGTCAGCCGTTCCCACCACTGGCTCGCCTTCTTCGTTACGGTGATGTTCAGCTGCCTCTGTGTCATTTTATAGGCTGGCTGAAAGAAGACAACCACAGAGGAGGAAAAAAGCTTGTTTTAAGCAGTGGGTTGGAAATAACTTCAACAAAAATCACACACACACACACACACACACACAGAGTTGTGGATAACATGCAGTGCTACTCAACACAGGCTATCCTGGCCTTGCAAAAGCATCCACACCAAACTACTATTTCGCAACTTTTAAAACAATGTTCAGATTTGTGAACCAAGCCGTTACTGCACAGGTGAGGAACCTCCACCTGCAGGCCAGCCTTGGCCCAACAGGATTCTTTTCACCTGACATCATGATGCAGGTAAGGACAAAACTTCAAAGGTACAATCAAGACCTGGAGGGCACTGATGGGTGCTGGGTGCAGTGGCGGATCATATACCCACGCTGTCTAGGGCGGGCGCACTCCCGAGGGGGGCGTGGCATGGAGGGTGCCCTCCCAGGCGTGAGATAGCCGCTTGGGTGCTCGGAGAGGCGTGCGTGCCCTGCAGTCAGGGGCGGAGCGAGCCGCCCATGGCGGACATTTGGCGTGCCGCCCGCCCACCCGTGACTCCCAAGTCTCCCCCAAGCTATCAAAACGAAGGGGGAATGCCACCGACAAAGTAGCACAGCTCCCCCCCTTACCCCGACGGCTCGGGGAAGGCTTGGGAGTCACCGGCAGATGGCGCACCAAATGTCACCCCCCACCCCCCCGCAGTGAGGACACCCAAGGCGATCTGCCCCCACCACACCCCTTCCTACGCCCCTGGGTGTGTGTGCACCTCACTCCTGGAGGAGAAAGCGGTTTCCATTGCTGAAATGGAGGGTGCTCGAATATCCATTTTAGCAGCGGTTTAAAGAGACCCTGAGCCTCCAAACGACCCCACCGATGACTGTTGCAGGTAGCATGTTCAGTGAATATTTTGCCATTCAGTGGCAAAAAATTACCAAGGGCACTGCCACCTTGAATGAACTTTCAGAGGGGTGTGGCCCTGCTCCTAGACGTAAGGGGTAATAAACTAATGCCATTGCTGTAAGACACATTTTGACATGAGTAACGACTTTGCAAAATACCCACAAATTTCATGACTACCGTGCACTCCTTGTTTGTTGATTTGGCACCGAATGTACCATGTTTCACACCAGAAGCAGCAAAGCTCTCTTCCTCTTAGGCCATCAGGATAGGTGCCTGTCAGTCTGACAGCCAAAACCATTCTTTATCAGACTATGATGGTTACAACTGAACAAGGCTACACAGTCAAGAATTGTGGAGTTGTTTCTGTGCAGAATTCTGTAGCACGTTGACTTCTGTAATTTGGTGCTGTCCAGGGTTAGTCAAAACAAACCCATTTCTATGGGTCTACTTTGAGCATGACTAACTTCAGATTTCTCCCACTGTCTTTCATAACTTGTTTGGGTCACTTTGTACAACCAGTTCTGTGTACTGACGGCCCCTATCTGTGTGCTTGACTTGGGGCGAATTTCTTCCTTGCCGCGGGTGGCTGTGCATAACCGATGTTCCCTTGATGCTTGTCCAAACACTTAACCATGTCCTTGATTAGAATGCGTATTTCACCACCCTTTTGATGCCCACAGAAGGAGAAAGCGGTACGTCCTGCTCCACACAAGGACCTTGTTGTTACTTAGGATTAATTTCACTGCATCTTGATTTCTGAAATGCAAAGCCTGAAGTTTACGGGCGCGGCAAGAGATCTTTTACTTGTCAGGGTTTGGAACTCTATAGTTGTGACTGAGCTTTTGGCATAGAATTCACAATTGCTCCAGCTTCTAAGGGGGCTTTGACACTTCTGTTCCCTTGCAGGCAGGAGGATTACAGAAATTAAGATCCAGGCAGGCAGCTTCCCCCCTCCAAGTGGTTTGGTGAGCACTGCAGGAAACTTGAGCCAGGTATCTGACACTTAAGTGGCTCCAAGGAACTCTCTAAGGTAAGCAGAAGCAGATAGCTCTAGGGGGCTGGCACGTAGGCAGAGCAGATTCTTGCCCATGGCAGGAAGCATTAGCCAACTTTATTGGCTAATGCCACAACCTATGCACAGGATTCTGGCTTATCACACAAACAGGGCTGACTGGAATTTCACAGTTGTGAAAACCACTGAGCAATCCCACATGCTGATCTTATCTACATAGCTGCATGGCCACACCATCATTATCTGAAACAGCAAACTCAAGATGGGAATCACTGAGAATCAAGAGAGGTATAAGCACTGCTTGTTTTTGGGGTTTTTTTTAAGTTAAAAAATGAGGTGTCAGTACTCATATGCTGATAAATGTGCTGTGGGTCCGGCACAAAATGCCTATGATGAGCAGCAAAAAGAAGAAGTGAGAGCCTCTGTCGTGTAATGGTTACAGAGCAGGACTAGGACCTGGGAGACCAGGGTTCAAATCCCTGCTCAGTCACTGTCTCTCTGCCTAATCTGCCTCGCAGGGTTGTTGTGAGGATAAAATAGAGAGCAGGAGAAGTCTGAGCTCCTTGGGAAAAAAGGTGGGGTGTAAATGTAAGGGGGGGAAATAAATAAAATTAATATTCTGTACCAGTGAGTACCGTCACAGAAGAAGTACTGGGTATAAGCATGCTCAGGGGAACTCTGAAGGTTGCAGAGATATACACAGAAAACCACCCACAAGAGACAAAAATCCAAAGCACATTCCCCCTGTTGGTCAGAGCACTGGCCTTGTAATTCAGCTGCAGGAAACACCAGGAGCCATTACCTGCGAGTCCACTGGTGCCAGGAACTCAATTTGAAATTCATACACGTTGTCTCCCTTGGCTCCGTGGCCATGAGCTAGGAAGAAAAACAAGCAGAAGTAAGAAATCTACTTGGGAATTGCAGTTGTACAACTCTGCAACTGAATGACAGCTCTGTCTCTCAGAAGGCTTTCCAGGTTAATTGTCCTTCCCTCCTTCCTTCCTTTTTTTATATAAAAAAAGCACACCCAGCACAGAAGCAAGGTTAGAAATCGGAAAAGATAAATCAGAAAACCAGGACTTGGCTCTCCGCAGGGCATAGTGGCCACATATCAAGTCTGGTGTCAAGGAACTGCTAAAATGGACAAGAGTTCACTTCTGTCCTCATCTTGACTAGCGCCTTCATTGACATCTTTTCAGCACCAGGTAAAGGCTGCCCAAGCTTCTTGTGTTTGTTATGGGGGTCATTTTTGTTTTGTTTTAATTGTCTAATATAGTTATGTTTATGTTTTTAAATGTGTTGTTAAGTCGCTTGGAGACCTTTGGGTAGCAAGCAACTAACAAGTCTAATAAATATTAACAACAACAAAATAATGAGAATGATAATAATGATAATAATAATAATAATAATGCATTTTAATGTGGTAAGTGTGCCCCCCCCAACAGGCCACATTCTGGAAGCTGCAGTTAGTTCTGAGAATGTGTAGGAGGCCCCTATTTCCCTCACAGAGCGATAATTCCCAGAATGGTTTAACAATCAATTCCTCTTCACAGGGAATTCTGGAATTGTAGTTCTGTGAGGGGAACGAGGGGATCTCTACACAACTCTCAGCACCCTTAACAAACTACAGCTCCCAGGATTCTTGGGGAGAAGCCATTAAAGTGGTATCATAGTACTTTAAATGTATGGTATGGAAGTGACCACACACACACACACACCCCTCTATGTATAATGAGTTAATCTCATTCAAAGACAGGATTTGGGTTGGGGTGTTTTTTGGAGGGGGGCGCTTTTAAGTAATGCAATGCATTGTTATCACAAGTCTTTAGACATAAGGCAGATCCATGATGAGGACTCAGAAGATCAAAATAAAAAAACATTTGCTTTGTATCTACTTATCTTTCAAATTTGAATGTCAGTTCCTTATGCAACAGCAACAGTACACAAGATGTTTTGAAAGAGAGAGGACATTATTAGCAGGGCGTACAGTCAACTCAAGAGATCAGGGAAACAATTTCACTGCTATATTCAAATAGGTTGAATTTTGTTTGAAATTATGGCACAGGAGGGGGAAGATGGGATGTAAGCCTCCAAAGTCATGTACAGTAGCGGCTTTTATGTCAAGAGCTCAGTTGTTTTAGGCCTCGTGACCAAAAAAATAACGCTTTTAAAATGCAAACACAGCTTCTCCTTCCCCACCCCAGAAAGCAAAAGTTTAACAAAAGTCAGGAGGAAATAGTGATTTTAAAAAAGGAAATTACATATTATTTATCTATTCTAAATTGCCACCTACTGCGTAAAATCTTGCCACAGCAAGATCCCAAAGCTATTTTCTTCCAGAAAAAATAATGAAGACGCAACAAAACTGACCTACCTTTGAAATGGAGAACATTGTCTGTAATTGTGATGTCAGGATCCTGCAGAAAAAGAGGCAAAAGAAAAAGAGCCGCATTGGAACTGAAAAAGGTTTTCATTAGCCCATTTGCTTGTATTTAAATTACCTGAGGTGCCTGCAACAACCTTTTGTATCTTATTGTACCCCCCCCCCTTTGTAGCTCTTGCCTGTGAAGCGGTTTCATAAATCTACAAATATATTTTAAAAAGCCATTCACAGAATTGTTGTAGGAGAGAGGGTGTCATTAGTTTGTGGTGGTTTCGTTCCTGCTTTTATCATGTATTTTGTGCTTTTATTTTGTATTTGCAGATGAAGGGTGGTATTACTATTATTATTATTACTATTATTAACAGGAGAAGCGGACTATCAGAGACAGGGATGTGGAGAGGACGGCAGAACTTGCATAATGGTATTTTTATCATTCTTTTATCTCAGCAGATTCTAAGCTGTTGTTCATCACAGCTTGGAGTGGGAAAGTACATACTTTTATTCAAATCCCCACTCAGCCATGAAGCTTGTGGGGTGACTTTGGGCCAGTTACGGTACTTGCTCTCAGAGCACCCTACCTCACAGGGTTGTCGTGAGGATAAAACACAAAGGAAGGAGAACAATGTACACCAGCCTGAGTTCCTTGGCGGAAATTATAAAATTTACATATAAATGTAATAATTATAATAATAAAACTTTTTTTAAAAAAACCATGGTCAAGGGCTTAGGGGAAAAGCATTGAGGGCCTGCAGAAGCTTAATGTGAGAAAGCTGCAATGTGCTGTGTGTGTGAGTGGGTGGGTGGGAATGAAGTATAGCTTCTGTGGTCTAAAAACCACAGAGCCTAGGGCTTGCCGATCAGAAGGTTGGCGGTTCGAATCCCCACGACAGGGTGAGCTCCCGTTGCTTGGTCCCAGCTCCTGCCAACCTAGCAGTTCGAAAGCACGTCAAAATGCAAGTAGATAAATAGGAACCACTACAGCGGAAAGGTAAACAGCGTTTCCGTGTGCTGCTCTGGTTCGCCAGAAGCGGCTTTGTCATGCTGGCCACATGACCCGGAAGCTGTACGCCGGCTCCCTCGGCCAATAAAGCGAGATGAGTGCCCAACCCCAGAGTCGTCCGCGACTGGACCTAACTTTCTTCTCCCCTATTCCACAAAAAGGAGCCGCAGGAAAGCCGCAAGGAGGGTGAAAAGGACATAATCATGTCGCCAACCCCCCAAACCTCACTATCTCCACAATGAGGACCCCAGCTAGAGCAGCATCTGCCTGAGCTGGCCTAACATAATGTGTATTTTATGTGTATTTTAACGAACTGAAAAGTGTGCAAGAATTATGAGTCATGGGGGCGTGGAAAGTGTGTGTATGAATCTATGCTTAGCATACGTTTTTCATTAACGTTGTTAACATTGATTTATAGATTATAAATGGCGTATTGAATTATGGATCATATGATAGAGTTTTTGCTGTGATGTTTAGCTTTATTTTTAGCTGCTGTTTCGTTAAGAGTGTTTTACAGATTGTAACTGTTTTATTGATTTATTTGTTTTATATTATTTGTGCTGTATTTGGGGTGTTATTTTTATTTTATGTTATTTTTTTTGTCAGCCGCTTTGAGATTCATTTGAATGATTTTACAAACATAAATTAACTGCAACACCAAATACGTATTCATAAAATGAGATTTCTCTGAATGGAAAGCGGCATCGAAATGCAATAAATCAAATCAAATCAAATCAAACGTTTTTAGCAATACCTTTATAGCACCGGAGGCCTGTGCAGGATTTACATGGCAACTTTCCTGCAGGAGAAGGGTTGTAAAAGGGAAATGTGTGCCAAGGTGTTCAGAATCCTGAGAACTGTAGTCTTTACTTTCTTGCAGAACTACAGCTCCCAGCACCCTGGGGGGGGGGCACGACTACAATTCCCAGGATTATCTACAGGGGAGAGGAATGTGTGTTAACTGTATGCTGTGTCAAATGTAGGCGTGCTAAATGTAGGTGGTATGCACACATGCGCACAGGGAACCAGATCGAAGAGATAAGAACCTCCTTTCTCCCTTCACCTTTGCACACCCACCTGCCCCTGTTGATCCAGCCTGCCAAAACCGGCACCCACACCATGTTACTAAAGAACGACGATTGCATTACTAACGTGCACGGCCCTGAAGCCTCCTCTGCAAACAGCCTGGAGCCTGCGCAATGTTGTGATGGATGCCCAATAAAACACCCCAAAAACGCTCCTCGGCCAAGTGGGGAACGGTGGCGATCAAGGAGCACGAATGCCATGGAAGCACCTGCGGGCGTGCCTGTCGCTCTAAGGATTGGGGGGGGAGGAAAGGGGGGCCCAGGGAAGCGGGGTATCTATAGGGCACCCGGGAGGGTGGGGAGAAGAGAGGCTGCCCCAGAATCCCTTGGGCAGGAGGGGGGGGAGGCCGCAGGAGAGACTGCGTGTTGATGGGGGAGGATCGACACCTACCTGACGCCCCCGCCCCCCCTCGGCTCCGCAGCCCACCGGGCCAGGCGCTCACCTGGACGTCGCTGAGCTCCACGCGCAGGTAGAGCTGGTGGTGCCGCTGCGCCCAGTGCACCTGCGGGGTCAGGCTGGCGTCGGCGCTCGGCATCCTCTTCCTCGCGTCTTGTGCGGGAAGCGCCGGGCGGAGAAGGCAGCGAAGCAAACGAAGGGGCGGCGCCAAAGGTGCCCGCGCGGATCGGGAGCGCGCGGCCACGTGCGCGCGAGCCCGCCCCACCCCCACTCCCACCCCGCTTCTCGGCACGCGCGCGAGCCTAACAGACTCCGCCTCGAGCAGCAGCTCTCCCCCTTTTTTATTTTGGAAAGGAAACTAGGCCCGCCCCGCGCATGCAACGGACGCGACTCCCCGCAAGGAGAAAGCTAGCAAACCTGGCTCTGGGGAAGAATGAAAACAGCAGGGTTAGGATGCACAGTTTACGGGGAGGCCTTGGTGGTTTCACCGCCCCCCTCCCATGTCAAAGGAGCCCAAGTTCTGTATGCTAGCTTTCTCCTTGCAGAGAGTTGAGGGTTTACTAAGTCGTAATCCATTTCGCTGCTCGATTAGGGTTCTTGCCGTTGCGTGTGTAAAATTATCCTCTCCTGGAAGATAGAAGCTGGACCTCGACCATCCGGAGTCTTATAAAACGGGCGCATACACTGCATTGGATCTGCCTAAACTGGCTTTTTATGATAATAAAAAATAATGAAATTCAATTTAAAAACGATGCTGTATGAGAGCTTCACTTGCAGTCTTATAAATTACTGTGTTAACATGAATGGAAGGCACAAATATTGCAGCTGTTGTATAAGGGATTACTATCATGTTGGGAACGTAAATGAAATCATTAAGATTTTGGAATGCAGGAACAAAGTAAATCATCAAACCATCAATTCTAGCATGGGGGGGGGGCGGACCTAAATTTTATAATTTGGTATTTGAATGATTTGTATTAGGAATTGTATTATAATTTGGCATTATAATGAGGCTATTATTGTAATTGAAAACTAATAAAAATTATTACCGGTATACAGTATTTTCAAAAAAATTAAAATTCAGGATTAGGAACAGTTAAAACATATTACATTCACAAGAATGATGTGGTTCCTGAAAGAATGAAACACCATTCAAAAGAAATATTCCAAAACGTTTCATATGTGTGGCGGATAGAAGAGCCTTTTACCAACTGCTGCTGGTTCAACAGCAATGGCCATTCCTGGACCGAGAAACCCTTCCCACAGTAGTTCATGCTTTGGCTACTTCAAGACTGGATTACTGCAATGCACACTATGTGGGGCTTCCCTTGCATTTGATCTGGAAACTGCAATTCGCACAGAATGCTGCAGCACGATTGTTGACAGGAGAGAGGCCTTGCCAGCATAGAAAACCTATGCTCAGAGTCCTGCACTGGTCGCTGATTTGCTACTGGGCCAAGTTCAAGGTATTACTCTTACTGGTGGCACATAATACCTTTTCTGCACTTGAAAGAGCTCCATCTCTTTATGTGGCAGCATCTACAAGTTGGAACTCTCTGCCTCTTGACATCAGGCAGGCCCCTTTGATGTACTTTTTCTCTGCACCTGCTACATTTTTGTTTAGGCAAGCCTGTCTGGAAGTTTAGTTGGTTATTTTAATTTATCAAAAGCCTCAAATCATTTCCGAGCACAATTCAAAGGGTTGGTGTTGACCTTTAAAGCCCTAAACGGCCTTAGCCCTGTATACCTGCAAGAGCATCCTCCACCCCCATTGTGGTTCCCTTACTGTGAGACACGAAGCTACAGGGAACCAGGCAGAGGGCCTTCTTCGTGGTGGCTCCTGCCCTGTGGAACGCACTCCCATCAGATGTAACACGTATAAACAACTATTTGACTTTTAGAAGACATCTGAAGGCCCTGTTGATGGTTGATGTTTTACTGTGTGTTTTAATATTTTCGTTGGAAGCTGTCCAGAGTGGCTGGGGCAACCCAGTCTGATGGGTGGCATATAAAACAATTCCTTATGGATAATTTTATTTCTTTTTTGTAAACGGCTTTGAGGTGATCAGCTCAGCTCAGAAGAATCTTCTCTTTGCATCAGCCACTAGCCATAGCAATAAAATAAAATAACATGTACTGAAGATGAGAGGTTAAAAAGTTAACTATACAAAATACATTTTGGAGGTTTGGATCAATGATCAAATAATAGATCTTATTGTCCCCGCTGAAAACCTTTTGCAGTTTTTGCTGCAACCTGGGCTTTGAGGTGTGTGTGTGTGTGTGTGTTTGCAATCAAGCGGTGTATAAATTTTATGATTTAAATGCAAAATGCAAAAAAAAAAAAGAGATGAAAGGAGTTTTATCCTGCTCTTCAGCTAACGGTGTGGAGGTGCACAGAAATAATAAATAAAAAAGAACCCTCTCTGCTGCCGCTTGGCTCTAGGTCTGTGGGGCTCGCCTTGCTCTCCCCTCCGGAGCGGTGGCCGCAGCAGCGTTCGCGGGCGGGCGAGGCCGCTGCGCTGCGCCCGGAGTGCGCACCCGTGCGTCGGTCCTTGGCTCTCTCTCGTGGGCTCCGGGGTTTCCTCCGTGCCCGGCGGGGGCGGTGTGAGGAGCGCGCGGACTCCGGCAGGGCGTGGGGCGCCGCTCCTGCCGCCAGAGGCAGACGAGGAAGCGGAAGCGCCGCTGCAACATCAGCAAAGCAGCAGCAAGAGGAGGAGGAGGAGGACGAGGAGGAACCGGCCAGGGACGCGCCGCCCCCGGGAGTGAGTAAGGACAGACCCCCCCCCCAACCACACACAAGCAACACCCCACCCCGGGGAGACGGGGAGGAGCAGCAGGCCTGACACCCCACGCCACCCCCGATTCGGACGCAGCAGGATCCCCCAAGAGAGGGCGCCGCGCCCTGAGCCAGGCTGGAGAAGGTTGCGCCCCGCGCGCCCCTCGCCCCGGGCCGGCCAGGCCAGGGGGGGTGTCATTTGCGCGCCCCTCCCCTCCGGTATACAGAGATCTCTCCTCTCCCCCACCAGCCCTTCTGGCACAGAAAGCAGCGACGCCCCTCCGCCTCTGGCCTCCGTGGCCGGAGAAAGGGGGAGAGAGGGTGGACAGCGGGGGCACCGGCCTCCCAGGAGTAGAGGTGATCGTCTGTTTTTCCTACCCACCTCCCGGCAGGGGAAAGGCGGAAGCTCAGGAGCAGAACACCTGCTTGGCATGCAGAAGGTCCCAGGTTCAACCCCGCCACATTTCCAGGTAGGGCTGGGGGAGATTTCCGGCCTGAAACCCTGCAGATCTGCTGCCAGTCAGTGTAGGCAGAGCTGAGGTAGGCAGACCAACGATCGGACACGCTATAAGGCATCTGCCAGTTTTTGTTAGGGGGAAGGGCTGGTGGTTCTGTGGCAAGAGCACCTGCTTGGCATGCAGAAGGTCCCGGGTTCAATCACGGGCATCTGGAGGTGAGGTTGGGAGGGATCCAGAAAGCCTGAGGAGCTGCTGCCCATCGGGGTAGATGATTCTGAGCAAAATGGACCAATGGTCTGATTTGGTACATGTCGGCTCCCTATGTCCTTATGTTCAAGACATGAGACCTGAAATCTCTTTTTTGTTTTGTTTTGGGGAAGGGCTGTAGCTCGATGTGGAGCATCTGCTAGCCTTGGTATGTAGAAGTTTCCAGGCTCAATTTCCAGCATCCCCAGGTGGGGCTGGGAAATAACATGGAAATAACCCCAGAGAGTTGTGTAGAAAATGTCAAAGGAACTAGATCAGGCACCCCCAAACTGCGGCCCTCCAGATGTTTTGGCCTACAACTCCCATGATCCCTAGGTAACAGGACCAGTGGTCGGGGAAGATGGGAATTGTAGTCCAAAACATCTGGAGGGCCGAAGTTTGGGGATGCCTGAACTAGATGGACTCTTGGTCTCATTCAGGCCCTATGTGCACAAAAACATTTAAAGATTTACACAATCATGGCATGACCCCATTGCTTTCCAGAGCTGCAATCCCCACAGTTCCCTGGGAAGAAGGATTGACAGTCAAACCACTCTAGAAATTGTAGCTCTTTGCGGGGAACGGGATCTCTCCTTAAGACTTGGTACCCTTAACAAACTACAGCTCCCAGAATTCTTTGGGGTTATTCAAAGTGGTATGATACAGCTTTAAATGTGCAATATAGATTGGGCATCAGCAAAAGGCAGGTTCCAAGGCTGAGGAAGAGCTGTAGCTCAGTGGCAGAGCAAAGGATCACAGGATCATAGAATCATAGAGTTGAAAGGGACCCCGAGGGTCATCTAGTCCAACCCCCTGCAATGCAGGAATCTCAGCTGATAATGCATCCACCCTCTGCTTAAAAACTTCCAAGGAAGGAGAGTCCACTACCTTCCGAGAGAGTCCCACTGTCTAACAGCTCTTAATGTTAGAAAGTTATTCCTGATGTTTTGTCGGAATCTCCTTTATTGTCATTAGAATCCATTGGTTTGTGTCCTACTTTCCAGAGCAGGAGAAGGCAAGCTAGCTCCATTTTCCATGTGACAGCTCTTGAGATATTTGAAGATGGCTATCATATCTTCTCTTTCCCAGGCTAAACATACCCAGCTCCCTCAACTGTTCCTCACAAGGCTTGGTTTCCAGACCCTTGATCATCTTAGTTGCCCTGCTCTGCAGGTAGGGCTAGAAAGACTCCCTGACTGAAATCTCGGAGAGCCATTGCTAGTCAGTGTTGATGATGCTGGGGTAGATATACTGATAAATCTGACTTTGCAGAAGTACATAAGAGGATCTCGCTGGATCTGGCCAGTGAGCCCACCAGGTGCCTGTGGGAAGCCTTCAAGCAGGACGGGAGCTCAAGCGCCCTCTGCCCTGTGGTTTCCTGTACCTGGCATTCAGGCGCATTGCTGCCTCCAAACATGGGAGCAGAGCTTTGATAGCCTTCTCCTCCATGAATTTGTCCAATCCTCTTTGAAGGCCACCCTAGTTGGTGGCCATCATTGCCTCCTGTGGGAGCGAGTTCCAAAGTTTACCTGTGTGAGCAAGGACTTTATTTTAGCTGTCCTGAGTCTTCCAACGTTCACCTTCATTGGGTAGCCATGAATTCCAGCGTCACGAGAGACGGAGAAAAACTTTTCTCTATCCGTTTTCTCCATGTTTTTAATAAGCTATCGTGTCACCTATCAACTCACCTTTTCTCGAAACTTAAAGGTCCCAAGTGCTGCAACATAAGGGAATCTCTCTACCCCCTTGATCGTTTTGGTTCTCTACCTTTTCCAGCTCTGCAATACCCCTTTTTTGAGGTGAGGTCTCAGGTTCAGTCCCCGCACCTCCATGTAGACTTCGAAAGTCTCCCTTCCTGAAACATCAGAGAATCTCTCCAGTCCATGTAGATAATGCTGAGCTCGTCCTCTGACTCAGCGTAGGGCATCTTTCAATGACTCTATGAGAAGAGGGGGCATTTTGGCCAGTCTGCTGGGGAGAGGTTGCTGCGGCTCAAAGAGGTTTTGTGGGGTTTTCCCTTCCAGGAATCAACATGCAATATGGCAGCTGCAATGGAGACTGAACAGCCAGGGCTTGAAATCTTTGAAACGGCCGAGCACAGGGAGAATGTGGCGTCTGGAGAGAAGGCAAAGCTGGAACCATACTACGTGGAGAGGTACTCTTGGAGCCACCTGAAGAAGCTGCTGAATGACACCAGGAAGGACCACGGCTGCCTGATGGCCAAGGCGCCCCACGACTTCACCTTTGTGAAGAGGACGGATGCAGAGAGCCCCCACTCGGATAGGGTCTATTACTTGGGTAAGTTTTGAAAGCTTCCCATGCAGCCTGGAGGATTTCCACTGTGTTTAGTGTTGCTTTCAAAGAATCTCAACTAAGCAACGTGTATGAACCAGCAATCCTGGTTTGCAGCAAACCATGGTTAGTTTCCAGGTTTATAACCATGGGTTATAAAGCTGGCATGTGTAACCCTTAAAAGTGAAAATAAACTCATCAGACGTCCTCTTGGCCACATGCAAGAAGGAGAGGGGGGACCTATGTTGGGTTCACGGAGCAGTAAGCCATGGTTTAGTGTTGCGTTCAAACCAAGCCTGTCTATCTCTAAATACCAGTTAACGGGGTGGTGGAAATAATGCCATGTGAATATTCTGGAGTAGATTCATCCTCAGTTTAAGCCAGCAAGGCTCATGTTATATTCTTATTTCCTTAAGATTTTGGGAAATGTGCAGATTTGTTTAAATTTAATCGGTTACAAGCCAAATCAGCTACTTGTTCTTAACTTTATTAGCTGAATAGTGAATTGTTAAAACAATACTGACAAAAATTAAATAAAAATAGAAAGGCATTGAAAAGGGTTTATTTTAGAAATCATGGCAGTTTTTGGTTTTGAAGTCTCCCAACAGGATTTGGCTTCTCTCTGGCTTATCTGCTTGGTATTCTGCTAATGCAAAAATAAATAAATTGCAAACTGTGTTTTGTTTTTTAATACTCAGCAATGTCTGGTGAGAACAGAGAAAATACACTTTTCTATTCTGAAGTTCCCAAAAACATAAACAAGGCTGCGATTCTTCTGCTTTGCTGGAAGCCACTCTTGGATCTTTTTCACGTAGGTGACTAGCCTGAATCTTCCCCATTTCATCCCCTCCCTTTCTCCTTTTACAGTGGACAGTCTTCCAGGTAATGACACGCCCTGCTTGAGAGACTGGCAGCTGTCAAAGATGAAAACCCATTAGCAAAGGGAATCTTAACAGCTCTAATGTTTGTCCCAGCTCTCCTCCTGCCTAGCTGCACTCGTTGCCAATTAAAAATTCAAAGCATTTTCCATTTCTAATATTTTTTGCTTGTATGCATTTGGTGAACCGCCCTTTGTTGAGACAGCTCCTTCTTCCATCTACCTAAAAAGTATTTAATGCAGATTCCCTCGTCCTGGTTGCTGCAGTTTTCTTAAGGAAAAAGGCATGGCAGAGGTCTTTGGGCACAATTCAGCAAGTGTTTGCTTATTATTGGAGCTGTTATTCGTACTCAAGAGTAAACCCACAGAAATTGTTGGGACTTCCATTGGTTTCAGTGGGTCTGCTCTTGATTTAGCTGAATATCAACATATTTAATCTATTTATAGACTGCTTAATATTTTTTAAAAATCTACAAAGTAGAAACCCTAAAGTAAAACTAAATGCATCCTTTCAATATTGCAGTTTTAAAAAAATCGAGAATGAAAATACTGAGTAGTGCATTCTAAAAATTAATGGTTGGGAAATGCCCCCAATTAGGTGTCTAAAACAGGTCAGCTGACTCCTCTCCAGTTGCATGGGGGAAAATTTGATCATTGTGATGTAAGCCCCCTTTGAAATCAATGGGACTTCATTCCTCATACTATGAATATACAGAAGCAAGCCCTCCCCCTTTACTTTGGGCACATTCAGACATAGGAAATACGGCATTTGTTTTCCTGATTATAATGCTAGTGCTTCTGTCTTGTTTCCTAATGTTCCATTCGCATTGCATTACCTATTGTGCTATGGAACTGTGTTTTTTGACCAACAATACTGGCATGTCATGCTACATTTCACACCATTGGGCCCAACAACAAATGCCATTGGACAGTGACATTTTGACCCTTTCTGCACATGCGTGCTTGATTCCCCCATTAAAAAGGCAGGAAGGAACTGTATGCTGCTATAGCGCCCCAGATTTTGTCACTTTGCTCTTGCAATTATCTGGGTTAAGGGGGCTGCAAATCCCCCCCCCCCGGAATCAAATAACATAGAAACGAGTGCTAAATATGCACTATATTCCATTTGTTTCTCATAAGTGGCATTTACGGTGTGTGGAGCCTCAAATGTAATGAAGAAATGAATGGAATGAGAAACATTGGTAAAGTGGAAGAAGCTATTGTGTGAATGTAGCTTTAGTTGGGTGCCATGGGATTAAACCCCACATAAGTAAACACAGGATTGTGACCTTAAGGAAGTTGCAACTGAGCCCCCCTGCTTTCTGTGTCACACACATCTTGCTGCTGTGCATGTCTGAAATTTAAAAAATAAGTAAAAGTACATGAGTCTTTAATGGTTGTGCAGTATTTTACCTAGTTCTGGGTTACCTTATCGCTTTGTTATATTTGTATTTTCCCCTCCCCACTTTTTGTAAGTGCTTTGGGAATGCCAGTTGGGGTTGGGTGGTGATAGGGAGGATGTAAACAATATAAATAAATAAATTGCTTAGTCAGAATTAATTCAGCAGGAGTTATCCTCACGTAATTCTGCCATAATCATAAGTTAACTTTTGCTGAATCGTACTTTGGATTTTCTTTGACAAAGTAAAACAAAGAAACCTCAGTGGCAGTGAAAAAACACACCCTAACAACAAAAGAAAACACAGGCTGTGGATTGTAGTTTTCTCCCTCTTACTTTCTCCCGGTCAGGCCAGCCTCGATTATGGGATGTACTCTCGGGAGGAGGAGCTGCTGCGGGAAAGGAAGCGGATCGGGACGGTCGGTATCGCCTCTTACGATTATCACCAAGAAAGTGGCACCTTCCTCTTCCAAGCCGGAAGTGGGATTTACCATGTGAAAGATGGCGGTCCCCACGGCTTCACGGTAATAAAAGACGGCAAGCTAGACTTTGGTGAACTGCTCTGGACCCTGGGATTTAGGTACAGCGCCCTCTGGAGGGAGGAGGCTAAAGGGAAAGTGCAGCCTGACCTCAGTGCTGGAAGTGGGTTACAATTATTTGCCAGTTGTCCAAACACCCGGGGTTATTTATTTATTTATTTATTTATTTAAGCCAGCATGCATATTTGTTGTCAATTCATACAGTATAACATGGTGGGGGACATCAAAAAATAAAATAGCTGAAACATAAACCCCACAATAAAATATACAATGCAATATGCTATAAAATGCAAAACACCATGAAAACTAAAGGGGGAAAATGTCGTCAAAATGATCAAAAAATGTAGACAGTTACATAGGCCTATCTACATTGAAAAAGGTCTCTAAGAGACAACTGAAAATCAAAAGTGTGTGTGACAGTTGCTGGAAACGGCAGGGGAAAGTGCTCTTGTGCTCAGGTCCTGCTTGGAGAGTGGGATCAGGTGGCGCTGTGGTCTAAACCACTGAGCCTCTTGGGCTTGCCGATCGGAAGGTTGGCAGTTCGAGTCTGCGCAATGAGGTGAGCTCCCATTGCTCTGTCCCAGCTTCTGCCAACCTACCAGCTTGAAAGCATACCAGTGTGAGTAGATAAATAGGTACCTCTGCAGCAGGAAGCTAAACGGCGTTTCTGTGCACTCTGGCACTCGTCACAGTGTCCCGTTGTACCAGAAGCGCTTTAGTCCTGCTGGCCACATGATCCAGAAAGCTGTTTGTGGACAAATGCTGGCTCCCTCAGACTGAAAGCGAGATGAGCACCACAACCCCAGAGTCGCCTTTGACTGGACTTAATCATCCAGGGGTCCTTTACCTTTACCCGCTTGTAGGTTTCACGTGGAGGCATCTGGTGAGCCAATGTGAGAACAGGATAATGGGCTAGAAGGGCTCCCTTTGGCCTGATCCTGCAGGCTCTTCTGATGCTCTTAGGTGCTTGCCACATTCCTGCTGGAAGTGTGTTCCTTCCATAGCATGGAACCAGAGCTGCCTGACTCCTAGTGGGGGCCAATTGGGCCTCTGTAACATGGGGGACAATTAGCCATGTGTTGCTGATCCTCCCCACCAACTGAGATCTTCTGGAGGAGTTTTCCTTCAGTCTCTTCTTTCATAGCACTGGAACTTTGGACCATCCAATGAAGTTGAGGGTCGGAAGATTCTTGACAGGCAAAAGGAAGGACTTCTTCACACTGTGCATGGTTAAAGCTATGGGATTCATTCCTAGAAGAGGTTGTGCCTCTACTTCATTGCATGACCCATTGACTTCTAATATTCTTTATTTGAAAGTAGCACTCACTATTCTAAATGAACGAATGCTACTTTTAATTGCTGTCTGCAGCATTGCTTATGACAGCATTTGTGTGATTTTCTTCTTGTGGCCTCTTTTGGTGAAGGAAGGGCGAATTATATGCATTTGAAATAAATGAATAATCAATATTGCGAGAGAGGGTGAGAAACATCTCCCGGTCCATATGATGCCCCTCCCTTTACTCTCCATTTCTCCTAAGCTAATAAAGTCTGTAACGCGATTCACTCTTGCTGACTCTCACCACATCCCAGACACTTTCTGCAAAAATTCCTTGAGCCTCATGGGAAGGGTTCACTAGTTCAAACGGGCTGTTTCCCAGCATCTTTCTCTCCCACGGTCGTGTTCTTTTTTGCAGAAACAACCTTTGCAGCCCAATTTGGTAGAGACGAGCTGTCCAAACATACGGATGGATCCCAAGCTCTGCCCAGCAGATCCAAACTGGATTGCTTTTATCCATAGCAACGACATCTGGATCTCCAATCTAGTAACCAAAGAAGAACGGAGGCTGACATTTGTGCACAAAGGTATGGTTGCCTTTAGCATGGGACAAAAGCAGAAGAAAGTTGAGGGCAGCACGAGTGGGGCAGTGTGAGGAGGCAAAAGTGACTTAGGAGTTACACGTGAGCCAACTGGGTGATGCATTCCTCATGGGCAGGGATCCCCCAACTGAGTAGGAGGGCCATCTGTCTCTAGCATGGGGTCTGTAGAGATTGTGCCCACTTCACTTTGCAGAACTGGCACTGTTACAGGTGCCAAATAATACCGTACTAATTCTGCAGTTGTAAGAAATGGATCTTTTAGTGTAGTGGCACCTACACTTTGGAATTCCCTGCTTGTTGACTTCAGGAAGGCACCTTTGCTGAACTCCTTTCAGCGTCTGCTTGAAGCATGTTTATTTAAGCAATCCAGTCCATGCATGCAGCTGTCGACCTGTTAATCCAGTGGTAGACAAATAAAATTTGGCTGCCACCATCCCACTCTCTTAAAAGAGAAGCAGAGTTGCTTAAAGAGTGCTTTTGCAAAGCGCAAGCCCTTTGCCAAAGTACTCTTTGAAAGATATATATCCAAATTGCAGTGAGATCAATTGGAAGCCAAACTAATAAAGAAAAGTGGATGTATAAGAGATAGAAATTTTGTTGAAATGTTGTCTATATGTGTAATGTGTGTGTATATTGTTTGTATATTGTTTATGTATGTTTTTAAATAATAAAGAATTCCTTTTTTAAAAAAAAACACTCTTTGAAGCAGCTGCTCCTGCTCTTTTAAATATTGGTGAAATTGGGCAGTTGGTGGGGGGCTTGTCTGTCAACCCACTCTATCCGTCAGATGCTTAAAGGAGAAGGAGGTCGGCTGTTTCAAAGAGTGCTTTTGCAAAGAATGTTAAGGCAGCTCCCCTTGCTCCTGTTTGAGCCTTTGCAATCCCCTTTTAAACCTCCGACATCAGAAGTTTAAAGTTAGGATGGCGGAGACTTGCAAAGTTATCCAAGGAATTTTGATAGGTAGGTGCCCCGTCCACTCGCCATATTTGGCCCGCAAAGCTGACCCTCTTAAGGGCCTGGTCCAGAGAGGTTCTACATCCCCCCCTGTGTCATAGCTGCCAAGTTATCCCTTTTGTAAAGGGAAATTCCCTCATGCTGAATAGGCTTCCTCGTGAGAAAAGGGAAAACTTGGCAGCTATGCCTGTGTTCAGTGAGTCCCCTGCATTCCTCTTCCCTGGGGGTGTGGTCCTTGCCATTGCAGCTACAATAATGGACATTTTTATGAGCCACAATGCATGCATGCTTCAAGCTTTCCATGGGCATTCTCCTTCTCTCTGAAAAATAATGTTTCTTGGCATTGCCTGCATAGAATTTGCCAACATTGAAGAGGACCCGAAATCTGCTGGGGTCGCTACCTTTGTGCTACAGGAAGAGTTTGACAGATACTCTGGCTACTGGTGGTGTCCGGATTCAGAAATAAGTAAGTATGCAGAATAGCATTAAGTTTTTTTCAGTGCTGCATCACACTGTCGACTCATGGTCTACTAAGACCCCTAGATTCTTTTCACATGCCAAATGTCCCTCATCTTATATTTGTGCAGCTGGTTATACCTGCCATTGCAGAACCTTGCATTTGTCCCAATTGAAATTAATTTTGCATCCCTCTTTTTTGGTAGCTGTAGGTGGAGGCAAAATTCTCAGAATTCTGTATGAAGAGAATGATGAGTCGGAGGTGGAGATAATTCACGTCACATCCCCCATGTTGGAGACAAGGAGGACGGATTCCTTTCGGTACCCCAAAACCGGTGAGATAGATTGTGCTGTGGCTCAAATAGGGGTGGTTTAATCCTAGTGAAAGCCACCAGCAGTTCCTTTCCATTTTGGTGTGAAATCTATTTGCTTTGGGTTGTATCCAACAAAGTGCTAGACCCACTCACATTTATGGGTCTATGTTAACAACATCTGTTAATGTCAACAGGCCTACTCTGAGTAGGACTAGCATTGGGTTCAACCCTGTATTAGTATTTTGCTTTAAGAGTATTTCCAATCCACTTCATGTTTTTAAAACTTTTTGAGTGGTCAGATCAACATAAAACTCTCAAACAATATAGTAAAAACAGGGTGGGGGGAAGCCATACAAAATTATCAGTGGTACAGGATCCAACCTTATAGAATGAGGAAAGCTTGTGCAAAAAGATACATCTTAAAAGGTGTCGGAAGCAAATAATTGAAAAGCCATTTCCATGTGTACGGGCAGCAGCAGAAAATGCCAATTTTTAGGACACTGACCTGAAATAATTCTGCCATTCCTTAGTGACCATTGACTGCTGTCTTTTCTTTTTTAGGTACCGCTAACCCCAAAGTAACTTTCAAGCTGTCTGAAATAACCATCGACGCTGAGGGCAAAGTAAGTCTGATGTTCTGTTTCGCCTCATTTGAATCAGTTTGGTGAGTTGTCTAGCCTGGTGGCAAATGGGTAAACTGCTGGAAAGCAAACGGGGCAAGAAACATGAGGCGCCCCTTCAGACAAGGGTGGCTAGCTTTTCCCGTTCCGAGGGCCACATTGCCTTGTTTCAAATCCTCTGGGGGCCACATGCCCAAACGGCGGGCTGGGGTGGGGGGCAGCGGCAAAAGTTTAGATTCTTGCACTGCAAAATGGGAGGTACATTTCACATGGTTTGCATTATAGCCATTTTTAAATCCTTTAAAACTAGTGTGGTGTTCTGGCCAGAGTGTCGGACTAAAGAGCTGGGGGAAACCAGGGTTCAAATTCCCACTCAGCCATGAAGCACACTGGGTGGCCTTGGGCCAATCACTGCTTCTCAGCCCAACCTGTCTCCCAGGGTTGTCGTTGGGACTAATTGAGGAGGGGGCAAACAATGTACACCCCCTTGTGCTCCTGAAGGGGGAGGGGGAGGGGGACATCAGTGCACCAGAATGAATGAATGAATGAATGAATGATCATTGCAAATTGGTAGGATTAATGCCTATGTATTGTGGGGTTGATTTAATTAAGATGCCTATTAACTGAAACAAGTCCACTGATGTGCAACCATTCATTAATGAATTACAATCACAGCAATTAGTGAAGTCAGTAGCTGTTATTTTTATTTTATTTATTAAATGCTTATGCTACCCATCCTCCCAGAGGAGCCCAGAGGGTAGCAAACAACAACGGAGAAAACCATTCTTAAAATATATATTTAAAACCTCTTAAAAGCAGTCCCAGAGCAGATGCAGGGTGGGATAAAAGATATGGACTTAAAAGGCTTACTGGAAGAGCACACTTTAGGAGAACTTTTCTGAACAGTACTTCTCCCCCCCCCCCAATCTCTTGGCAGATTTCCAATGTGGTCGACAAGGAACTCGTCCAGCCCTTCGAGATCTTGTTTGAAGGCGTGGAGTATATCACTCGAGCGGGATGGACCCGAGAGGGGAAATAGTGCGTGTTTTTTTATCATTTCCTGCATTTCTCCAGCAGCTCTTGGCTGGAACTGGACTGTTCTGAGCAGGGGGCAAACTCATTGCATTGGAGGGTGTGGAGCAATGGTTAGAGGGCCAGCCCAGGACCTAGCATACCAGGGTTTGAATCCCCGCCTGGCCATAAAGCTTGGGCCAGTTATTTTCTCTCGGCTTAACCTACCTTGCAGGGTTGTTATGAAGATAAAATGGGGGGCAGAGAACCATGTGGGCCACCTTGAGCTCCTTGGAAGAAAGAAGGTGGTCAATAGATATCATAAACCCTTGGAGGTTTTTAGGCAGAGGTTGCATGGCCACCTATTGTGGAAGCTTTCGTTGGGATTCCAGCATTGCATGGGGTTGGACTACTAGATGACCCGCTATTTTTTATTATGGTACATACAGCTTAGTGCCAACATATGCTTCTTATTTACTTTTTATTTGTTTTAATAATATTGATTTATTTTAATTACATTATTTATTTCAATAAATAAAAATAATAAATAAAAATATGCACCCTGAGACCACTCCGTTGTACGTATCCAACCTCCCAAAATTTCAACACCTCTTGTGATGCTTTGATCCCTTTCCATTAACAGGCTTCTAAGCAGTTTGCTGTATTACCTTTGAGACCCGATTGAAGGACATTCCAAAACAAATAACAATAACATTTATAATACAACATATTTGTGATCGATATGATATGAAATCAGCCTTCTTCAGTTGTTCCAAATAACCTTGCATAGTCCATAGCTGTTTTTTGTTGAGCACAATGTCCAAATCTCTTCCTTGGATAATGATGACGCTAATTTATTTATACCCCGCCCATCTGGCTGGCATAGCTGCCAAGTTTTCCCTTTTCTCGCAAGGAAGCCTATTCAGCATAAGGGAAAATCCCTTTAAAAAAGGGATAACTTGGCAGCTATGCTGGCTGGGTTTCCCTAGCAACTCTGGGGAATAGTAGTAATAGAATATTAGTGATAATAATAAAGCGATAAAACATCAAACATTAAAAACCTCCCTAAACAGGGCTGCCTTCTAAAAGTCAGATAGTTGTTTATTTCCTTGACATCTGATGGGAGGGCATTCCACAGGGCGGGTGCCACTACCGAAAAGGCCCTCTGCCTGGTTCCCTGTAACCAAACTTCTCGCAGTGAGGGAACCACCAGAAGGCCCTCAGAGCTGGACCTCAGTGTCCTCAGGCTGAACAATGGGGGTGGAGATGCTCCTTCAGGTATACAGTACTGAGCTGAGGCCGTTTAGGGCTTTAAAGCTGGGCACCAACACTTGGCATTGTGCTCAGCACTTGGAATTATGGAAGGAAGCCCCACTGGCATCCACAGGGACTTGGGTTCGGATCTCTCCAGCTGGGGTTGCGGGAGGTGGGGTTTCGACTGCAGTGCTCACCCGTAGCACCTGCCATGTTCCGAAGCTCTTCCCCCTTCCCTCCACAGTGCTTGGGCCATCTTGCTTGATCGCTCCCAAACGCGGCTTCAAATTGTGCTCCTTCCCCCCGCTTTATTTATCCCCGTGGAAGAGGACGCCATGGAGAGGCAGAAGCTGATCGATGCAGTGCCCGACTCTGTCACGCCGCTGATTGTTTACGAGGAAACAACAGACATCTGGATAAATGTAAGAATGTTATCCCCTCGAGCGATCCCCCTGGTTCAAACATAAAATACACTAAGCTGGTGTTCCTTAAAAGTGAAACTAAATTCTGCCATGACTGTGCTGGAAGAAGAAAGAAAGGGGTGTGAAATAATAGTTTAGCATATTTTTGGAATATTTTAAGGGAAAAATTAGAGGTTAAGTAGAAATAATGCAATAGTGGATGAATGGCAGAAGAAGTTGATAGAATATATGGAATTGTCTGGGGTAACCGGGAGGCTTCGAGATCGGAGTGAAGAAACAGTGGAAGAAGACTGGAAGAAATTTAAAGTTTATTTAAAGAATAAGCATATAATAGAGTAGAAGCAATGGAAGTGAAGGAGATACAAGGAGGTTGTAGATAATAACAAGTTAAGAAATAAGTATTGTTAGAAGTAGTTATATGTATGTAGAAAGAAATGGAATAGTAGAGAAGGTAAATATCAAGGATGAAAAGATATAGAACTAAGTCAATTTTTAAGTAAAGTTAGTTGTTTAATATGATTTTGAAATTACTAAAAGGGATTTACATTGTAACACAGAAGGAGGAGGAACGAGGAAGTCATTAGATGAGATAAGTGAGACTATGAAATAAGAATTTTTTTTGTATTTTGGTATTTTGGTATTTCTGTATTTTTGTATTTTGAATGTTTTTCTTGTTGTTTTTGTTGTCTGTTATAAAAATCAATAAACATATTTTTTTAAAAAAAGAAAGAAAGAAAGGGGTGTGGGAGGCAGACGCTTTGCTCTGCGTTGACTAGGCTTGTCCACGTAATATTAAACCTTGGTTTACAGTTGCGTGCGAACGTGCCCAATCTCCAGCCTTCGGTTCAACTTCCAATCCTCCTGTGTTCCAACAGGTCCACGATATCTTCCACATTTTCCCGCAAACCAATGAGGATGAGATAGAGTTCATCTTCGCCTCCGAGTGCAAAACAGGATTCCGCCACCTGTATAGAATCACAACCGTTTTAAAGGAGAGCCGCTACAAGCGCTCGAGTGGAGGACTCCCTGCTCCAAGTAACCAGCTTTGGCCATTTTTGCCCCCTAAGTTCAAATGAAGTAGAATAAACTGCATCAGGTGGTGGAGGGAATTCATTTCCTAGGGAGATTTCTTTCAGGTTGGCATCCCAGCATTGCAGTGGCCCTCGGATTGGGGCTGTAAGCATCCTGCACTTCCGCAAGTCAGCTTGCACCCCACTTTAAAAAACAAAAACAAAAAAACCAAGCTGCTAGTCCTTATGATTCTGAAGATGAGTTTGAAGCGTTGTAAGGAATCTCAGTAGCCCAAGAGGAAAGATATGGAAAGTGTGGGTGCTTTGCTTTGCTGCTGACCTGTACCCAACACTTGTGGAATACAGTGTGCAAACGAAGCAACAATTTGCATTTTCTCTCTGTGATCTAGACTGGAGACTGCCGAAACTGGCTGGCTTGCCTCGTGCTGGGCAGCCAGGGATCTGAACCTCAGCTTGTAAAGCCCAGATTTCCCTTGCAGGGAGTTGGACTCGAGGACCCTTGGGGTTCCTTCCAACTCTACAATTTTGTGATTCCCTACCTGCCTTCTTGCATGTCAAGATCAGCAGAGGGGGCCCTCTTGGTTGTTCCGCCGCCCTCAGAAGTGTGTGGGGCGACAGCCCAGGAGAGAGACTTCCTCGTAGCAGCCCCATTGGCAGCCTTCGCCTGCTGTTGGACTACAGCTCCCATCAGCCCCTGCCACCGCGCAGACATTCCAATAATTTTGATCTTGGTTTCTGCAGGTGATTTCCTGTGTCCCATCAAAGAGGAGGTGCCAATAACCAGTGGGGAATGGGAAGTTCTTGGCCGACACGGGTCCAACGTAAGACCCTTCAATTTTATTTTATTTTAATCTGGCGAATGCGTTCGGGAATTTTGAGTATGTGCTTGACCTCTCCCCACCCCCAAAAAGCATGAGCTTAAACATGGGTTGAGCATCAAGCCAGTCTGATCAGGGGGGGGGGGGGGACTTTCCACATAATGCACCCTCAGTGCCCACATAGTGAAAAACAGAACAGACAATGCAGTCAGGGATTTGTATTGAATTATCGTTTAGGTTCATCGTTGCCGTTGTCATTTTTTGATCATGTTCCACATACATATCTTATGTGAAATGTAGAAAACATAACAGTGTAGAAAATATAACAAAAACAACTAAAAAAAGTAGGGGGTGGGTTGTTTTGCTTTTTTTGAACCACAATGTAATGTGGACACATGGCAGCGACCAATTTGTCTGGTTAGAAAGGGTTTTCGGCGGAGAAATGTCTTTAGTTGTTTCCAGAAACTGCAGAAAATTGGTGCCTGTCGTATCTTGACTTGGCTGCTATTACACAGAACAGGGGCGGCCGCACTAAAAGTCCTGCTCTGAGTTAGCTACGCAGCAGATCTCTCCAGTAACAAACAAGAGAGCGGCGTTCCTACCTGTGACATGCCACCTTGCAGCTTGGTTCCATGGATCTGTGGCTCCTACAAAGTAACTGGGCATGAAGAAGCAGCCACAGGGGTTATGCAACCCCACCACAGGCTTGGGAATCTGTACACAGCCCCCGTTTTCATATCCTGTTAGGGATACGCCCACAGAAATCCAAAGTGGAAAAAAATCATGCCATTGAAGTTGTGTAATGGAGGGGAAACGGGCATTGCAGAAACAAAGTTGGCAATGCAGGTCTCAATATTCATCCAGGGAGGGGTACACATCTTTTGAATGCTCCCCACTAGTTGAAATAGTTTGTGCTGAGATAGAACCTTTGTTCCTGATGTGCTAGTCCTCAGTTTGCAGGGATTTGCAGTCGGAAGTGTTATGTGCCCTGCAGTAAGTGGTATAGTCGGTCCTACCGCTTCATTCTCTGGCCAGCATGAAGATTGACCCGAGAGCCTTTTTTCCAGAACCAGGAGGCTGCAGTGGGATGTAACTTCTTCCTTTAGGTATACCTGGGTTTTAAATTAGCTTTCCACATAGGCAGTTGAAATGAACTTAGAACTAAATCCAACCTGGGAATTGTTGATGGTACAAACTTGGGTCACTTCTGTGTTTTCTGTGTGTGTGTGTGTGTGTTTTTTTTTTTATCAGATCCGGGTGGATGAAGCTAAAAAACTGGTATATTTTGAAGGTACAAAGGATTCCCCCTTGGAACATCACTTGTATGTTGTTAACTACGAGAACCCCGGGGAGATCAAGCGGCTGACAGAAGCTGGTTTCTCCCATGCCTGCTGTGTCAGCCAGGTATTTCACCTCCTTCGTTGTGGTTTTCTTCTGTGCTGGGTTCCCACATGAAGATAGCAGGAAGGAACTGTGTGCTGATGCACAACCCCAAATTTCATCACTTTACTCCTGCAATTTTATGGGTTGATTGGTTTGCAAACGGATTATTTCTGGAACCAGTTAACACAGGCACAAGCACTAAACGTCTACGAGATTCCACAGCATTTCCGGATATGGCTTTTACGTGGGGTGGAAGCTCAAATATAATATGGAAACTAACAGGGAAATGGTATAAAGCACCGTGTGACGGCAGCATAAACCTTTGAGGGAAATTACCTGGTAGGCCCAAGCTGGTTTTCAGAGGTGGCCACTTATCTCTCCTCCTGCCCTCTAGAACTGCGACATGGTGATTTGTAAATTCAGCAACCAGAGGAACCCGCACGAGGTGTCTCTCTACAAGCTGACCGGCCTCGAAGATGACATTTCCAACAGGTCCAAGGAATTCTGGGCTACCATTTTAGATTCCGCAGGTATTTCGAATGGGCTTTTAAAAAGGCTTTTAAGAAGGTGAAAGGACTTCTGTCCCTGAGCCTTGTCCTCATGCATCCTCTCTAACAACTCTTCCTTTATTTGTCGGTTCGTTTCACATGTGAACCGCTTCTCACAAAGCATATTGAAGGAATTTCACATTACTCCTCATGTGAGGAAGCCACTTGAAAACTGGCAGGACTCTGTGAGGTGGAGGTGGAGAACCTTTTCCACCCCAGTGGCCATATTCCCTTCAGCAGGCCACATGGCCCTCATGTGCAAGGCAAAAGATGCAACTATGGCCTCTGTATGGTAGGCCAAACCAGAGTCAAGAGGTTTCTCCACACACACACACACACACCCCTCCACATTCCAGGCCAGGCAAAAGCATTTGAGGAGGGTGCCATGCAGGATTGGTTTTCTGGAGAGAGGAGGGTGGCCTAGGGAGCCTCCTGAGGGCCGTGAGGCTTGGAGGGCCACATCTGGCCCATGTGACTGGGGTTCCCCCTTTCCTGGTGTAAGGATTGTAGTTGTGCAATCAGAATCTGATTTTATGCAGGGGTGTCCAGACTTTAAAAAAAGATGAAGAAATCAACAGATAGCAGTACAGTTTTGTAGCAGAGGGCAGAAACCTTCTTCCAGGCTTTGCCATGAGAAATACAGTCGTACCTTGGATCCTGAACACCTTGCAAGTCGAACGTTTTTGGCTCCCGAACACCGCAAACCTGGAAGTGACTGTTCCGGTTTGCGAACATTCTTTGGAAGCCGAACATCCAACAGGGCTTCCGCGGCTTACGATTGGCTGCAGGAGCTTCTTGCAGCAAATCAGAAGCTGCACTTGGGTTTCCGAACGTTTTGGAAGTCGAACGGACTTCTGGAACAGATTCCGTTCGACTACCAAGGTACAACTGTGCAGCACTGAAGACTGCTTATTATTATAACTGTTTCAGGTAAAGCACCTGTTGGCTAGTACTTGTGACATCCTGGATGCCAGTAGGGACACCCACACCCACTCACCTGAAGCTGTTCCTAAATACGCCTTGCTTTAAATTTGAGGCTTGTGGTTATTGAGATGGGTTGGACTGAAGGGTTTGAGAACCTGCGTTGGGGTGCAAGGGCCAACTCCGCTCTGCCATGCCGAACGCAAACGACAGCTGTGCTTGCATCCTTGCAGGGCCTCTCCCAGATTACGTTCCGCCCGAGATCTTCTCTTTCGAGAGCTCCTCAGGGTTTTTGCTTTATGGGATGATCTACAAGCCCCACAATCTACAACTCGGGAAGAAGTACCCCACAGTACTCTTCATATATGGGGGCCCCCAGGTCAGTTGATAACATTGTTCCTGGAAGCTGTTAATAAAAATGTTGTTTTTATCAGCCCCCGTGTGTGCAATGTAGAAGTCTAATCTGTGCTTCCTTCCAGGTGCAACTTGTGAACAACCGGTTTAAAGGAGTCAAATACTTCCGCCTGAACACCCTGGCGTCCCTTGGTTATGTTGTGGTGGTGATTGACAACAGGGGGTCCTGCCACCGCGGTCTGAAGTTTGAAGGTGCCTTTAAATATAAGATGGTAAGTTGCTCAATGGGTACAGAAGTCCTGACTCAGGTCTGAGTGCTGCGGCCTTGCTTTTTTATTAAGAGATTAGATAATCTCATAAAATTCTGCCTTGGAGGCCTCAAACACACACACACCCCTCTTTTCCCAGTTGCATTTAGACTCGGGAAAAGCATTGCGTTGGAGATCATCAAAGGCTTTTTTCCAAGCCTAATTCTGATGGGGGGGGAATAAGAGCTGGGGAGTGTAAGGTTAACCCTTCCCTGTGTATGATGACACGCCCCCCGCCCCGTTGTCCACGATGCCAATATTTTTCCAAGCCTAATATTATTTTGGGGGGGATGGGGGTTGGTTTCTTCCAACAGGGACAAATTGAAATAAGTGACCAAGTGGAAGGTTTGCAGTACTTGGCTTCCCGATACGAATTCATCGACTTGGACCGGGTTGGCATTCATGGCTGGTCCTACGGGGGATACCTCTCCCTTATGGCCTTGTTGCAGAAGCCAGAGATCTTCAAGGTAAGATAAATGTGCAACAAGACAGCCGGCTGTGTATGTGTGTTTGTGTTGCGTGTTTCCATTTCCAGCTTTTGCAAGCTGCCCTGTTCATTGGACAGCGCAAGACTTGTTAGGATTGATTGTGCCATCTATAAATACAACACATAAGAAGATGCTTTATGCTGAGCCAGACCTGTTGGTCCATCTAGCTCAGTATTGTCGACACTGACTGGCAACAGCTCTCCAGGGTTTCAGGCAGGGAATCTTTTCCAGCCCTACCAGGGGTTGAACTTGGGACCTTCTGCAGGTGCTCAACCCTTCTTGACCTATGGTCCTTCCCCAAAGAATCCCATTTGCAAGGGGTCAAGTTTGTATGGAAAAATTCACTTTCAGCCCCCAGTCAGGAGGAAATGAGTGCCTGTCTTATAAAATGAAAAAGTTGGATATCTCTGCCCATGGTGAACAAAAGGTATTGCTATCACTATATAAAGTTGCATAAAACTTGGAACTGGATTACTTGAAAGGTAGTCTTTTATATACCCAGCCCATCGGCTCCAACAGATACCATCTCATCAGCTGATCCATTCTGTACAATGTCGCAATAGGGCCTTCAGGGTGGTGGCACCTCCCCCCCTTTTTATAAGAGTCAAGTCATATCCAGAGTTTATTTTTTCTGATAAAAGTCAATTTGATTTCTGTGTGGCCACAAATTCACACACAGACAGCTGCCATCAGTGGCATCAATTGTGGAAGGGAGACGACATAAGCTATATGTCAAGGGAAGAAGGTCACATTACGGAAAAGGTTATTTATCTATGCAGCAACTGCAGCCTGTGCTTTGTTAGCCCCCAAATGGAAAACGAGCGAGGTCCCGACCAAAGAAGATTGGCAACTTAATTTGACAGAATATGCACAACTCACAGACTTAACATGTAGAATAAGAGAACAAGAAGAACATAGTGTTTAGAGAAGATTGGAAAACGTTTATTGAATATATGGAAAATAATTGTGTACGGCTGAAAACGCTGGCAGCATTAATGTAAATTCAACAGTGTAAACAAGTTTTGATGGATGCAATAACGGAACACCGATTGGCATAGTTTTTGTAAAATATGCAAGGATATGTTATTGTTTAGTCGTTTAGTCGTGTCCGACTCCTCGTGACCCCATGGACCATAGCACGCCAGGCACTCCTGTCTTCCACTGCCTCCCACAGTTTGGTCAAACTCATGTTCGTAGCTTCGAGAACACTGTCCAACCATCTCATCCTCTGTCGTCCCCTTCTCCTTGTGCCCTCCATCTTTCCCAACATCAGGGTCTTTTCCAGGGAGTCTTCTCTTCTCATGAGGTGGCCAAAGTATTGGAGCCTCAGCTTCACGATCTGTCCTTCCAGGGAGCACTCAGGGCTGATTTCCTTAAGAATGGATAGGTTTGATCTTCTTGCAGTCCATGGGACTCTCAAGAGTCTCCTCCAACACCATAATTCAAAAGCATCAATACTTCGGCGATAAGGGATATAAGATATGTCAAATGAACCATGGAAAGAGAAGAAGGGAAGTCATTGATATCTTAAGGATGTAAAATGTCTATTTGAAATTGTAAAACAGAAAAAATTAATAAGAAATATATTTAAAAAAGAAAAATAGAGTCACATTGCACAAAGGTACCATTGGGGTTTTCAACTTTTTCTTTTTACTAATAATTTCATTGTTTCATTCTTTTTGCAGACCGCTTTCATACCCCCCCAAAAAACAATCCAACGTAATATATGTACATTTTATGAAATAAATGCGTTAATGAGAATAACAGAACGCTGACCGTCTTCTTACCCATAGGTCGCCATTGCTGGTGCCCCAGTCACCCTGTGGCTCTTCTATGACACAGGGTACACCGAGCGCTACATGGGTCACCCAGATAATAACGAACAGGGCTATTACCTCGGCTCTGTGGCTATGCAAGCGGATAAGTTTCCTTCAGAGTAAGTGTGTTCCTGCCCCCACCCCCAACTGTGCTAAATTCCGACCTAACGCTGCTGTTTCTTGCCTAATTAAATGCTTAAATGGTTGTGTGGTAGTAAAGAACCACTTAATAAACTTGAATGGGCATTTACATAATCACAGCCCATTACGAGTAATCTGCTTTTCTAGCCTTGTTGTCATTAAAGTATTAACTTTTGCCTCAAGAAATTGCAGGCGGACCTCCCCCCTGCCTCAAATTACGCAATTAGCCCCAGTGCTAATTAAGTGCATTAATTAGACATACCACCCTAGTGGCTGGCTGTAGATCAGCCACAGTTGTTGTTAACAGGGCTTGAGAGGGAAGATGATGTTTTGTATCCTAGAGTAGCCCTGTCAGCTCCTCCATACAGACACATACACAGTCTGCTTCTTCCGCCTTAGATTGCTGTTCTACCATCCATTCCCACCTTTTCTTATGGGCCTGGGGTTTAAATTCTGTGTTTAAATCTTCCAGGGCGGTGAATGGGAGGCTGAAGGAAGTTTATTGCTTTGGATCCTTGGGATCAGCGGTGTGGGTTTCCCAGAAAACTTAGAACATGTTTCTGCTGTCCTAAATCAATCAGAGATCTGATCTCACTGTGGTTTTGATTTGCTTTTGAAGCTTTGCTTCACAGAGGTTTACCCCATAAATTATTCTCGGCATTTGCGCCAAAAAGTGGTATATAAATATACGGGAACCGTTAGCCCAATATCCGAAAGTAGTTAAATCATTTCATTACAAGGGGGAAATCAGGTTAAGTGCATTTCAGCTGTGATCTTCTGTGTTGGGGGTGGTGGCCTGCAGTCCTATAGTCGTTGCTGTTCCCCAGCATCCCTGACCATTGGTCATGCTGGCTGCAGGAGCCATAGGGAGTTGGGGTGCAGTAACTGAAAGGCCACAAGTTCCCCATCCCTCCTGTGTGTGTTTCCCTGGGAGTAAGTTCCATTGAACTTAATAGGACTTACTTATAAGCAGCCATCCGTAGGATTGTGATATTCGCATGGTTTGATGACCAAGCTAATTCAAAACTTCGTTTGGAAATTATTTTGTTGGAATCCTAAACATGGATGACGTGATTATTGCTTATATATAGTGACAGACTAAGAATGGGAAATTCTTTAATCTCTGAATTGCATGTTTTCTATTTCCTCTTGAAAGTTCTTTTCTATCTCTTCTTATCTCTCTCTCTCTCTTTTATTTTTTTTGGTCATGTTTTTATTTTACTTAGAATAATGTTGGACAAAAAGGATATTTGAGATTGTTTTGTATTTCTCTTTATAAACTATTTAAAAACATACTTTATTTTATTTAAAAAAGGAATCCCAAACATGTCAGCTGAAAGCTTCCCTTCCATTATTTAGATTTTAAGTGGAGGATGGAATGAAAAAACACTGGAAAAAGTTTACATAACCCATTTAGCAGGCCTAAAGATCTTTCTGTGTCACTTCCTAGGGGCAGTCAGCTGAAAAAATAATTGCCAGTCTGATTTTCAGATCCAGGTTTCAGTTTCCCAGTATGACTTGTGTTTGTGCATTTTGTTACTAATTGGTTGAATCTCTCTCTATTTCTGAACGATTAAAATGGGCTGTGGGAAAACTAAAGCAGTGGGGGAAATTCCAACCCTGGGGGGTCTGTTATTTCACGCTCCCCTTCTGGTACTAGCTACATAGGTATCTTCAGACCATACCAGGATTCGACGAACTTCTAATTCAAACGCTCTGAAGCTTTGCTTACTGTTTCTCCCCTCGTCCTTTCAGACCCAACCGGTTATTACTGTTGCATGGATTCCTCGATGAAAACGTTCACTTTGCACATACCAGCATCTTGCTTAGTTTTTTGGTCCGGGCTGCGAAGCCTTACGATCTACAGGTAAGATGCTCTAGAGCAGCCTTCACCAACCTGGTGCCCTCCCACCTGTTTTGGACTACAACTCCCATCAGCCCCAGCCAGATACGAACATGCCTTTTGGTCATGCACACATCTCCTTTGCTCTTCCCTTCACACTATGGCAAACAAACCGGGGAGTCTTCCATTAACTATAGTTTACCATTTTGTCCCAACTGAGAAACCGTGGTTAGTGCCTTCGAAACAAGCTAGGATAAGCTTCATATCCTGGCCTTCTCTGAACCTGTTAACCATTGTTTCTGCTGCCCACCAACTGCTCCTGTCCCTCCTATTTTAATTTTTTTTTAAATCAAAACAATTGAGGTCGGTTGTGGGGGGAGGTGCCTACTTGTTGTTGTCTGTGCTTTATTGGGCTTTTTGCAGGCTGTGCAGGTGTTTTGCTTGTTTTGTTATGATTCTGAGCATTGCAAAAAATAATTTTAAAAAACTTTATTTTCTTAAATTACAAAACAGCAACCATAGCATTAGAACAAAGCTTTACCTTCCAGACTTTCTGAATACGTGAGGTTACCTTACATCTGTGCTTAGATCTCTTAAGTTGTTCTGTTTTTAGTTGTGTGGTAATTCCAGTTACCACATGCAATCACTGTAACAAAACAAAAAAGGAATATCATGGAAAAGGATTCCCCCCTTTAGCACTGTATGTAATAAAAGGATGCCAGTTCACCCAAAATGTGTCTTTTGGTTTAATTCCCTTGGCTATATTTAGTTTAGTAGTTTAATTTTTTGACCAGTGCTAATTGCGAGCGTTGCCAGGTTTTCCTTCTCTTGAAATGGTTGCTTTGAGGTGCCAAGGGCAATTTCCAAATGTGCCCCCAGGGCCCATAAAATTTGAGGATTCCTGCTTCTTCCTCTATAAAAGCTTTTTTTTCCTTTTAAAGTTTTTATTAAAGATTTTCTTGTGTAATAACACCCAAAAAATCAACAAGGGAAAGTACATGGAGCAAGTCCACTTTCAATTCGTTGAGTCTTTCTCACAGTTCATTGACATTTGGTATGAAACACGATTGTTAAAGACATTGTGTGTTTGGGGGAAGAAGGAGGGAGGGAGGGAGAGATCGGTTGTGGGGGGTGGGATAATGATATTTCGTTCTATTGCATAGCGTTTGTGCAGGGGTTTTGTGTCAGCATCACGTGGGTAGGTCCTTTATTTATACATATGTATTTATTTTTAACATATGTATTTATTTTTATTGGCATTGCAAGAGAATGGAGGGTCCAGAGCTTGCTTGGTTGTGTTTGGTTCATTGCAGCAGTATGTTTTGTTTGCAGGGGGGTGGCGGGTTGAGTGGATCAGATGCTCTTGCGGGGGGATTGGCCGTTGTCGTGTTGTGCTGTATGTGTGATAAAGGGGGGCATTTAGAGAAGCATTTGTAAACCTCTTACCCAGGCTTCCTCAAACCCGGCCCTCCAGATGTTTTGAGACTACAATTCCCACCATCCCTGACCACTGGTCCTGCTGGCTAGGGATCATGGGAGTTGTAGGCCAAAAACATTCAGAAAGATACCTACCGTAGCAACGCACTACACAAAAACAATAACCTGACTGCAACAACAATGCAGTAATAGAACCTGAAACCAGTAAAGCAGTAGTATAAAAGCATATTAAAAATAAGAATTCAGATAGCAAAGGCAGGGCCAAAGAAAGCCTGGGCAAGAAGATAAAAGGCCTTACAAGATGTCTGAAGCAGCAGATTATGTGAATAACTCAAGAGAGAAAATTGACTCCTCCCCCCCTTTCTTTAGATCTATCCACAAGAGAGGCACAGCATCAGGGTCCCTGAGTCTGGAGAACACTATGAACTTCACCTCCTGTATTATCTCCAGGAGAATCTGGGCTCACACATGGCCGTGCTGAAGGCAGAGCACTGATGACACCCCTCCCTCCCTCCCTCCCTCCCTCCCGTCCACCCTTCCAGGAACTCTCAGCACAGACAAATACAGCTGCTTAACCAAACACCTCGGAAAGGGGTGTCATGTTGTTGGTGCCTGCTTCCTACACAGATCAATTGACAAGTCCTCGGCCTTGCTTCGTTTTATTTCTCCTTATTTTTTAAAAAAAGTCAACCTGGTGCCAAACAAGGAGACACGCTGTACAGCAAATGAATACTTTTAAATGTAAATAATAAAAGTCAACATCTGTGCTACTTGGCAGTCCGGAGGTTTTTTCTCTTTAAGGGTGGTTCCCACACTCCAGAGTAAGTGTGCTTACTCTGTGCTTACCCAAAACTTTATACCTTGGTTCTCGAACAGAATGTGTTCTGGAAGTCCATTCGAAAACCAAAGTGCGGCTTCCGATTGGCTGCAGGAGTGTCCTGCAGCCAACTGGTAGCCACGTAAGCCATGCCAGATGTTTGGTTTCCGAAAATCGTTCGGAAACTGGAACACTCGCTTCCGGGTTTCGATCGTCTGGGAGCCGATTTGTTTGAGATCCAAGGTACGACTTTACCGCTTAATATCGTAAAGATCTCTAAGCAGTTTACTCTGAAAAGCAATGATAGTACAACATTCATTATCCAGTAAAAGTTCCGAAAACAAGATAAAAACCAAAACTATATATCACAAAAGTGAGCAGCGTGATAAGCTTTGGTTCCTGCATTGCTGGCGGTTGAACTAGATAACTCTTGGTTTCCATTCCAGTTCTGCAGCTCTGCGATTCTGTGAATGAGCAGCAACTGAACTCCATTTTCAAGTGCTGCATTTGCACGATTATTATTACTATTTGGGTTGCTTTGGCTCTTTTCCTATTCCTCCCCCATTTCTTTGTTCTTTAAAATACAGTAGATTTGGACATTCTGTCCATGTAATATTACTGTAACACTTTTATGGGTGGCTAATGATGGGGTGGTCAGTTGAGAGCTTTGTTGGCCGTCGAGGAAGAAGCCCATTTGGCAGGAGAAGCTGTATTTTATAATTGGACTCACTTTGCTTAATGGCAGAGCACCCACTTTGAACGCAAAAGATCTCAAGTTGAATCCCCAGCATCTCCAAGTAGGCTTGGGAGAGGCCCCTGCCTGAAACCCTGCCAGTCAGTGTTGACATTACTGAACTTGACGCGCCAACTTAGTGGAAGGCAGCTTCCGATGTCCCTATGAGCCACCCATTTCGAAGGGGCAAGCTGTCATCCTTCAGGCCCTGGGACCACTGCAGAGCACGATTTTTCATTAGTGGCCACCAGCCTAAGAGCTGATGGGAAGATTTCCTGATCTTTAAAAGTGTTGAGGTTCTCTTGAACGCTGCAGGTGCAGACTATAAGCAGCTTCAAAGGTCAGCGCTTTGTGTTCCCAAAGGCCGCCCCCCCCCCCGAGATTCCATGAGCTGTTTATCTCCTTGACACACCTTCCTTCAAAAGCGGACCAGAGTGTGATCTCTCTTCAGCTCCAAATGCATATTGTTCTGCATTTTCAGCTAAAGCGGGGAAGGTGGTACTAAGTTAACGAGCATTTTGGCTTGGAACACCCACCCACACCTACACCTAAGCTGTTCGCTTGGCTAATGAAAACTCAGCGAATGTACCCTGTCTCCCTGTACATGCCACCCCCACCCCCTCCCTGTCAAGGATATCTTGACGCCTTGTTCACTTAGTTCTGCACCGGTAAGTAGACGTTCGGGTTTTCAGTTTCAGAACACACCGTCCTGCTGTTTCGAAACACCTGGCTCATAGTAACCAGGCTGCACATCTCCGGTGTCGCGTCTGCACATCGATGTTCCTGATTATGCAAAGAGGAAGCGTCTAGTTAGCTCGTGTTTTCCTTCCTTTTGGAATCGGGCCGAACAGCCTGGTAGCCTTTCCTAAGACGGTCTCGCCACCTCCCTCAGAAAATTAAGCTCTCCTTAATTTATCGATCCCTCTATAAACGGGGAGGGGGTAGCTAATACGTCATCCAAAGAAATCAGGATTCGAGATGACCTTAACAGGTTGGAGAACTGGGTCCAAAATGAATTTCAGTAGGGGCAAATGACAGGTTTTGCACTTAGGCAGGAAGAACCAGCTGCACAAATATGAGGTGGGGGACACCTGGCTTGACAGCAGTCTTATGTAAAAAAAGATTGGGTTTCGGAGTAGACCACAAGCTAAACATGAATCAATTCAATGCAATTCTAGGCTGCATCAACAGAAGTATAGTGTCCAAATCGAGGGAAGTAATAATACCACTCTCTTCTGCCTTGGTCAGACCACACCTGGAGTATTGTGTCCTGTTCTGCACAGAGGAAGGCAACCAAGATGATAAAGGGTCTGGCAACCAAGCCTTATGAGGAACAGTTGAGGGAGTTGGGTATGTTCAGCCTGGAGAAGAGGAAGACTCAGGTGACATGAGAGCCATTTTTGAATGTCTGAAGTGTTGCCACATGGAAGATGGAGCACACTTGTTTTCTCCTGCTCCAGAGGGTGGGGCTCGAACCAATTAATTCAAATGAAAATAAGGTAAAAGGTAAAGGACCCCAGGATGGTTAAGTCCAGGCAAAGGCGACACTGGGGTTGCGGCGCTCATCTCGCTCTCAGGCTGAGGGAGCCAGCATTTGTCCACAGACAGCTTTCCAGTCATGTGGCCAGCATGACTAAACCACAACGGGACACCGTGACAGAAACCAGAGCAGTGCACGTAAATGGCATTTACCTTCCCGTCGCAGCGGTCCCTATTCATCTACTTGCACGGGCATGCTTTCAAACTGCTAGGTTGGCAGGAGCTGGGACAGAGCAACGGGAACTCACCCCGTCGCGGGGATTCGAACCACCGACCTTCCGATCAGCAAGCCCAAGAGGCTCAGTGGTTTAGACCACAGCACAAAACATTAGCAATATCTTCCTGATGGTAGGTATTGTTGGACAGTGAAACAGACTACCTTGGGAGGTGACCAATTCTACTTCATAGGAAGTTTTTAAAGACAGGTTGGAGGGCCATCTGTCAGGGATTCTTTCTCTGTGATTCCTGCATTTCAGGGGGCTGGACTAGATGATCCTTGGGATCCCTTCTAGCCCTACAACTCAGTGAATCTACCCCAGAAAATGCATCCCAGCCAATGTCCTTATTTAACTTTTATTTCCTAGTAACTGGGTTGTATCCACTGTAGTGCTAAGTTTTAGTCACTTAGTGGCATAGTTGCTCTGCTAGTAAAAATATTTGTTGCCTATTGGGATCAAGCACTCTTCAGCACCTGCTAAAGACATTCTTGCTTAGACAAGCCTACAGAGACACTTGTAAAGTTGAGGTAATTTTAATCTCCTTTAGTATTTTAACTATTGTATGAGTTAAAAGTATGGTTGTGATTTTTCTTCCTCTTGATTTTGTGGTTTTATCTTTTTCTAAACCGCTTTGAGGTGGTTTTTGTTTTTTTTAACCATCAAGTGGTGTACAGTATAAATTTAATGAAATAATAAATAATAATAAGGTGCACAAGCAGGTAGCTGGTGATTTTATTCTTTTTGCACAGATTGTGGAACCTGTCAGACAACAGTTTGCCTTGGATTCACTCATCAGCGGACAGAGAGCATTGTATACAGTCCATGGGGATAAGATAAGATAAAGATTAAGATAAGATAAGATAAGATGAGATAAGAAATGTACAAAAGGAAGAAACCATTCTTATTTGAATTGGTGAGTTAAGGCAAGGCACAGTGAGGGGAGAACCTCTTTATATGCGAAGTCTGTGGGAATTGAACTCAATGCCAAAGCTTACAGGGTAGGGGGCAGAGGATTTCAGATCTCAGTTCTGCTCCTTTAACTGAGTCAGGAACTGCAAGTAAGGAACATGGGAGTGTTGTTGGCCTGCTACAATCAGAGATGGAAACTTGAATTTTTTTGTCTCTTGTGGCTGTGAGGAATCATTAGATCAAATTATGGGAGGCTCTCCTACAACCAGCAGGCAGTGCTGTAACACAAGGCAACCTGCAAATTACATGTGGTTAGTTCGTCTATACGGAGAGAGCTGTGGGAGATCATAATCCGCAGCTTCAGGTTGAGTGCGTTTGAAAGATGTTGCAGCCCAAAAGAGTGACTTGTTTTATTGTCCAAGATGTCACAAGGCATCTCGTCGGTGCCTCACCTGTATGTGATATATGAATGCAATAAGAGCCCTGCTGGAGCAAAGGCCCAGTAAGTTCAGCATCCTGTTCGCACCGTACCAAACCCAATACAAACCCAATACCTATCAAAAGCCCCCAAGGAAGTCCAGAGCCCAACAGCACTCTTCACGCTGGTGAAAACACAACCACTGCGGTTAGTAGCCATTGATAGCCTTATTCTCCATGAACTTGTCTAAAATTCTTTTTAAGCCACCCCGTTGGTGGCCGTGAAAACCTTTTGTGGGAGCAAATTCCATAGTTTATGCATTTTGTGAATAGGTAATTTATGCCATCTGTTTGGAGTCTTCCGACATTCAGTTTCATTTAATGTCTGTGAGTTGTAGCATTATTACAAGAGGAGGGAGAAACACAGCTCTCTATCCATTTTCTCTCCACCGTGGATAATTTTTAGACGGTTGTATCATGTCTCCTCTTCCTTGGCTTTCCTCTAAACTACAAAGACCCACAATGTGTTAATGTTTCCTCGCTGGGGAGTTGCTCCATCCCTCTTAATACAATTTTGGCTGCCCTTTTCTGAACTTCTTCCAACTCGGCAATATCCTTCATGAGGTGAGGCCACCAGAACAGTACTCGTTTTCCAATTAACTGAAAACAGGCTGCCCTTTCCTAGGGCACAGCAGGGGCAGCTCACCTGACATGCCTCATCTCCACCCTGCCTCAGAGTCTGTTTACTGCAGTGTGACCTTTTGTAAACAAGGCCTAATTAAAAAACCGAAAATAAATAAATGGGTGGCTGTTCCCGAAAGGGAAGTGCGAGGTAGCTCCCTGGATGCGGCACCCCGCAATTATTTGAAAAAGAAAGCTCTATTTGGGCAAGAATGGTAGAGCGTATAAATCAACCGAACAAGACAGGCAGAAGATGAGCTTACAGAGAGTCTGTTTCCCCTGATTAATAGCTATTGCTGTTTCGACAGCGACACTGATGGAAAAATCCTGCCTTTATGTTAAAATGGATTATGAAATCAGCCCGGCTGAGAACACAAAGTGAGCTGTTTTCCAGGAAACATTTCATTTCTCATCAGTAAAGATGCATTTGCAACAGTCTTAGCCAAGCCGGTGCCCTCCAGATGTTTGAGATGGCAACTCCCATCAGGCTGAGTCCAACACATCTGAGTGGGCAAGGAGGGAATTCTTGCAAAGTTAACCCTGGGAGTCTGGACTATCAGCCTTTGACATGGCTGCTTCAAGGAGGATGGCAATCCTGCAAGCTCTCTTCATAGAGAGGGCCATAGCTCAGCGGCAGAGCATCTGCCTTGCAGGTCCCAGGTCCAATCCTGGGAATCTCCTGGTACAGTTGGGAGAGAACCTCTGCCTGAAATACTGTAGAACCACTGCCAGTCAGTGCAGACAATACTGAGGTCGGTGGACCCACGCTCTGGTTCAGTGAAGGCAGCTGCTCAGCTCTTGGCTTTGTGAAGGGGAAAAAGAAGACATGATTTGGAATGGAGATGATAATGATGATGATAATTTGTACACCAACCATCTGACTGGGTTACCCCAGCCACTCTGAATGGCTTCCACCAAATATAAATATATCTGAATATATCTAAATGTATCTGAAGAAGTGTGCATGCACATGAAAGCTCATACCGATAACAAACTTAGTTGGTCTCCAAGTGCTACTGGAAGGATTTTTTCAATTTTGTTTCGACCAAATATAAAAGCATAATAAAACATCAAACATTAAAACCTTTCCTGTACAGGCCTGCCTTCAGACGTCTTCCAAAAGATGCTGTTTATCTCCTTGACATCTGACAGGAGGGTGTTCCACAGGGCGGGCATCATTACCGAGAAGGCCCTCTGCCGGATTCCCTGTAACTTCACTGCTCACAGTGAGGGAACCATCAGAAGACCCTCGGAGGTGGACCTCAGTGTCCGGGCTGAACTGCCCTGAGAACTGCAGGTATAGGGTGGTATACAAATCCAACAAACAAACAAATGATAGGGGTGGAGATGCTCCTTCAGGTATACAGGTACAGGTCAGGTAGGATTCTAATACTGCCTAAAAGAGTTGAGTAGAGCAACTTCACAAAGCACCTCTTGTCTCTTTCAAAGGGCTGCCCTTGCTCCATTCATAAAGCTCAAGTTGTGTTAGTGGGGATTTGTCAGCCTGCCACTCTTAAACATCCAGGAGGTATGGGAGGGAATGCTGGTCAGTGGTAGAGCATCTGCTTTGCATGCAGAAGTTCCCAGGTTTAAACCTTGGCATCTCCAGGAAGGGCTGGGAATGTCCCCTAGCCAAAACCCTGGAGAGCATGGACAATACTGAGTTAGAGGTACCAATTGCCTAATTTTGTTTAAAGCAGCTTCCTATTTAAATCTGATTTTCCCCCTGCAGAACCACGAGGACTAGAATCTTACTTTAGTTTTTAGAGGACAAGACCATAGCTCTGTGGTAAAGCATCCGCCTTGCATCCAGTTTCAATCCCTGGCACCTGCAAGTAGGGCTGGGAACACCCCCTTCCGGAAATCCCGGAAAGCTGCTGCCAGTCAGTGTAGGAAATACTGAGCGAGATGGGCTAACGGTCTGACCGCGTATAAGGCAGCTTCCTACCATCCTCTGTCGTTTCATTCTTTAATCCAGCTCAGTGCCTAAGGGGCAGTAGCCAAAATGAAGAACTTTCACGGCATTATTAAAAAAAGAGAAAAAGGAGAAGAACTCATAACTGCCCAGTAGCTTGTGGGATCAGTTTCCCTTCCTTACTTTGCAAATGGCTTGATAAATGGTTACTTAGCAGACCTCAACTTGTTTTCAAAATCATCCAGAGTTCTCGGGAAGCTGTATAAATGCTCATTTGTCAGAGGGGCTTGGAAATGAGACAAGCCACTCCATCATTTCTGAAGCCCAAGTGAAGGAAGTGGGGAAATGGAGGGGGGGAGAGAACAGCTCAGAACTCTCTAGCAATCGACTCTGCAGACAAAGCAATCATTGCTCAGGAGGAGAGAGAAATGACCCCTGTTCCTTCAGAGGGAATGCTCTCCCTCTCCTTCTCCCTCTCTCATACAGTCTGTTGTTCAACTGGAAAATTATATATTTCATTTTGGAGGTATGCAGATTGTTCTAAGGACTAGGAATGCAAGAAGGCACCCTTTTCCATTCTGCAATGCATGCTGCTGTTTCCTTTCCATTGCAGGTCATCTTTCACCAACATCTACATTCTTTGTCTTGCTGTCTGTAATTAATGATGTGAATTGTGTTGCTCCACCCCGTTCATTTCAATGGAAAGGAAATGCAAAGTGGGGTTGTGATCAATTACACGTATCATTTGTAGACTGAAGGCTGCAATAACTAATAACTTTAACTAAGAGCGTAAGAAAAGTCCTGTTGGACTTTTCTCACAATGGCCAACCCGATGCCCCAATGAGAAGCCTGCAAGCTGTTCAAAAACTGGCGAGATATATTGTTACTGGTTGGTCTCTAAAAAGTGTCCCTGCAGCTACATTTTGAACCAAAGGAAATTTCCAAACAGTTTATGCAGCAACCCACGTGGAATTTACACAGACATAAAAAAGCATCGTGGAAACGCTTTTTTAAGAAACCGTTTAGAAAAATATATTGAATTTGCCATAGCTCACCTTTGCCATCTAGTGCCACATTTGTTGTTGTTGTTTAGTCGTTTAGTCATGTCCGACTCTTCGTGACCCCATGGATCAGAGCACGCCAGGCACGCCTGTCTTCCACTGCCTACTGCAGTTTGGTCAAACTCATGTTCGTAGCTTCAAGAACACTGTCCAGCCATCTCGTCCTCTGTCGTCCCCTTCTCCTTGTGCCCTCAATCTTTCCCAACATCAGGGTCTTTTCCAGGGAGTCTTCTCTTCTCATGAGGTGGTCAAAGTATTGGAGCCTCAGCTTCACGATCTGTCCTTCCAGTGAGCACTCAGGGCTGATTTCCTTCAGAATTGATAAGTTTGATCTTCTCTGAGTCCATGGGACTCTCAAGAGTCTCCTTCCAGCACCATAATTCAAAAGCATCAATTCTTCGGCGATCAGCCTTCTTTATGGTCCAGCTCTCACTTCCATACATCACTACTGGGAAAACCATAGCTTTAACTATACGGACCTTTGTTGGCAAGGTGATGTCTCTGCTTTTTAAGATGTTGTCTAGGTTCCACATTTGTACAATGCACTTTACAACATGCTCAAAACGTTTTATTTGCAGCTATATAGCTGAGCCCCCAATCTGAAGGTGACCAGAGTGATTACTACTCATCACTTCAGCTTCAGAAATGGGCCCACAACCCTGCGTACCAATGGGTATAGCCTTGGGGATGAGGAGATGCTTTGTGAAACATTATATTACATGCAGAAGGGGTGCGTGCCTGGAAGTCTTAACTATGTGGTGTGTCCATACAGTTACCCTATTTGTTGATGGGGGCCCTCTTTCTAAACAGAGGGTCAAGAACCCAGTTCTAAGAATAGGATTCCTGGACCACCAGGGCTTGCATTTCCCCTTCAGGGCCTCAGGGTGACATCTTAGAGGGGGTCAACAAATGGTAGCCCAATATCCCCAGTGAGATGGAATGTGTAGCTACAGGAAATATGGTCTTGCCACAGAGACAGTGAGAACCGAGCTCTGCTGCTTTACCTTGTCACTAACAAACAGTGTTGGTGTGCATTCAGTTCACAGATTCAACTGCCACACGTCTGGGTGCATGGTGCAAAATGCCAAATCTAAGGATCCATTATACGGAGCTATTTCAGCAAATAAGTTTATTATGTTTTTATACGTGCTGGAAGCCACCCAGAGTGACTGGAGAAACCTAGCCAGATGGGTAGGGTATTATTATTATTATTATTATTATTATTATTATTATTATTATTATTAACAAAGATCCAGAGGGTGAACACTCATCTTTTGAAAAAGTTGGTTGATACACAGCGAACAGCTCTCATAAAAGAAAAGTTATAGAGCAGAAGTCCTCGTTTCCATGCACTTTTCTTTGCCTGCTCGCTGCCTATAAAAGGTAAAGGGACCCCTGACCATTAGGTCCAGTCGTGACCGACTCTGGGGTTGCAGCGCTCATCTCGCATTATTGGCCAAGGGAGCCGGCGTACAGCTTCCAGGTCATGTGGCCAGCATGACAAAGCCGCTTCTAGTGAACCAGAGCAGCACACAGAAACTCTGTTTACCTTCCCGCTTGCACTACTTGGACTTTGACGTGCTTTTGAACTGCTAGGGTGGCAGGAGCTGGGACCGAGCAATGGGAGCTCACCCCATCACGGGGATTCGAACTGCCGACCTTCTGATCGGCAAGCCCTAGGCTCAGTGGTTTAACCCACAGCGCCACCCGCGTCCCTTGCTCGCTGCCTATATTCAACAATAAATACCCTATTCTAAAATAAAGGTTTTTTATTCAATATACTGAGAATAAGCTCAGGCTAGTGTAACTGTTGCACAGTATCAAAACTCACCTGTCCACTAAAGTGAAAGCCCTTGTGCTGGTGATACAGAACTTTGGGTGAAGCCCTTAATTTTTGTAAAAAAAAAGCCATGGCATGGCTCAGCTTTCCGAAGCGTGTTTTCGCAAAGTACCCAGTGAGAAAAATGCATATTGTACCTCCTTAATGTGCATCCCTGTTGCTGCTTCTCTGTTCTCAGATTGCTGAGTCACGATCCTGGGCAGCCAGGCAGGACAAAGGACAACAGTTTCCATTATGCTGACTTATGCGCTCTGGGAGGAGAGAAACCTAAGCCATCTCTGCCTACACAGCTCGGAAAGGTGAGGGGCTCACTTAATCTCTGCGAGGCTTTGTTGTCAAAGCCCCAGCTGACTCTCCCAGCCCAAAGGACGGTTATCACCTTGTTTTGCTAATTGGTTTGCATTGGTGTCCCAGCAGGGTGCAGGAGGGGCTTCCCAGAGTCCTGTTGGTTTGCAGGAGCAAAACTAGCAGAGAGAGTCCTGTGGCACCTACAAATTTATTTTGGCATAAGTTTTTTGTGGACTACAGTGCACTTCATCAGATGAAACGTTATCCTGAGTTGCAGGCACACATATGCAGGGTGGGAGTTGTAAATGGTGAGGTCAAAGGCAAACAAAATGTAGACGCTACAGAGACGGTGATAATTACGTTATTGACAGCGGTAATTCACAAAAAGGTTGGCGATAGCATTGGTGTAAGCCACTTCACGCATGTGATGTTATAAACATCCGTTGTCTCTATTCATTCCACAAGCAATAGAACCAAACCTCTTGCTAGCCCTGTTGGCGTCTTTATTTTGGTATTCCTTGTGCTGCCATCACACTTCCAGATGAGCCTCTAATGGTTTTAGAAGGTGAGCACTTTTGTGTGAAAAACCCTTACCCATCTCAGGACCTCAATACCTTAAGGATTGCTTTTCACATTTTTCCTTTCGTCGGTATTATTATTGTCACTATTGTTATACACAGTTGCATTACAGTATTTTATGTTATCGTCTTTTGTCTCTATCTGCTTTGAGTTTATGTGAGTTATAACCAACTATTAGCTTTTATCCCTCTCCCTTTTAAGACTTATGTGCTTTATTTCATTTGCATGTTTGTATCTCATGCTGGTCTGCGACCGTAATAATGATTGTTGTTGTTGTTGTTGTTGTTGTTGTTGTTGTTGTTGTTGTTGTTGTTGTTGTTGTTGTTGTGTTATCGTTCTTAGCTGTCTCAAACTCTCCTGAGGAAAGGAAGGAAATGCTTGAAATAAACCCCCAGGAAGGATTTAGGCCCAAACCCCACTGTAGATTAGCTACCAGCGTCTCTCTGCATCCTCTGCCACTGCTTCTCCTACCCAAAGTGGCAGCCCATTTGTGTGAGAATGGTAGGCATTCATCTTACTGTTGGTGTATCGATTTCCTGTGCTTTTGCTGTGGGGGTGACAGATGCTTTTGGGTAAGGGCAGCTGATTTGCTTGCTCTTGCAGTATTTCGTTGAGCGTGTCACTGCAGAAAGAAGCACCTTTAGAAAGGGGGAAACGATCTGAGCCAGAGGTAGCCAACCTGGGTCCCAGGTTCGATCTCCAATGACACCTCCAGGTAGGGCTGGGAATGTCCTCTGCCTGAAACCCTGGAGAGTCACTGCCAGTCAGCGTAGACCATACTGAGTTAGATGGATCAATTGCCTGATGATATAAGGAGCCTACAGGTGGCGCTGTGGTTAAACCACTGAGCCTAGGGCTTGCTGATCAGAAGGTCGGCGGTTCGAATCCCTGTGACGGGGTGAGCTCCCGTTGCTCGGTCCCAGCTCCTGCCAACCTAGCAGTTCGAAAGCACGTCAAAATGCAAGTAGATAAATAGGAACCGCTACAGAGGGAAGGTAAACGGCGTTTCCATGTGCTGCTCTGGTTTGCCAGAAGTGGCTTTGTCATGCTGGCCACATGAGCTGGAAGCTATACGCCGGCTCCCTCGGCCAATAATGCGAGATGAGCGCGCAACCCCAGAGTCGGTCACGACTGGACCTAATGGTCAGGGGTCCCTTTATCTTTACCTTTATAAGGAGCCTACAACTCCCACCATCCCTGACCATTGGCCGTACTAGCTAGGGCTGATGGGAGTTAGAGTCCAACAGCATCTGCAGAGCTGCATGCTGGCTAACCACGATATGAGCAAGCCAGAAAGGTAGAGATTTTGTGGCAGCAGGTTTCATAGAATCACAGAATTGTAGAGTTGGAAGGGACCCCTGTGGTCATCTAGTCCAACCCCCCTGCAATGCAGGAATTTCAACTAAAGCATCCATGACAGATGACCATTGTTGTTGTTGTTTTCTGGAAAAGGGGAATGAGTAAAGAAAGATGTATTGATTGATGGTTAAGCCATGCTCAGAACCTTATCGCAGGGTACAGAACAAATGTTAAGGGATATGAATGTGCAGCCACAAGGCATGTGAATATACATTGCAAGTTCTCAGCTCCTTGATGAAGGAGAATCACACTTGTAGCACTTTGGGTTCTATGATAGAATCACAGAACTGTTGGAAGGGTTCAGGAATCATCAGCCTTGACGGGTGGCCATTCAAACTATGTTTAAAAAACACCAATGAAGGACAGTCCATTATACAGTATTTAAAAAATAATAATTAAAAAATAAATATGAATCAAAATATTAATGCCAATGGAAGAGCACTGAAGCAAGAAAATTTTGTGTGTAATAGATCAGATGGAGAGAAAGCATAATTCCAGCTCAGGATCAGTTTCTTGGCATAAAGGAGTTTGATGGTCTGTCTAAGCTGGGACCACTATTTAAGGAAGCCAGTCTATTTCAGACAGCTGTAGCATGCCCAGAAATAAATGAGGTAATGTGAATTTATCACTGGAGGAACAAAATATCACAATCTAAATTGGGAGCGGCTGGTCTGTATCTCGTGTCTCAGAACTCTGGGTGACCACAAACACAGCTGAGTTTTTGTTTTTTGTTTTTTTGTTTCTGAGCAAACCAGAGGGAGGGAGGCCTCTGGGAAAGAGAGGAGTAAGGTCATTCCCCCAAATTCTCCACATCCTTTTATATGAAGAGGGCTCAAACTGGAGGACTCTGATTGATCAGTAAGAGAAAGATGCGAGCAGTTCAAATTATTCCACTCCAAAACAGCAGAACACATTCAACAGTGTCCACCTCCTCTAGGGATGAGTAAATCTGTCAATTTCAGTTCCTCTCAGTTTCTAATTTTTTTTATGTTAGATTTGTCATATTTCCATGCCAGATTGCAAATTTCCTTTTAAAAAAGAAAATTCATCATGAAAATTCAACATTTTCATGCAAATTTCTCCTAACATTTTATACGCAAAGTTATCTAAGATACGTATTATTTCCCCCTAATATTTCTATTCTCCCTAACACAATGCATTTTAAAAGGTTGTTTTCACTAATGTGTGAGCTTTTCTGCATACGTTACCTTGGTATATGCATTTTTGTATGTCTTATTCGGCAGGAGGCCTGTGTTGCAAAATTCAGAGAAGAGTGAATTTAGATGGACGGCTGTGCTTCAGTTCACATATTGATTCAGAAAGTGTTAATTAGGTGGGTGCAAACCGAACCTAATTTCTTCCCCATCCCTCCTGTCAGCAATAGGGCCCGAAGAGCCTGTGTGCTGGATCAGGCCAAAGGCGGCCCATCTAGCCCAGCCCTCTGTTCCCTCAGTGGCCAGCCAGATGCCTCAAGGGGAAGACGGAAAGCAGGGCTGAGAGCAACTGCCACTCTCCCCACTGGTGATTCTCAGCAGCTTTGAAAGAAACTGGGTAGGGTGAGGAGGAGGAGGCTGAGTTTTCCTCTCAGGAGGCTGCCAAGATGGGCAGCGGCAGCAGCAGCAGCAGCAGCAGCAGCAGCAGCAGCAGCAGCAGCAGCAGGCAGGCAGGCAGGCAGGCAGGCTGCAGTTCACCCTTCCCTTTGCCAGGAGAAGCCAGCTTGCTTTTAGGGAGGCCATTCTTTCTCCCTCCACTTTGTATTCTGTGTGTGATTCGCTTGCTCAGAAAGGCTTCTTGGCTCCTGTCGCCAAGTTGTTTGTGATCATTAGCTCCCTGGTTCTTTTAGATTTCCTTAGCTTTTTATTTCATGTCAAGCAGACCAGTAAACAGCACCAAAAAAGAAGGCCTTTTTAGGAATAGAAGGTGCTCTTTTCCTATTTCCTCCCTGCCCCTTTTTGCTTTCTTTCTGTTGTGTTCCCATTTCTTCAGTCTGCTTTCCTCCCCGCCACCCTCCTTCCACTTGTTAATAAAAAAAAATCTGATCCTTTCCACCCCTCCTCCTCAGTCTCCCCCCTCTTCTCCATCCCAGCAGCTGTTGTTATCCATGAACAACCCCCCCCATTTCCCCATGTGGCTCCTGTTCTCAAATCTGTTTCCATTCATCGATTTGTTGAGTGAATACTATGACCCTCGGCTCACCAGCAACATGCAAAAGTTTGAAAACTTTCGAAAGAGGGGTGAGGTGAGGAGGCAGGCTAAAAAAAACAAAACCCCAAAATCACCCCTCATCCCAACAAAAACACACTTTTCAACAGCTGTGGGGGGAGCTGGTCAGGGCAATAAGAACAGCCTGGGGGGGGGAGAACCTTCATTTTCACAAAATTGTAACCCTCCTTTTCCCGTCAGGTTTTCTTCTAGCCCTTTTGGAGGCAAGATTTGTTTTGCAAGATGGCTGCTTGGGGAAGGGCACAGGCCAGCCCAAGGTCCTGCCCCTATTCCACAGACTATAAAATTACACCTGGTGTGGAAAAGCTAATGACAGATGGATAGACAGATATTTTTCCTTCCTCTCTCACATACATTTAAAACCTCTCTAGGCCACATACATTTAAAAGCACCTCTTTAAATAATCATGGCTTCTCCCAAAGAGCTGTGGTTTGTGAAAGAGCGATTGGGACATCCCTATTCTCCTTCCAGAGCAATTGAACAACCCATCCCTCTTCACAGGGAATTCTGGGAATTGAAGCCTGGGGAGGGAGTCTCCTAACAGCTCCCCAGACAGCTACAGCTCCCAGAATGCTTTGCAGGTAGACACGACTGTTCCAAGTGGTATCATAATGCTTTAAATGTGTGCTGTAAATATGCCTCCGGAACCCAGGGTCATCCAATTAAGCCGAATGCTTGGGAGATGCAGGGGGGGTGGGCATGGCTCAGTGGTGGAACACCTGCTTTGCATGCAGAAGGTTTCAGGTTCAATGCCCGGCATCTCTAGGTAGGCCTGAGAGAGACTCTTGCCTGAAAAAGTAGAGAGCAGCTGTCAGTCAATGTAGACAACTGATTCCCCACCCCACCCACCCACCCACCCAGACCACTTGAAAATTGCGTAGGGTCTTGGCAGACCACTTAATGATTTTTCTAACCACTGTAGCAGTTGCGATGCATGCTGCTAGATGCTTTATGGTTTGTAATTGTGCTTTTATTGCTTCTTTAATTACACATTGCATTTTCTTGTATTCCATACAATTCAGATTAGTAATACAATCAATACAATATAAGAAGTAACAGTAGCAACTAAAATACAATTAACTTTTGTTATGGATAGTTAATGCCTTCCCCCGTGGAATGAAGTTTGCAGACCTCTGGTGTTCCAGTTTGAGAACCCCTAGTTTAAGTCCCTGTGCTCCTTACAGAACTATAAATCCCAGGTTCAAGCTGTGTACACGGCATACATGGCTTCCCCCAAAGAATCCTGGGATCTGTAGTTCACACCTTACTGAACAACCCTTCCCAGCACCCTTAACAAACTACAATTCCACCCTGCATAATCAATCACATGATGCATCTCACACACACACACCATTTGAATGGCAATGCCCCTCAAAGGACGCGGGTGGCGCTGTGGTCTAAACCACTGAGCCTAGGGCTTGCCGATCAGAAGGTCGGCGGTTCGAATCCCCGCGACGGGGTGAGCTCCTGTTGCTCGATCCCAGCTCCTGCCAACCTAGCAGTTCAAAAGCACGTCAAAGTGCAATTAGATAAATAGGTACCGCTACAGCGGGAAGGTAAACGGTGTTTCCGTGCGCTGCTCTGGTTCGCCAGAAGCGGCTTAGTCATGCTGGCCACATGACCCAGAAGCTGTACGCCGGCTCCCTTGGCCAATAACACGAGATGAGCGCCGCAACCCCAGAGTCGGTCACGACTGGACCTAGTGGTCAGGGGGCCCCTCAGCTTGGGGGGAGGGGTTCATTCATATGATCCCATGGATTCCTTGGAGAAAGTCATGCACTTGAAATGTACAGTGTGTGCAGTGTGTGTGTGTGCGCGCATGTGCGCAGGTGTCAGCTGGAAAAATCCATCCTTCTCGTGTCATGAATTGACAAGAACTTCCCCAGGCAGACGGGACAGAGTTTACTGGAAGGGAGGCCATATCGTTCTGGTGACCCCCACCCCCTTTTTCTCACAGTGTGTTAGGTGGCCTCTCTCCTTGGACAATGCTCCCACCCCTGCCTCCCTTTCCTCCTCTTGTTTGCTTTCCCACATTCTCTTCGCACCTTCATGAATATTCAGCAGCACCTGGCTTCTTTGGAGGCTATTGAGAGCTCTTGTTAACACTTCGGCTAATGGCGGGCACCTTCAGTTGGAAACAAAAGCGGAGATAAGAGCTTGTTAGCGGGGGACCCTTGTTTCCCACCTAACAAGGTTCCCATTCACTTGGACACTTGTGGCGGCGTGCGGCTTCCTCTGAGAGGCGTCCTCTTCGGATGGGGGTCTAGCTGTTCCTGAGAAGAGTCTCCTCTCTCCATAATGCTCCAAGAAACACACACATACACGGCAGTCTGAAACTCATTAGCACAGGGGACCCCAAATGTATCTTATTGGGAACGATGAGCTAACAACACAATGGGCACAAACCTTGGGGCAAGTGGACAATAACAGAAGTTGCAAAGCTTTGTTTGAAATCAATATAATGATGGTGATGATTCTTTTATTATTTATTCCCCGCCAACCAGGAATCTCCCAACAGAATATTAAAAGCACGATAAAACATCAAACATTAAAAACTTCCCTAAACAGGGCTGCCTTCAGATGTCTTATAAAGGTCAGATAGTTGCTTATTTCCTTGACACCTGATGGGAGGGCATTCCACAGGGCAGGCGCCATCATCGATGTTATGTATTAGTGTATATAGTTTTCCCTCAGGTCCTTGACAGTTGTTTTAGGAGGGAACTTTAGGAGGGAACTTTGAATTATGTTTGATACATTGTTTGAGCCAGCCTCTATAAAAGCAGGCCAGCTCGGCAATGCAGTTCAGTTCAGTTCTGGCTTCCGAATAAAGAGCTTCTTGAAGAATCGCTGTGTCGTCTATCCACTATTTAATACTGGTGACGAGGATGGGATGGATGGACATCAGAGCACAGACAGATTCGGACGCTCACCGAGCGAAATCACTGAGCGGAATCACTGGGCAGAACCAATTCAGAGCTGACCATTCTGGCTAGAGCCCTGTGTTCCATCCATCGCCCTCCACATCGGCATTGGAATCATGGCTTCATTCGTGCCTCTACCGCTGTTTGCACCAGCCTCTGAATCGTGGGACACTTACCTCGCTCGGTTTGCCTGCTATCTCCAAGCAAATGAGCTGACAGCGGTGTCTGCAGAAAGGAAGCGGGGCCTTTTCCTCTGTCTTTGTGGCTCCGAGGTCTTTGAGACAGCCCAGGCCTTGGTCGCGCCTCTAGCTGTTGAGGCAACGCCATGGGACATGCTCAAAGAGAAGCTCCGTAACCACTATGTGCCCAAGCCGTCCAAAATTGCTGCCCGTCATGCGTTCTATCACCGAGATCAGGCACAGGGTGAGTCGATCAACAACTACATCGCCGCGCTTCGAAAGGCCACCCTGCACTGCCAGTTCCGAGACTTAGAAGACGCCCTGATGGATCAAATCATCTGCGGAGTCCGGGACAACCGTTTACAACGGCGCCTTCTCGCCATGCCAGACCTCATGCTGCAGAAGGCCATCGAGGAGGCAGCGGCCTCAGAAGCTGCTGAACTCTATGCTCAGGAGATCCACAAGGCCAGCAGCCTGCATCCTGCTAAGAAGACAATCCCCGTGCACCATGAGGAAGCCAGCAGTGATGAGGCACCCTCCAGAGAAGACGATGACGTGCACCAGACAAAGCGGGAGCGCAGGAAGTTCAAACAGAGGTCCAAGGTCCAATTAGAATGTGCCGGTTGTGGAGGCAACCATCCCCTTGTCAAGTGTCGGTTCAGAAGGGGTCACATCGCAAAGGTCCGTTGTTGTAGAAGGGAACTTTAGGAGGGAACTTTGAATTATGTTTGATCCAGCCTCTATAAAAGCAGGCCAGCTCGGCAATGCAGGTCAGTTCTGTTCTGGCTTCCGAATAAAGAGCTTCTTGAAGAATCGCTGTGTCTACCCACTATTTAATAACCGAGAAGGCCTTCTGACTGATTCCCTGTACCTACGGGACCGCCTCTCCCAGTATGCTCCACGGAGGAGCTTAAGGTCCATAAATAGCAACACTCCAGAGGTCCTGGGCCCTAAGGAAGTCAGATTAGCCTCAACCAGAACCTGGGCCTTTTCAATACCGTACTGGCTCCAGCCTGGTGGAACGCTCTGTCTCATGAGACCAGGGCCCTGCGGGATCTGATTTCTTTCCACAGGGCTTGTGAAATATACTCGGAGTCGAGAGTGAATTTCATGCTCTTTATTCAGATCATAGTCATCAAGGAGAAGAAGAGAAGAATGGCTCTTTTCCCAAAACCATCTGCTTATATACATTATTTACACAATGGGCCTTGCGTGATTGGCTACTTCAGGGATACAACTGTGGGCCAATCAGGTTGTGGATTGACTTCTGCCTGCAGCCTGATTGGCTGCTCCTACAGGCCAATCAGGTTGCAGATTCTCTTCTACCAGCCGCCTGATTGGCTACTCCTGCAGACCAATCAGGTTGCGGATTAACTTCCACCTGGAGTTGGATTGGGTAGCTCCTGCTGACCAATCAGACTGCTGATTCTGAATCCTATTGTTCTAGGATTCAGCTCAGTACATAACAGCTTGTAAGACAGAGTTGTTCCACCTGGCCTTTGTCTTGGGACCAACTTGATCCCCTCCCCCTCTTTCCTTCTTCCTTATTTCCTTCTGTGATGGAACTCACATTTGGGGACTTCTCTGGCTTTTTTTCTGGCCCACGTAGGACCAGTCTGGATAGTTGGCCTGGTGAAGATTTGACATTTTCTTCCCCAAACAGTTTTTGATTTGAGTTTCTATTGAAATGAGGCTGCATTTTAATGTTGCATTTAACTATGTTTTAAGCTGTATTTTAATCAATTGTTTATATCCGATGTTAGCCGCCCTGAGCCCGGTCTTGGCTGGGGAGGGCGGGGTATAAATAAATTATTATTATTATTATTATTATTAACATCACTTCTCACAGGGAGGGAACTGCCAGAAGGCCCTCAGAGCTGGACCTCAGTGTCCGGGCTGAACAATGGGGGTGGAGACGCTCCTTCATGGGGTTTGGCCCCTCTCCTCTCTGGCCTCGCTGCCCCCTGGGGCTCCTGAGCTCCCGTAGCATCTAAAGCCATGCATTCCATTTTCTACTGCAGATTAAAGGTGTATAGCAGATGCAGAATAGTTTTCAGAATTGTGCAGGGGGTGGGGGTGGGGCGCAGAGATGGAGGCAATGGCTCAGGTAAACTGGCCGTAATAAACTTTAATGTGAGAATACGGGAGCTGTATGTAGGGGTGGATGGATCTGTTAATCTCAGTTCTCTCTATTTCTCCTTTTCCCTGGTTTTAAACTCAGTTTCCTGCATTTTGGCAGCAATTTACATTAAAAAAAAACCATAGTGAAAATACTCCAGTATTTTAATGCAAATATCGCCTAATAAGCACATGTTTGTTTGCCATTTTGAGAACATAAGGGATAGCCTTGCAGGATCAGACCGCTGGCCCATCTTGTTCGCTATCCTGATACCCAGATACCCCAGTGAGAAGCTTGTGAGCAGGACCTGAGGGGGTGACAGCACTCTTCCTGCTTGCAATTCCCAGTAATTGGGGTTCAGAGGGATACTAGCCTTCATGGCTAGTAGCCATTGCTAGCCTTATGCACTGTTAAGAGTGGCTTGGCTGCCATTCCAACCTTAAAAAATATTCTAGCAATCCCTTGCAACTCCTCAGGTTTCACAATGACAAGTTTTGGCCCATCCTTTTCCCCAAATCGCACAAGAAGCTTCTTGCTCGTTCTTTGCAGAGACCCTGTGAATCCCAGCTTCTCAAAGATCTGACTGCATTTTTTGTCACCATCTCATCAAGGTGCCTTGGTTTCTATGGCTACAGCTTAATTATATTCCAGCTTCCCTAAGTGGCTGTGCTGCCAATTAAGATGGCTCAGTGTTGAAGGAGGAACTTCAGTTTGAAGTTCATACCGCCCTCCCAAGTGAGGGCAAGGGCAGTCCATCACACACACACACACACACACCCCACCACATATACCAAACAACCTGTTTAGCTTATTACTTGCTCTTTTATCAAAATAAACATTCACAGGCTATGCCAACCAACCTTCTCTAGCCCAGGTTCCTCCAGATATTTTTGGACCACAGCCCAAATTCTGGCCAGGAGAGCTCTATCATGCAGGGGCAGAAAGGGCACAACCACAAGCCAATGGGTGTTGTTGTTGTTTGAAATTATATTCCGCTCTTCTTCCCCAAGGATCCCAGGGAGGCAAAGAGGTATACAATTTAAAAACAAAGCAAAAAACAAAAACAAAACCCAAATAGATCAAAACATTCTGAAGACAATTACAGTTTAAAACCTCTAAATGCAGTTACTATCAAAACCATTATTCCATCCTATGATCTCCATGCTGCCAGGAACAGTATTCTTCACCCACCAAATGCCTGGGTAAACAGGAATGTTTTCAAACAAGTGTCCCTGAAAGTTAATAAAGATGGAGACAGGTGAACCTCCCTAGGGAGGGATTTCCACAAATGGGGAGCCATTACTGAAAAGGCCCTGTCATGAGTCAACACCAGGCATCCCCAAACTGCAGCCCTCCAGATGTTTTGGCCTACAACTCCCATGATCCCTAGCTAAGAGGACCAGCGGTCAGGGATGATGGGAATTGTAGTCCAAAAAATCTGGAGGGCCGAGGTTTGGGGGTGCCTGGTCAACACCAACTGGATAGTGGCACCAAGAAGTACAAAACACCTGGAGGGCACCAGGTTGGCAAAGACTGAGCTGATATATCCAGAATGAAATGCAGTCCTGACTGGAGAGAGAGAGCGCACACACCTAAGAACAACAGGGGACTCAGCTTTACAGCTGCAAATAAAATGTTTTGTGTGTTGTAAAATGCATTATACAAAAATGACACTAGATGGCAATGGTGAGGTCTGGCAAATTCAATATATTTTTCAAAACTGTTTTTTTAAAAAAAGCATTTTCACAATGTTTTTTTAAATATGTGTGTGGGTTCCACCCAGGTCAGTGGGATATCTATCCCACAAAGGCAGGTTTTTCAAACCCACATTAGATGCTCCTTGTTCATTTGTTTCCCACCCAGAAGCAATATTTAAAGGTCAGCCTTTCTAGCAAGGGAAAATAAAACGTCCAACAGAAATTAATCAAACAATTGACAAGAGCAACAGGAAAACAAGCCCCTGTAAAAATAGAGGCAGGTGTAGCAGATTAAAACAAACAAAACCAGGGGCCAAATCAGCAAAGGATTTTCTACTTGACAGGCCAAAACCCTACTGGCTAAGTAGCAAGAAGCAAAGCAAGTGAGGAGGTTAAAGGGAGCTGCAGACTTTCAACATCTAGGTGCAGCCATAGAGAAGACTCTCTCTCTTCCCCTCTCAAACATGCTGGCTGACCTTGAGCCAGTCACTATGTCTCAGCCTTGCTTCCCTCGCAGGGTTGTTGTGAGGATAAAATGGGAAGTGAATTCTTTAGAGGAGGACAGAAAGGGTTTAAAATGGCATACAATGAACAAATGTGCCTCTACTCCCCGCTATGTGCCATTGAGATGTCTAAGATTGCTGGGTGTGCCTTTTAAACACACCCAGATGAGGACTCAAGTGCAGAAAGACAGAATCCCCCTCCAAGGACACCCTGCAAAAACCAATGGATTTGGGTGTGAGCCTTTGAAATGCCCCAACCAGAAGGTATGGGGCAGAAATTCAATTCAGTTCCCATTTAAAGGTGAAGCTACCTACCTAATTCACACTTTCTGGAACAATACGCAAACCAAAATACAGCTGCCCTTTGAAATTTGCACTTCTCTGAATTTTGCAAGGCAGTTCTTCAGTCAAGTAATGTGTACCAAAATGTATATATTACTGTACAGGGAAATGAATATCTCAATGAATATATGCACAAATTGCATATATTCTTGAAGATAACATGCAAAATGCATCATAGTAAGGGAAATTGAATGGCAAAACTGCCATAGCTGTCAGGTTTTCCCTTTTCTCGCGAGGAAGCCTGTTCAGCATACAGTAATGGAACTTCCCTTAAAAAAAGGGAGAACTTGACAGCTATGAAAACTGCATACAAAAATTGATATCTTAGGAGAAATTTGCACTAAAATGGTGATGAATTTTCATGAGGATTCCTTTAAAATTGCAAACTGATGTGGGAATATCAAGAACGGATCTTAAGATTGGAAAAACGAGAAACTGAGACTGCACACGCACTTACATTTAAAGCACATTACTTCCCCCAAAGAATCCTGGGATTTGTAGTTGGAGGTGGGTGCTCAGAATGTGAGCAGTAAACTACAGTTCCCAGGATTCTTTGTGGGAAGCCGTGTGTTTTTGATGCACTTTAAAGGCACGGTGCATCTGCAGCATGAGAGAAACCGAAATTCACAGATTCCTCGCTGGCTCCCAACCAGCGAATTGCTCAATGCACCATGTCCAAAGCCTTTGGGAAACTGATTGATTTACTAGCTGGGAACACCTAGTGGGACTTAAGCTGCCTCTCCCGCTCTTTCTTTGGCAGCTTAAGGACAGCTGGGTTTGTGGAATGGACTTCCCATACTCAACCTCGCAGCAGCAACTTGCAAGGGGTGGGTGGGAGAGGGAGAGAAGGGCTGGAAGGAGCAAGCATAATCTCAATGATTTACAAGCTGTCTCTCGAGTTTAAGAAACATTCAGCTCAAGCTATTAAATTACGAGGTGGTGCCACCTACTCTTCGGCAAGAACCAGTTGGTTGCTCCTGCTAATGGCCACATTTATCTTTAGCTTTATCTGCCCCAGCTGGCAACCTGCTTTGCCAGCACTGTAAGTCAGCGGCAAAGCCCCTCCCTTGCATGCAAAAGGTCCCAGGTTCAGAAGGTCCCTCACATGCAGGAGGTCCTCTGCAGGCAGGGACGGGCATGTTTCCTCCCTGAAGCCCTGGAGAACTGATGCAGGCCAGTGTTGGCACCACTGGGCTAAATACACCCAGTGGTCTGGCTTGGTAAAATGGCAGCTTTCTATGTTCCTGGGGCGTGTGCGTGTGCGGCAGGGGGGAAGACCATAGCTCAGTGGTAGAGCATCTCCTTTCCATGCAGAAGGTTCCAGGTTCAAATCATAGCATCTCCAGGTGGGGTGGAACATGTTCCCTGCCTGAAGCCCTGGAGAGAAATGCTGATAGTTGCTAGATGGACCAGCGGTTCAGATTAAGGCAGCTTGCTCCGCTCCAAAGTCATTTTTGTCAGCCAGCCAAAAGCTCAAACCACAACAGCAGCTGCAGACCCAAGACACATGAATCTTTCCCTGTTTCCTCAGGGAATGGTGCGTTCTCCTGTTAGTTAAAAGTTCACTAGTGTTTGGCAACTGTTAATGGTTGCTGGAGAATTTTATTTCATAGAATCATAGAGTGGGAAGGGACCCCGAAGATCATCGAGTCCAACCCCCTGCAATGCAGGAATATGCAGGGGCCAAAGCCTTAACCTTGGCGCTTAACCAGCTAAGCTACCCAGACTGCTGTCTCTATTCCACCTTCCCACAAAGGAACTCAAGGTGGTGTACATGGTTCTCTTCCTCCTCATTCTATCATCACAGCAACCCTGTGAGGTAGGCTAGGCTAAGAGACTGTGCCTGGTCCGAGGTGACTTTCATGTCTGAGCACAGAGTTGAACTCTGCTCTCCTTGGTCTCCAGCTTTCAACCTTCCCCTTGCTCTCTTGAGATGCCAAGTGTGCTTAAGATGCATAAGTAATTTATTTATTTTTTAAGTCTGCAAAATCGGATGTGGCAACATGATGAACTGAACTTGGTTTTGGAAACAAAGCCAGAAACAGAGAAAAGCCAAAACTGACAGAGGCGTCCATCCCTTCTAACAGCACAGCATCCAAAAGACGAGATCCTTTTATCTTCTATTTCCCATGGATGGGACAAACCTGTTTTGCTGCCTTCAGGTATCTTGTTCTTCCTGATCAACCACTTTCATTGAATTCTCTCAATAATCTTCGCGGCTCAAATCAGTGAGAGTGAGAGGAAACGGGATGAGATAGGGGGTCCTGCAACACAGAGAGAGTACGGAGAGTGAACACAAACCCCTCAGGGGGTGTTGCCAACTGCCCTGCCCCCCCATGTGGATAGGTACCACCCACAACTAGCAATAGGAGAGTAATTTCAGTCCGCATTTAAAGGTGAATCAACTCATCCACACTTCCCGAAACACCAAAATACTTTTTAGTTTTCAAGATAATTTTTTATTAAAAGGAATTCACAAGCGGATGTGGAAATGTGGAGAAATGAACTTAAGATTCCGAAAATGAGAAACTGAGGCAAACCAAAACGCACAGATTAGTGTGTCCATAGCCACACTTAGCAATGAGTAGGGTTGCCATATTTTGAAGAGCAAAAAAAGAGGACACATTGGCTGACTTCTACTTTTAACTATGCATCGCTATGACGACCCTCATTTCACATACGCATAAAAAAGAGGACGTCCCCTGGAAAAAGAGGACATATGGCAACCACAGTGATGATGCTCCCCACCAGCCATGTGTTTTATGGCAATGTGAGAAGGATCCACATGCACAAGGATGTACATGCATAAAGCCTTTTTTTGCAATGCCACCAAACATGTGGCTGATTTTTGGGGAAGGAATGGCCAGTTAGCAATGCCACACAACTGTCTCCTTTGAGCTTTCAGTGTCTGGTAGGGTTTGCATGAACTCCCCCCCCCCCCGTTCCCTGAGATTATAAAACTCTGAACGAAGGCATTCCAGCTGCAGAAAGCAAAGTTTTATAGGGATATTTTGGAGACAGACACAGAAGTTAGTTTCTTGGCAGGGTCCTGGGAGTTTAGTGCAGACGTCTGTGGCATAGCTGCCAAGTTATCCCTTTTTTACAGGGATTTTCCCTTATGCTGAATAGGCTTCCTCACGAGAAAAGGGAAAACTTGGCAGCTATGGTCTGTGGGCCTATTCTGCAACTGAATTTTTCACATAGGGGAGTCCAGTGCTTGGAAAGTTCATTTTAAAAAAGAACTGCTCTGCTGAAGTTGCTCTGCTTAAGGATGAAATATACACAAGAAGGCTAGAAAGACATCAACAAACACACACACACACACATTGTGATAAGAACAATTGTTTAATTTATTTTCCCCAACAATTATGATATTTAAGCTTAGACAGCATCAACATTTTTCAGATAGGTAAAAATGGTAAATGCAATGGCCACAGTCAAGCACAGAGCTAAGTGCTATTATAAAAATTATATTAAAAATATAGAATTAAAATGAGAATGGAATGGAATTTGTGTTCATTTCACCCAGAAATTGTGGGAACTGTTAGCAGACTTTGCATCTTGGGTGAATTACATTGGGACAATCACTTACAGTTTCTGGAGTTCAAAGGCTTTATTCATGCAGGAACTATTTACAGGGTGAGTGTAGATGAGTAAAAGTAGCAGACATAGCGTCTGGAGAGAGCAACAGACGAAATGGCTCCGCTTTTAAGGGTGGTGTTAACTCAGATTGCTATACGAAGTGCAGCTAGATTGCTATACAAAGAGTATCCTTGTGTGGTTCCCGAGCTGGTGCCTCCTACCACTCCACTTTGTCCAGCCAGTCCCTGACAGCATGTGTGGAAAACAGGGCTGGTCTTGCCATGCCCCAGATTGAAGTGATCTGCTTCAATTGGCACCAGGTGTGCACGAAGATAGATGCAGATGGGAATGGATGTCTATTCCATGCAGCAAGCCTTTGAAAGCATTGACTTTCATGGGAGAGGGGTACCATTTGGGCAGCCAAATGTGCCAGCACTCTCCAAAAGCCACAAAGCTTTTATTTGGAGAGAACCTGTTTCTCCATCAGATGATTGAGGCCCTTGTATACTAGAAGAAACACATTTCACAAATATGAAAACCTTTGCCGAATATAACTACAGGCATTGGAAACATCAAGTGCATAAGTTGATGTAAGATAAAACTATGTTGTTGAGTTTTGGGGCCTCCCCCCCCCCGCTTTGATTTCAAGAGACGTTGGCATTTAATTAGTCTGAGACAGACCTTCAATCGCTTGGTTTGGATAAGCCCTCTGATCACTGCAATTTTAAATGAATGCAGCCACAGATTAATTAATTAGGAGGAACAGTGAGTTGAGTAGTGCATGGCTGATGCCATGGTGGAGAGAAAGCATCACAAGAGAAAATGATTGTTCAGAGGCTTTCAGATCTGCTTTGATGGAAGCAATCGGATTGGGGGATCAGGTGCGAAGGTGGGGAAGTGAGCAGACAAGGTGTGTTGGCATCAGGTTCAAGAATGGCCTCGGAGGTCAGGACTGGTAGGGCACAAGGTAGGGAGCCTGACAGTAAAGGTAAAGGGGCCCCTGACCATCAGGTCCAGTCGTGTCCGACTCTGGGGTTGCGGCGCTCATCTCACTCTATAGGCCGAGGGAGCCGGCGTTTGTCCACAGGCAGCTTCCGGGTCATGTGGCCAGCATGACAAAGCTGCTTCTGGCGAACCAGAGCAACGCACAGAAATGCCGTTTACCTTCCCGTCGGAGTGGTCCCTGCTAGGTGGGCAGGAGCTGGGACCGAGCAACGGGAGCTCACCCTGTTGCAGGGATTCGAATCGCCGACCTTCTGATCAGCAAGCCCTAGACTCTGTGGTTTAACCCACAGCGCCACCTGGGTCCCTGGCCAACAGTAGGTGGCGCCATGACAGCCAGAGCCCACTCAGTCTAGTTTTGTCCCCATCCCTTGCCAGGGAGGAGGGGGGGGGAGGAATTTGACAGGCAGTTCTATCCTCTGGACTGGTTCAAAGTAAGGCGGCAGGCAAGTGGGGACTGGCTGGGGCAGACAGAAGGTACTGGGGCAGTACCCCATTTGTTCTAAGGGATCAGCCTCCATTGCCAGACTTGAAGCAGAAACTCTGCTCTATTTACTTTTGAAGGGGCAGGAAAGGTCATCACCCTCACCAAGCACAAAGAGTTGCTCAGAGATTTTGCAGGCACAGGAACACAATTGCATCAGCAAGCACCAGGAACAAGTAGTCTGCCTTGCGGGGCTATAGATCTGCAAGACTCTCTGTGTCCAGCACCTGGCATGGAGGTTGGAGCCGGATTCAAAGTTGTAGCCGGGGCTGAGCCAAGGAGTTCTGTAGCGAGTGGTTCAAGTGGTTAGAAAGGGTCTGTCAACCCAGCAAAGGTCCAGAGGAGGCTGAGAGACTGAATACACCTGCAGTTCAGAGGTGTGTGAATATGTCAATTTTAGGTTCTCTCAATTTCTCATTTTCCAAATCTAAAATTCAGTCCTCCACATTTGCATTTTTTTAAATAAAAAAAGTCTTCATGGAAATCTAGCAGCATCTTAGCACAATTTCCTTCAAATATACACATTTTGTACACAATTTTGCCTAATACACACTATTTTTGCAAGGGATTCCCCCCCCCATATACAATGCATTTTTGTATGTTATTTTCAGAGATATATGCATTGTTATGCACATTTTGCTATGTGCATTTTTGTAGCAGGGCATCTGCTTTGCATGCAGAAGTTTCAACCTCTGGCATCTCCGGGTAGGACTGGGAGAAATCCCCTCCATCTAAAATCCTGGTGAGCCACTGCCAGTCAGTGTAGACTGTACTGAGCTAGATAGACCGGGTGGTCTGCCAGCATCCAATGTTCTGGTAAACAGATTGGGCAGGTTTTAATATTCAAAAGCCTACCAAATCTGTTGGATCAGCAGTAACAGTGAGACGAAAGTGGGAGACATGTATACTGTTTACCTCTTTATAAAACTATCAATCATCTCCTGCCTTGCTTTTCTGGATTCTTATTCCAGTCTAGAAGAAAACAAATGGGCTTGCAGGACTTTGGTCATGTTTTGTCTCCATTCCCCTTCTTCACTGTTTCCTACAGTGATCTTCCACACCATACATTTAAAGCACATTACTTCCCCCCAAAGAATACTGGAAACAGTCTATCCCTCACAAAACTACAATTCCGAGCACCCTTAGGAAACTATAACTCCCATGATTTTTTGGGGGGGAGACATGTGTTTTAAATGTGTTTTAACTGTAAGGTGTGGACGGTGAAATAAATTTCACGAACCCACTTACCATCGCTCCCTGATTCCTTTAATCCTTTTCTTCTCTCTCTCTCCCCCTCTCTCTCCCCCCTCTCCCATTTTACTCTTTTTAAAAAATGTAAAGTTGTCTTCAGTTGGGAAAAGTTAAGGGGGAGTGCACAACAGACCAATTAGCAACGATGATCTCGTTAGCAATTCTCCTCCATCACTTCCCAGGGCAAGGCAGCTGTAAGACAATAGCTTTGTTTATGACAAATTTAATTGGACAGTTCAAAGGGAAGCTGATGAGCTTCTCGTAATTGCTCGGATGCCATGGGAACTTGGAGGGTGAGAAGGGTTTTTTTGTGTGTGTCTATGTGTTGAAAACCACATGAAATGTTGTTTGAAAAGCTCTGAAATTATTTAATGGTGCTGTTCTGTTGCAGTCTTAACCTCTGGCGGTATTTACTGGTTGAAACCAAATGACTGAGTGCAACAAGGGACACTCTTTGTGGTATGGGAATAGAAGGGCAGTATTTCACTAAATCAATGCATGAGCAGAATGACTTCCACATGTGCAGTGGGCCGTTCTGCCCCATCTCCTTCCAATGCATCTCCCCCTAATTTGCGCCAGGGAGTTGGGGGAAAACCCAGATGTGATTTAGGTGCTGGAAGAAAAGGGGTAGAACTTGTCCTGTTGCACAAGCCCCATTGCACAAGCCATTCGGCTCGGTACCTAGTGCTACTTATCACTATCTTTAATACTGACCCATCTCTTTCTGCCCTGCCAACAATGTGAGAACATCTGCTAAGACCATTTTAAGCTAGACTTAAGTTAAATCTTTGTAACCAAATTACCATATTAAGCCTGCCTGAACAAAGCTGCTATATCTGTTGCTCTTCAACAACAACAAGTATTCTGAGTGTTACCTTGGTTTTCGAACGTCTCCGTTTTTGAACATTTCAGTTTTGGATGCCATAAACCCGGAAATAAATGCTTTGGTTTTCGAACTTGCCTCAGGAGCCGAACATGCCATGCGGCTTCCATACTGAGTTTTCCATATTGGGTTTTCCATATTGAGCAGGGGTCAGCAAACAAAGGCCTGCGGGCCGGATCAGACCTAATTGCCTTCAGGATCCAGCCCGTGGACTGTCCGTGGATCGGCGTGGGGATTCTGTTTGTTCGAGCTGCACCATTCCCCCCTGCGCCATTCCATTCCCCCCTCTCCCTCACACGCACCATGGCAGCACCTCCTCCCTCCCTCCACTGGCAGAGGAAGGGGGCGGGGGGAGTGCACCGCCCCAGCACCATAATCCGGGGGGGGGGTGTGCCATGCTCCCGGGGCACGTGTCAGCCATGCCCCTGCCTGCTCTCTGCCCTCGGTGCTGGAGCATGAAGCTCCGCCACTGCCTCCCTCCTCCTGGCTTCTCCCCGCCCTGCCTAGAGGAGGAAGGGGGCTGGGCTGAGCTGGCTGAGCGCCATTTTAAGCAGCCCCTCTCTGGAGCCAGCCCAGAGCCGAGTGGACGAGCTCGCTCTGCCTACCCACGAGAACCAGCTGCAACAATGGCAGTGGTGGCGGTGGCAGCACCCTCAGGGAAGGTAAGCGCAGCGGCTGGGGCTGGGGGTAGGGGGTGGGGAGGAGGACTACTTGCCCCCTCGCCTCTTCTTCCAGCTCCAAAATGGTCAAAGGCCTGGAAACGATGCCTTATGAGGAACGGCTTAGGGAGCTGGGTATGTTTAGCCTGGAGAAGAGAAGGTTAAGGGGTGATATGATAGCCATGTTCAAATATATAAAAGGATGCCATATAGAGGAGGGAGAAAGGTTGTTTTCTGCTGCTCCAGAGAAGCGGACACGGAGCAATGGATTCAAGCTACAAGAAAGAAGATTCCACCTAAACATTAGGAAGAACTTCCTGACAGTAAGAGTCGTTCGACAGTGGAATTTGCTGCCAAGGTGTGTGGTGGAGTCTCCTTCTTTGGAGGTCTTTAAGCGGAGGCTTGACAGCCATCTGTCAGGAATGCTTTGATGGTGTTTCCTGCTTGGCAGGGGGTTGGACTGGATGGCCTTTGTGGTCTCTTCCAACTCTATGATTCTATGATTCTATAGATTACTTCAACAAAAAGGCTAACACTAGCCTATCTAAGCTTCCCTTTAAGTTGCAAAGGGATGACACTCTGTTGGACTCACAAACGTGAGGAAGGAAGGATAATATCTTAATACTGTAAATATATCCTCTCCTAGCATCTATTCACATCTCACATCTAGACCTTGTGCCTGAGATTCCCAACTGCTGGTTCTATCACTTCGCCACACTGACTATAATGACAAACCCCACCTATCTTCTATTTCTCAGCTTCCCATGCAGGAAAGGACAACTGTGTCTTTTTAAAGCTGGGGTGGGGTGGGGGTGGGACAGGGAAGAAACCCAGAAATGAGATAAGAACACCGCTTTTGACTGAAGGGCAGCAATTCACATGGAATCCCTCCAGCAGCGAGGTTTCGAAACAAAATGCTCCAGTGTGTGTGTGTGTGAGGGAGCTGGTGGCAATGGGAACCAGGCATGCAAAATAAGGGAAAGTCCTGTTTTCGAAGCACCAGCGGTTTGGGATGTATTTATTTCCTCTCGTCACTGTAGGGCTCTTCGCCGCGGTAAAAAGAAAGAGCAATTGTGTCAGGACTTCTCAACATTGCTGGTGTTTCCGAAAGCAGACCCCCAAGCACTTAACGCTGCCTGTCCTTGCCATGCCTTAATTTGAACTCTCATTTTTCTCTAATGCCAAGGTCTCAGCCTTGACATATTAGAAATCATGAGGCAGCCTCTCAGCTGGCACAGGTATTCTGGTAACCTGTTATTCAGCAGCATTGTGAGCCGGTCCTACCACAAGGAAGAGCGAGATGCTTGCTTCCAGGGGCTGATTTTGTGTCTATTGTGATAGGGCATCCAGCGGTTAGCTATTTAACCTTAGTATTATTGTTGTATTTTATTTTTTTACTCCCCAAGAAAGGAACGGCTTAGGGAGCTGGGTATGTTTAGCCTGGAGAAGAGAAGGTTAAGGGGTGATATGAGAGCCATGTTCAAATATATAAAAGGGTGTCATATAGAGGAGGGAGAAAGGTTTTCTGCTGCTCCAGAGAAGCAGACACGGAGCAATGGATTCAAGCTACAAGAAAGAAGATTCCACCTAAACATTAGGAAGAACTTCCTGACAGTAAGAGCTGTTCGGCAGTGGAACTTGCTGCCAAGGAGTGTGGTGGAGTCTCCTTCTTTGGAGGTCTTTAAGCAGAGGCTTGACAGGCATATGTCAAGAATGCTTTGATGGTGTTTCCTGCTCGGCAGGGGGTTGGACTGGATGGCCCTTGTGGTCTCTTCCAACTCTACGATTCTATGATTCTAAGTGCTTGTGGGGTTTTCTGACTCAGGTGCCAAAATAATGCTAATAGCCGTGGGTGCTGTGCATCTTCACTGGGGGTGGCGAGTGGGAAAGGTTCAGAAAGGGGCAAGCGAAATTTTTGGGGAGGGAGAGAGGTAAAAGCACTTTTCCTGGGAGAAAATGTTACAACATTTCAGGGAAGGGCCATATGGACACAACAGAGCACCTGCTTGGCATGCAGAATGCCTCAGGTTCAATCCCTGGCACCTCCAGGTAAGGCTCCTTGTCTGAAACCCCGTAGAGCTGCTGCAAGTCAGAGTAGACAGTACAGAGTTAGATGGATAGGAGGGGAAAAAAACTCTGTCGTAGCCCTAGAACCCAGAATCATAAGGCAGAATGGTGGGAGACTCAGGACAGGCAAAAAGAAAGACATTTAAAATTGTATACTCCATGGGAGCAGAGAGCTCTCTGCACAGCACCAGGCACTCCAGGCCATTCAAAGGACAGCTCAGCTCAATGGCAGAGCTTTTGCTGTGCATGGAGAAGGTCCCAGGTTAAATCTCCAGAGACTTCTGGAGAGACCTCTGCCTGAAACCCTGGAGGGCTGCTGCCAGTCAGTGCAGACAATACTGAGTTAAATGGGGCAATGGTGAGACTCAACATAAGGCAGCTTCCTATGTAGTGTATTCTTTGTTTGCTTTGGGGAAGCTGAGGGCAGTGGCATAGGGAAGCAGGGATGAATTGCCACCCCTTGTTTAATCTATTTCACCGCTATTTGCCAATCCTTTGCATACCAAATAAGTGAGCTTTTCACAAAGAGAAACCTACCCAATAAGCAAAGCAGAAGAAGGGGAGGTTGCCTTATTTACATGCATAGCTAAAGGTTAAAACTGCCCATTTTGTTTTTCAGAACTAGCAGAAAATCAAAACGCCACAAAATAGGGAGCAAGCTTTTGAGTCCAGCAGAACTCTTCATCATCAGGCTGGATGTTAAGCAAAGTGTGTGTGTGTGTGTGTGTGTGAGAGAGAGAGAGAGAGAGAGAGAGAGAGAGAGAGAGAAGAAGAAGGAGGAGGAGGAGGAGGAGGAGGAGGAGGAGGAGGAGGAGGAGGAGGAGGAGGAGGAGGAGAAGACAACAGAGGGTGGGCTGAAACCATAATGTCTTTACTAGTCAAAATTTCATTTTGTACTACAGCTGTAGAAGGGGCATAGTTCTGGGGTTGTTTTATACACACACACACACACACACACACACACACACACACACACACACATATATATATATATATATATATATATATATATATATGAATTCACCACCACCACTGGCTCAGAGTGCAAGCCACCCTGCATATCATAGCTGCTTTCTACCAAGTCAGACCATTGTATTGTTGACACTGACTGGCAGCAGCTCTGCATAGAAGCATAGAATCGTAGAGTTGGAAGACCTGCTGCAACGCAGGAATCTTTTGCCCAATGTGGGGCTCGAACCCATGGCCCTGAGATTAAGCATCTCATGCTCTACTGACAGAGCTATCAATCAGGAGTCCTACACAGGAAGCTGTGTCAGACCATGAGTCATACCATGGGTTCATCTAGATCAGTATTGCCTACACTGACTGGCAGTAGCTTTGCAGGGTTTCAGGTAGAGGAAGGTCCCAGCCCTACCTGGAGATGCTTCTGGGGTTTGAACCTGTGATCTCCTGGATTTAAAGCAGATGCTCTGCCCCTGTCCTATGGCTGTTGCCAAAAACAGTAAGAATATACAATTGCTACCTTAGCTTTGGCCATTCCTTTAAACATAACACTCCATTGCTCATGGTTCTGATTAAAGGACTGATTTAAATAGGAGCCTAGGAAGCTGCCTTATCCTGGGTCAGATTGTTGGCCCACCTAGCTCAGTATTGTTGACACTGTCTGGGAGCCTGCTCTCTGGGGTTTCAGATGGGGGTCCCCTATCCCCCCCCCACCTAGAGAATCTGGGGAATGGACCTGGGGCCTTCAGATGCTCTGCCACTGAGTTAGGACCCTTTATGGAACGGAATCTGCCTCTTGCCTTCTCCAGTTTTTGCTGCCACCCTTACCCTCTCACTCCCCCAAAGCCTCTTGTCCAAACAGACTTCTCTGCACAGCTTGCAGGGAGGCCAGACTGAGAGGGGGCTGGGCGGTGGTGGCAGAGGGAGGAGGAAACCTCCATGCCTAACAATAATGTATCCACCACCCATCCTCAGAAGAGCAATGAGAGGTGGTTGTGTGCATGCAATAAATATTTATGAGAGCCAGCATAATGAAATGAACTTATTATACATAAGCTCCCGGAGGGCATGAGCATCTAAAGGGCTGCTTCCCCTCCCTTTTTGCTGTACAGAATTGCCCTGATATCTCTTGAGTTGTTGAGCAAATTGCGTATTTTGTTGTTCACTTACATTATGCCTATTAAATGCAGCCAGCTGCTGCTCTTTGGCACGGCTGATCCAGACAAGACTTGTGGCTGCTGGTGTGTGTGTGTGTACTTGCTTGCTTGCTAGCCATAGCTGCCAAGTTCTCCCTTTTTTAAGGGAAATTCCCTTATGCTGAATAGGCTTCCTCGCGAGAAAAGGGAAAACTTGGCATCTATGTTGCTAGCAGACAGGGTTTTTGGTGGTTTACTTCACACCCACCCACCCACACCTGCCCATTGGACCCAGTTGGGTTGGTACAATAGCAAGCTTTCAGATCACACAGGCATCTTCCTCACTCAATAACACTTCCATACTATTTCAGACAGGACTGTTTCAACCTTCGTGTGTGTGTGTGTGTGTGTGTGTGTGTGTGTGTGTGTGTGTTTGCTTGCAGTTAGGGTCACTGATGACTCACTGTATCCTCTCCCTTCCTCACCATAGGTCCAATTGTGTTGGCAAGGTAGCAGGCTTTCAGATCACACAGGCATCTTCTTCACTCAGAACACTTGCCTGTTCCCCCTCCTTTTTCCAATAGGCTGTGAAAACTTACCAAGTTACCAATTAGCAACCAATGGAGTCCTGCTGAGCTGTATAGATTCCACATTGAGTAGACATTTACTCCAGGCACAGAACTATGCAGTCATCAGCTTCAAAACACTTCTCTCTCTGACATGGTGTGAATTTAAAGGTGTGTTTCTTGTTAAGCCTGTGCCAATAAACTTGGAACCATCTGAGGAGCTTATGGCACAATCAGAAGTCTGAGTGTCCAGCAGGCTTCCTGGGGCCCTACTCTCTTTTCATATAGTACTTGTGATTCCTGCATTGCAGAGGGTTAGATAAGATCACCTTTAGGATCCATTCTAGCTCTGCAATTATATGGTTCATATATCACTGTGCTATGTAAGAACATAAGAGCCCATTGGATCAGGCCAATGACCTATTCAGTCCAGCATGCTGTTCTCACAGTGGCCGAACACATGCTTGACTGGGAAACTAGCATGTAGGACTCAAACATAACAGCCCCCTCTCCTCCTGTGGCTCCCAGCAACTGGTATTTGGAATCATAGAGTTGTAGAGTTGGGATCCTGAGGGTCATCTAGTCCAACCCCCTGCAATGCAGGAATATTTCACCCAGTGTGGGGCTCAAACCCACAACCCTGAGATTAAGAGTTGAAGCCTTGCTGGCGCCTCTGACTGTGGGGGAAGACGATAGTCATCGCGGGTGGGAGCCATTGGTAGCTTCGTCCTCCATGGAATTTGTTCAATCCTCTGTTAAAGACAACCAAGTTGATGACCATCCCTTGCCTCTTGCGGGAGCGAGTTCCAGAGGTTAACCACGCGCTGCGTAAAGTTCTTGTCCCTGTCCCGACTCTTTCAACATGCAGCTCAGTGCTCTGAGAGAGGGAGAATAACTTTTCTCTCTCTCCTTTCTGAATGCCATGCATGATTTTTATCTCTGGGTGCAAAAAGAAAGCAAGGACGGGGCGACGAGAGACAGAGAGAGATTAATTTCTCCTCTCTCGCCCGTCCAGCAAAAGCAGGGAGGAAAGCAAGGCTCCCTTTTGCCGTCTCCGTCCCCTTGTTTTGCGCTGACAGAGAGACCACCCCCTTCCCCTTCCCAGGAGAGAAGGAGGAGAGAGAGAGAGAGACCCATCTGTCTGGGCTCAGCAGCCTAGAAGAGAAAGCCAAGGGGGCGCGCGAGAGAGAGGGGCAGTCCAGGGGGAGCGGCCGGCGGGAGGTGGCGCCCGGGGCGTCTCCCTCGGGCACCGAAAGGGGGACTCGGCTCGGGCCGGGCGCGCGTGGTTGCGCGTGTGTGCCTTGCAACTCCCAGAGTCACCTCTTTTCCTTTTTTTCTTCTTTTTTTTGCATTCACACAAGATGGCGATGGAGGAGGGGAGGCAGCAGCGGCAGCAGCCCTTCGCTCGCGCGCGCGTCTAACCCTCGCGCGCCAGCCCCAACAAGCGAGCCGCGGAGCAGTCTCCGGCCGCCGGGGTTGCTGCCTCGGCCGCTCGCCGCCACCTCCTCCTCACGGCGCCCCCTTTCGCACACCCGGAGCTCCGAAGGGCTTACATGGCGCTAGAGGGACTGTTTGGCCTCGCGATTCTTGCCTTGTTGACCTTGACCGTGGAAGGTAAAGACCTAAACCCAGGAGAGGGGGAGCTGAGGGCGCTTGGCGTGGCTGGGCGGGCGCTCTTATTTTCTTCGTGGGATGGGGTTTTGTGGTTGTATTTCCTACCCACCCCCCTCCCGCCTTGCTAGTCGGTCGGTGCGAAGAACCCGGCGCGGTGGAGCGCAGAGCGGGAGCTGGGCAGGGCGCGCGGGACCCCTCGGCCGGGGTCTGATCCTGGGGCCACGAAAAAAGAAACGCTCAAATAATGGGTTGTGTGTATGCGTGAAGAGGTCAGGGTCGCCGCTCCGTGGTTCCATCTCAGCCTCCAATCTTCGCTGGCGCGTCCACCATGGACAACGCGGTGGTGGTGGCCCTGGCGAGGGGGGAGGGTGCGCGCGGCGGAGCTCCGGCCGCCCCGTTGCTCGGCGGGGTGACGAGCGCAAACAGGTGTGTGCGCGTTTTTGCACGTGCAATCCTTGCGCCGAATCCCAGGGCTGCCTCGCCTCGCCTCTTGCGACTGGTCGCAGGGGGCGGGCTCGCGTGGCCGGAGCTGCCCGCGCCCCACGCGGGGTGGGTTTGTTTGCTGGCTTACAAGGCGTGGTGGAAGCGGGACGCGCGCGACGGGGAAATGCTCCGCGCAAACGGACCTTCCTCTGGAGATCGGATGGTGCTCTCCTTGCGATGGCCTTGGTGTTTCGACAATGCCCCCCAAAACAACAACACAACACCCGTCCTGCGTACTGGGGTGGGGGCGTTAAGAAAGCCTTGCAAAAAAATGCGAGGTGGAGAGGGGAGTTTCAGGTACTTCCATGGCGACGTTTCCAGCGTTCAATGAGATTTGCGCGGGGGGTGGGGGATCAACAAACAAAGACCGCCATGCTCTCCAAGCGGGCTTTGGAACGGGGTCTTCCCGGCTGTCCAACAGATAAAGGATCTGTTGGCAACGAGAGAAAAATCATACCCACATTAGCCAGCTGTCTTGTTTGCAAGATGGCATTGGTGTTCACAGCCCGCCACCCTTTCACATTCAGTCTTTGTCCAGGGTTATGATCGTGTTCGCCCTCCCCACGTCCCTCAAAAGTTGTTTTTCTAGGGAACTTGTCGCCCCTGCCTGGCAAAACTGTCTCGGGGGCTGCTGTGAGACTTCTCACCAAAGCTGAGTGAAGAGCCTTCCCAGGAGTAACTCTGAAGACCAGCTGCAATGAGCCACTTGTAAGACTTAGGGAAAAGGCAAGGCAGCAGGTTGGTGGTAGCCGGGCATCTGCTTTCATGATACTTTCAGATAGGGCTGGGTATGTCCCCTGGCTGAAAGCCGGCTGGTCAGTATGGACAGTGCTAAGCTAGATGAACTGACTCTGTACCAGTCAAATTCCTGTGCTCCTGAGACATGGCAGGTGCAGGCAAGCTGGCTGGCAAACTAACCCAAATCTCTCCCTGGTTTTCTCCAAGACTTTCATAGTTGCAACTACTGCTAGCTGAGTTGAGCTGGAAAGCAGCTTTTCGTGAAATGGGTGCCCTCTGTGATGTTTTCAGGCTGGTGGGAGTTGCAGTCCAAGATTTCTGGAGGGCACCTTCTGCAGAAGACAATTCCTTAAGTGTAGACTTTCTGGCCAGGATGGAATGGGCAGAAGGTAGCCATGGCTGCTTCTGAAAACCTCAGGTGGCTGGCCAGTGGAGTGTCATTTGTGATGCTGGTGGTGGCCCAGACACCTTTGTTCCAAAATCCATGCAGTATAGAGCACGTGGCTGGGCTCACTGGCATGAGCGGCCTTGAAAGTATTTGCTTTGCCAACGGATGAAAAGGGAATACTCTTCCATTCCTTTTTTCCTGCTCTGTAACTGGATTAGTTTTGAGCATGGAACAGCTGTATTAAAAATCCAGAGAATGCAATAAAGCATCACTTAATATTTGATTAAAGGATTATTTCATACAATCATAGAATTGTAGAATGGGAAGGGGGTCCCGAGGGTCATCTAGTCCAACCCCCTGCAATGCAGGAATCCTGCCCACAGCTGTGAGCCATCCCTGGGTGGGCTCGAACCACCAGCCTTGTGGTTAACAGCCAGACGCACTGACCCATCAAACTGTAAAGAGCAACTGGTTCTTATTATTAAACAATTCCTGCACCCGACATACAGAGGAAATGAATCAGGTAGTGGATTTCCCCCATAAGCTATCTCTGTGCTGTGAAAAAACACCACCACCACTACAGTATTGCTTGTTAATTTCTGCCATGCCAGACTGTTGCTCAAAGGAGCAGGAGTGGTGAAAGAAGTTTGCAACCTTAATTTCATATGAAAACAGCTGTCTGGCAAACTGCTTTCTGAAGCACTTTCCCCCTCTTTTGAAAGGGCATGCGGCTTGGGCCAAGCAGGGAGGGGAGGGGCTTCAGGCAGGGAGATGGGTGAGGGGCTGGGTGAGGTGCAAAGAGAGGTGGGTTTCGGTTAGGTGTAAAGGGGGCAGGGTTTGGTGAGCTGTGGGGGAAATAGGGTTGGGAAAGGGGATGGCGAGTGGAGCAAGCAGGGGTGGCAGCTTGTATAGGATCAGGGGGTTACATCTAGGCATGCTAGGAAGCCTTTGGGCAGTTTTAGAAATGGAGTCAGGGAACCCATGGGAAGAAGAGACTAGGGAGTGGAGAACAGTGTGTTCTTTAGAGGCTGCTGGATCATTCCAATGGCCCATCTAGTCCAGCATCCTGTTCTCACAGTGGCCAACCAGATGCCTGTGGGAAACCCAGAAGCAAGACCTGAGCACAAGAACTCCTGAGGTTTCCAGCAGCTGATATTCAGGAACAATGCCAGAACACGGCCTTTGCGGCTTGTAGCAATTAATAGCCTTCTACTCCATGAATTTGTCTTTTAAAGCCATCTACATTGCTGGCCATCACTGCGTCCAGTGAGAGCAAGTTCTGTAGGTTAACTATGTACTGCTTGAAGAAGTCCTTTCTTTCAGCTCTCATATCTGGTGCACTTGCTTTTAGAGTAATAAAGAGCAAATTTTCAAATGATTCTCAAACAAATAATGTTCAAATTCTCAAATGAAATACCTCCTCTCCACTTTGCTGCAGTTGCATTTAGCGGGGGGACTACGACGACGACTTCAGAGAGGTGATTGCCAAATGTCTCTTTGAAGTACTTCACCCCTCTATTAAACAGCTCACCTGGACCACCTGCTACCTGCCTGCCTGCCATCATACTGCTGGTGGTGTGGCCACCTATTAGCCGCAGTGTGTACTGCAGCATGACAACAACCTTACATTTTTATGTATATAGGAAGACGTGTTTCTATAGTAGAGGGGATTTCAGGGCAGAGATGAGTTCTACCTGTTGACATTCCCCCTTGCACACATATATGAACTGTTCCAGGAGCCCTTTAGCTTCTCTTTCTGCTGCCTCTGGATTATTAAAGAGTGTTAAGTGTGGCCGAGTGGGAGCCCCGCTTTCCAGATCAAACTGATTTGCAGCTCCCTCAAACTTTGCTCCTGCTGCTGTTTTGCTTAATGAAAAGTTCTGCAGTGGCTTTAGCTTAATGCAGATCTGTGAATTTTTAACACGTTCCGTACATTATTCAGCTGGAGTTCCTTTAAGGAAACCCTTCTCTCCTTTTCCATGGTGTGCAGTATAAGGCTGGCACAACAGCAGGTTTTTTGCTTGATTTGACTAGACTCCATTCTTCAACCAGGTAGGAAAGAACTTTTCCCATCCAGGCAGGAGACCACTAGGGCCTGGGACACTTTCTAAAAGCTCCCTTCCCCAACCCACCAGAGACAGCATTTCACTGCTGTACTCCCCCACCCCCCCAATTCCACTGGAAATGTACACAGTCTTTCCCTATACAAATTTCTGTTCATGTAGGGGTATGCAAGTTTTTGTATGCCACAGGAGTCTTCCTCAAGCAGGATGGAAAGAGGGGCGGTGGCTTGGGGGTGTGGAGAGCAGAGCCCAGCTGTAGAAGTTTCTAAGCCTCATAATTGTAGCCCATCAAACAGCCTGATTGTTGCACATGCTTAATCAGAGGCAAGCCCCAGCAATTTCAATGGGACTTTCCTTTCAATAGGACTGCGGTCATATTCCTTGCCAAGCAAAATCTTGCCTTAGCGTTCTGCATCTCTGTGGCTTGGCTTGGTTGCAGTTTTTAAGGTTTGCAAACATCTCGATAAAAGAGGTGAAGGAGAAATTTTGGCAGATGTCGCTTGTCCTGCAATTCTTTTCTCTGTTGCACAAGATGTCGTTAACACAGAAGCCAATAATCTCCTTTGTGTCAGGATTATTCAGATAAATATCAGGCAAGCCATGTTATGTGCTGAAAACGTAAACCTTTAAGAAGTGGATGGGGAAAGGCAGCTGAGGAAATATGGCTTTCGTTGTTTTCTAAAAATGCTTTCAGGGGATGGCTTTTCACAACTTGTGTCTGGATAAATATGATGATACTAGAAGTGCATTTATATAATGACTTGCTAATAATCGGAACAATAGCATTACTTATATCCCTATATATCATATTGTATTATAATTTCAAGCACCTTTTTATTTGTTTCTTTTCATTTCTTTCACTTTCTTTGCCCACTGAACATTTTCAATAAAATATAATTATTAAAAAAAACTTTTTCATGGGGAAGTGATCACTTGGAAGAAACACTATAAAAGATCATGTACCCCTCTCCCCCCACCCCACCAAAAAGTTACCAGTGTGTTTCCCTGGCACACAGAAATTGAGCAGCTTCTCTTCCCCCATTACTCTCTCCTCTGTACAAGGGAGGGAAGCCTACTAAATTTTGCTGTGTGTTAAAACCTCTCTTAAAAGCACAAGACTAGACCCAGTGAAAAACCTGGCAACCCTCCTTTATCTTTTTGTCATTCTTTTGTCATGTTTACTCTCCCTAAAAGGGTCCCTCTCCACCCCCACCTCCCCTTTGAAAGCCTGAACCATATTACTCGAATAGACGATGCAAAACCCTGGGTGTGTATTGCAAACATATAGAATTCACCTTTTCTCTGCTCAGTGCAGACTGTTCTGACTATAGCAAGGTCTCTTCTGTTGTGGATTTTCCCTGAAGAACTTACAGAAGCACTTTAGAAAAATAAAAGAGAGCGACATGCCCTGTTGGTTTCTGTTATGGCAGTGCGCGTTGCTTGCTTTGTGGTGGGGCTCCCTAAAGGGACAGAACCAGCTCTGGGAACGGAGAGGTGAAAGAAAGAAGCTTTTTCCCACTAGCTCCACAATCGGATTATATAATCCTCAATTTAGGCAGTTTGTATTAGGTTCCTTTTGTGAATTTCCTCCCTTGACTTTAAGGCTTTTTTTGTTCCCAGCGGATGCTTTTTCTCCTTTTCTCATCACTACCCCCCCACCCCTCCCCACACCAGAAGCTGTTGGCGTCTGAATAGACTTAGGACCCTTTCCCTGAGAATTTGGGTCTCCCATTGTCTTGGCAGTCACATGCCTCTTGCTCGTTTTTTTTCCGAATGGTCACCTGCATGCAGATTTCATTCAGCTCCTTGCACAATATCATTTTGCAAAGGCACAGAGGCCTGCTTAAAACGCGGTTGGCTTTTTTTGGGACCAAGTTTCTATAGAGAGATGGGCTGGAAGGGAGGGGGGAGTTTGGGGTTGGTGGCTTGCAGTGCCGGCTGGGAATCAAATTGGCTTGAGGTGGCAGTGGATGAACATACTCTTTTTTAAAAATTGTAAAAATAATTAATAATAAAAATTGAGGTCACATATTATCACATATTATCTTCTGTTGTTGTTGTTGTTGTTGTTGTTGTTGTTGTTGTTGTTGTTGTTGTTGTTAGCCCCAGCCACTCTGGGCAGCTTCCAACAAATTATAAAGCCACAGTAAAACATCTGGGAAACCCAGCCAGATGTGCAGGGTATAAATAATAAATTATTATTATTATTATTATTATTATTATTATTATTATTATTATTATTATCTTGGATGCTGCTTGTTCAGAAGACAAAAGGAGGGACTTCACATGCTCAGAATTAATTCATTGAATTTGCTGCCACTGGGATGCACTGATAGATTACCCTTTCCTAACCCATTGTCCTCTAGGCATTTTCGACTACAACTCCTATGGCTGGACCTGATAGGAGTTGTAGTCCAAAACATCTCGAATGCATCGGGTTAGAAAAGGGTTGGCATGGATGGATTCTTGAAGGCAAGATCAATATGCTTTGCTTGGTAAGTAGAGACTCCACGCTCAGAGGCAATGTACCTTGGAATACCGGTTGCTGCAGGTGATGCACCCTGTGCACAGAGAAGCATCCCAGGTTGCCTTTACACCAAGTCAGACCTATTGGTCCAGGTAGATCAGTGTTGTTGGCACTGAGTGGCAGCAGCTCTCCAGGGTTTCAGACCAGGAGCTCCTCCCAGATGCTGGGGATTGAACCTGCGACCACCTTCCACAGCTCTCAAGTCCCTCAGTGGCCAGTGTGTGGTGCCTATTGAGGCAGCTCCAGCCTGCTTACAGTCTCCTTTCCTGCTCTTGACGGTTTCCCACAGCAATGAGCCCAGCCTCCCTGGTTCATATAATTAAGCAAGTATTTAATTGCACAGTAATTTGTCTCTGGCCTGCATCCCAACGTTTTTCCTTACTCCATATTTGCATTACAGAGGGAGAACGCAGCAACTTAACGAGAGCATTGTTGTTCGGGGTAGCGAGTTAATTTTGTGCATTGGGGATAGAAAGAGGCTGTTTGGAGAACTGAAATGCAACTTAGGCAACAATGCCCAGGCATAGCTGCCAAGTTTTCCCTTTTCTCGCGAGGAAGCCTATTCAGCATAATGGAAAATCCCTTAAAAAAAGGGATAATTTGGCAGCTATGTGCCCAGGAGAGGAGGCTCCCGAGGAGACCTAGCTTGCATTTTTGCAACTATTCCAAATCTACGTTTTGGTCCCAGCAGGGGCTCCCAAGTCAGTTTGAAAATACTGTAGAGATTTCTGTCCTGCCGATATATATGTATGTAAACAAATTTGTTAAACACACATCCCCTGCAAAAAAAGCAGTTTACAAATATATATATAATAAAACGTTTACATTATCAATAAAACAAGTTAAAAACAGGTGTTTAAAAAATGTCCAGAAGATGATCAAAAATCAATAGCATCAAAAAAGAGAAAGAAATACATGTAACTTCTCTGTGTCTGGAAAGGCTTTCCTGAACACAAATGCTTTAAGCAGGTGATAGAAAGAGTGCATTGAATGTGCTTCCCTAGGCAGGGAGTTCCAAAGTGTAGAGATGCTGCTGCACTAAAAGATGGATTTCTTACCAGTTTCGAAAAATTCCAAGTTGGTTTAAGATGAAATAGTGCCTCACAATTGACCCTAGCACCAGATCTGCCTCTTAGCAGAGAATTATATGGAAAAGAAGACTGCCGTACAAAAGAATGGACTACAAGGAACTGTGGGAGGGATTCCCGGCGGGGTAGCTGCTAGCAAAAACTGCAGTCTTGCAGCATCTTAAAGACTAACACGGAATTCTTTGTTGATATGCAACAGTGCTCAAAGCTTAGGCAAAAATAAGTGTAAACACGCCTGAGACAAGCGCTATGGCAGATGGCAGTACTGTAGTTTTGTGTACAGAAATGTTGTCTTTTTGAAACGGAAATAAAAGTACATTGTATTTAGATGAACACATTGATTATGGCATAAGCTTCAGCCCACCAAAGCTTATATCTTTCCATATGCATAAAAATGTAAGGCTGTCATCACGCAGCCCACGTTAGAGGATTCACAGTGCCTCGTGACAATCCTGGATTTGCATGAGGTCAGGTTGAGGGAGGGAGCAAAAGACAAGGTAGCTTTTCATACCTTCCAGCATTTCTCCGATGAAAATAGGGACACCCTAAGGACCAGTTCTAGGTGGGTTTTTTTAACTGCCTCCCCATCACCCCTGACCATTGGCCATGCTTGCTGAGACCACTGGGACCTGGAGTTCAGCAACATCTGCATAGTCACAGCTTACCAACCTGACTGTGACTTATCTAAGATCTTCCTCTCTCCTTTGCGTAGTTGTATAATTTTAAAAACAAAACAAATTACTTTTTTTAAAAAAAAAAGTGAGGGAAAAAACCCCAGGATTCTCCTGCAGACCTTGGACATCTGCTACGTCTCCAATGACCCCTATCTCTGCTCCTTCCCCAGATGATTCTAAGGCACATCACAAATAGTGACAGTGCATGGAGCATGTGTGTGTGTGTGTGTGTGTGTGTGTGTGTGTGTGTGTGTGTGTGTAATCTTTTCTGTGGCTTTTAGACACCTTTGGAAGGCAGGTGTGCCTGTATGCAATTCTGTGCTATTTCTCCCATGCCTAGGGGATTTCCGTCTTCTAGCTGATCTTTAAATAGGCAGTCAATAAATAATTAAGTTAATTGGTGTGGCCAAACAGGCCATTAGCTGCCTTAGCAGATTGTTTATTTTTATTTATTTGCAAACCGGCTCTTGAGAATTCGTGTGCAGAGTGTAAAGGGCACGATTTGGGGGTGGCGAATGAGATGTGCCCTTATGACCAGCTGTGGGAGGCAGAGCACCTGCTTGGCACGCAGAAGGTCCCAGGTTCAATCCCCAATACAGTATCTCCGGACAGGCTCCTTTTCTGAAATCCCAGAGAGCTGCTGCCAGTCAGTGTGGACAATTCCGAGCTAGATGGGAGAAGGGTTCTCTGGTTCCAAGCAATGATTAGATGACGCTGGCACCAATTTGAAATTCACTTTGTTCCATAACTTTCTCAGTGATTTGGTTGAATTTAGAGTCCTCGGCCCGATGACTTTGTTGCCAAAGCGGCCTGTATGTCAAGCGAACCAAACACAGCGCACTAGCTATGCATGGTAAGAACCACTGTGCCCCCCTTGAGGCTCCAACTCAGAGGCTTCAGAGTGAAACTGAATGCTCAGACATAGTGCTTGTAAAAGCAGTGGTGGAGGAGAGAGTCTGGCTTTTTAAAAGAGCTCTCAGGCGTCTCCCAGGCAGAATTGTCACCCACATTCCTACTTGTTTCCCAAATCGATTTATTATCCCTTTATTGGTGCCTATCTCTGCCTTCTGCAGTAAGAAGATCCTAATATGTTGGAGAAGATGGTGTTTTAGATTTCATAATTGGGGGGGTGGGGACCCTGAAGTCTACAGATCATTCACTCCCTCCATTTGCTGCACGTTCCTTCATCTGGAGCATGGTTTTCCAAACTTGGGTCTCCAGCTGTTTTCGGACTACAACTCCCATCACCCATAGCTAGCAGGATCAGTGGCCAGGAATGATGGGAATTGTGGTCCAAAAACAGCTGGTGAGCCAAGTTGGAAAACACTGGTCTCTGGATGGTTTGAAAACATGGGTGTAGCCAGGATTTTTGTTGGGGGGCGCAGGGCTCTGTTAGAGGGGGCAGGACTTTTGGGGGGAAGTATAGTCGACGTGATTGGTCAGTTTGTTAAGTATTTCTATTGTTTTACTTCATCAGGGGGACAGCTGCCCCCCCCCGGCTATGCCCATGTTTGATAAGGAGGCTAAAACCTTGAATTGCCAGATCAAACCCCAAGACCAGGCACCCCCAAACTTTGGCCCTCCAGATGTTTTGGACTACAATTCCCATCTTCCCCAACCACTGGTCCTGTTAGCTAGGGATCATGGGAGTTGTAGGCCAGAACATCTGGAGGGCCGCAGTTTGGGGATGCCTGTCTAAGACCCAATTGTGTGGATAGTGTCATTCTATTGTTTAGTCACTAGGTGGCAGTGGACTCAATTGTGTTTGGGTGGAGTCAGGACTTGCCTGTTCGGTTTCATTAGGGAGACACCATAAAGTTATTGTCTAGGAGGTTATTGTCTGTTGTTCTTCAACCTAGGATCCCCAGCTGTGGTTAAACTCCAACTCCCATCATCCCCAGCCAAGCTTAGTGCAATTGTCAAGGGAGATGGGAGTTGGAGTCCAACAACATCTGCAGGGCCAGAGGTTCCCCACCTTTGAGAGATCTAAATTTTGGAGCAAAACAAACCAACTTGTGTGCATTTTTACATTTCAGACACATGCAGTACTGTAGTATGCCAGAAAACAGATCCAACAGAGCTTGGTAGGGGCTTCAAATTTCACAGTATCATTTTTTTTATATGGCTTTGGCAAAGCTGAACTAATAGGATATTTGGGAAAGAGCAGAGGATTGGTTGTGAGGGTTGTTGTTTTTTTGCATGAAGAATTTGCAAGGAAGAAAAAAGATGTGATTTGGATTGTCCCTGTGAACCGAGCAAGACTTGTAATTCTCTCAGTTTCGGAAAATGAGAGTGATTATAGACCAACAACTAAGAAATAATCCGGAGCTAATAAAGTGTAAGCTCCATTAATGGTAATCCCTTTCCAGTGGCAGTGACAGTCTGATGAGCTCAGGGCATCCCCCAAATCTTGTTTGGATGGGACAGGGACTAAGTAGTCACTAAAGCTCCAGGAAGGGAAGCGGTTTGGATGTCTATTTATTTATTAAAATGTATACCACTGTTGATTAAAAAAAAAATCAGAGCATCTTACAGCAATTGCACATCAAACCATACAACAAATTAAATCCAGAAATTGGCTGTTATGGAAAGATGTCTTTCTTACTTGCCTGCATAAGCCTGATGGGGATAGAAAAGTTTTCAGCAGGTGTTTAAAAGTTGGCACGGGAGGCCTCTGCTGAACCTCTGTTGGCAGAATGTTCCACAAGTCTGGCCTGATGACACAACAGGCTTAGTTTCTTGTTGTTGTCAAGTGAGCCTTGTTCATTTTGAGGACGACCCACGACACGCCTGCAGATGATGTCAGTGATCAAGCTGGGGTAAGAGGGTCAGCCAGTCCCTGAGGTCCCCTGGACCTATGTCTCCTTCATCCTATGCGGTCATTGGTAACAGATTCAAAATGGCCATGGAGCAGTTTTCCCATGGGGGATAGTTAGGGAATGAATTCTTGATTCAGCCCCTGTCAAGTGGTTCAGACGCACTGGGTGTGGAGCCTCGGGGGCACGGCAGGGGATCACAGAATCGTAGAGATGGAAGAGACCACAAGGGTAATCTAGTCCAACCCCTTGCGATGCAAAATAATAATAAAAAAATCCTTCCAGCAGCCCCTTAAAGACCAACTAAGGAATCTTTCACCCAAAGTGGGGCTCAAACTCACCACCCTGAGATTAAGAGCCTATTGATCTACCAACTTAGCTTTATGGTTAGAATAGGGTGCAGGTGTTGGGGGTGGGGAACGAATCTTAATTCACTGCTGAAATTTGAGACCTGCTTAAGAAAGCTGGACGGGCCAGCCAGGTGGAGATGTCAGTTGCCAACCTGACCTCCAGAGATCTCCATGTGGTCTCAATTGGACCCGCGTCAGTTGCAGAACATGCTTGGCGCCTGGGGGATTTTGAATGCTGGTTTAAGGTTCTTGTGTTGATACACAAAGCCCTAAATAACTTGGTTGTAGGATACCTGCACATAATACTGGTCCTGAAAGACCTACATTGGCTCCCAGTACATCCGAGCACAATTCCAAGTGTTGGTGCTGAGCTTTAACGCCCTAAACAGCCTCGGCCCAGTATATCTGAAGGAGCGTCTCCACCCTCATTGTTCAGCCTGGACACTGAGGTCCAGCGCCAAGGGCCTTCTGGCGGTTCCCTCCCTGCGAGAAGTGAGGTTACAGGGAACCAGGCAGTGGGCCTTTTCGGTAGTGGCGCCCGCCCTGTGGAATGCCCTCCCATCAGATGTCAACAAGATAAAGAACTATCTGACTTTTAGAAGACATCTGAAGGCAGCCCTGTTGAGGGAAGTTTTTAACGTTTGATGTTTTATCGTGTTTTTAATATTCTGTTGGGAGCCGCCCAGAGTGGCTGGGGAAACCCAGCCAGATGGGCAGGGTATAAATAATAAATTATTATTCTTATTACCTCAAGGAAGGCTTGAGTCTTCATGTCCCAGCCCCATTGTGGAAAGCATGGAGAGGAGTGCTGTTTGTTGTCCCCCATGTTACAGATAGCCAACAAAACTCAACAAAAAAATAGGGCTTTTAGGGTCGCCAGTCCCATGCCTGTGGAATGCTCTTCCAGCAAAGTTGCAGCAGACACATCCTCGCTTTTGACTTTTGAGTGTTTCCTCAAAAAGTTGAGCTTTTTTAAAAATCCCTTGTGGCTTTTAGATCCACCCCCCTTTTCAATTATCCAGACACCTTAACCATTACATATCTGCAATTATTTTTTTTTAATGGTGTTTGATGCCTTAGCATTCTACACCCCCTGGTATTTTATGACCATGACCGTACAGAAATGCTTTTTAAAGATAAATAAATAAAAATGCCCTTGTGTGTCCCTAGTAAAAACAACAACACACCAAACCTCCAAATTCTTCAATGTAGGCAATATATTGGTCCAAAGTGAGGCTTCCTTAGTTTATAAAGCAGGTTCTTTTGGCAGAGCTGAACATAGACTTATTTTCATGGGTTGTCAAGCGGGGGGGGGGGGACATTTCCCAGCAAGGAAGAGATTAGGATGTCACGAAATCAGGGCTTGGGAGTTTCAGGGAGGGAGGGAAAATACCCTTATCTCTGTTTTGCAATTGGAGCTGGAAGAGGCAAAAGTCAGCTTTTCCGAGGTTCACAAGGCTGCTGCATGTACTCCGTGAAAATGGCTGGGGTGGGAGTCAATGCTCCTCTTTGGTCAGGTCACCTGCTTTCGCCCTGTAGTTGCTGATTAATGAGGACTTGGCAGATTCACTCTGTGCCCTTGATGGCATATTCCATGACCTGGAATGACATAGAGAATCTTGACGGCTGAGCTTCTAGTAGAAATGAGGAAGAGGGAATGCTTGTGGCTCAGGGGCAGAGCAACTGCTTTGCATGCAGAAGGTCCTGGGTTCAAACCCCAATGGCATCTCCAGGTAGGACTGGGGTAAAGCTCCTGCCTGAAACCCCGGAGGCCTTGATTGAACCTGGGACCTTCTGCATGCCAAGCAGGTGTTTTGCCACTGAGTTCTGCTCCATCCTCCTTGCATGCTTCCCCAGCTATGAGGTTACTCTGCAGTTTCACATCAGGTGGGCAATCCTTCGTAAGATGAATGTGAGCAGCTTCTTAAAATAATCAGGTTGCCAATGGACTGGATTTTCCATTTCTTGTGCTGCCTGCCCGAGATGGCAACAACGTGGTCTTGGTCCCCAGTGTTCCTCATGGCTGTCATGTAGGTCAGAACAACAACAACAACAACAACAACAAAAATCTCTTTCGACTACGGCATACCAACATGGCTACCTACCTGTATGTAGGTCAGAAGTTGTTATTATTGCAATCATGGTTCATTTGATTTTTATCCTGCCCAAAGGAGCCCAGGATGGGCATAAAGGCATATTTTTTATTTTATTTTGTTCTATGATTTTGAACAGAATTTGTATACTCCTTAACTGTGAGTAAAACCTTGAAGCATTTGACAAAAAACAAAAAATAAAATGTGCGTTAAAATGATAATTAACAGTCAACGTTAAGAGGAAGTTCTTATTTTATTTATTAAAATAATTTTTATTACATTTTCAAATTGTAACAACAAATTTTCCACAAATCTTAACTGGACATTTTATATATCCATATTTCTCCCCTCCCCCCTCTTTGGCTTCCCCCGTATTTCCGTATTGATTTATTAAACAAATTCTATACCCTGCTGGTTTTACCTCTTATATAGTTGTGAAAGTTTAGTCAAAACCTGCCAAGGAGTCCAAATCTTTATACTGTCTTTTTATATGGTTTATAAATGGTCCCCACTCCTTTTTGAAATCCATGCTGTCTCTCTCATGTATCCTCTCCGTCAGATTAGCTAGTTCCGCATAGTCCATAAACCTGGCTTGCCATTCTTCCTTTGTTGGCGTTTTCTCTGTTTTCTATACTTGTGCTAATAAAATTCTTGCTGCAGTTGTCGCATACATAAACAATATCCCGTTTCCCTCTCTTATATCATGATCGAAAATTCCGAGCAGGAAAGAGTCTGGTTTTTTTTAAACAAAGGCTTTTCCCAACATTTTTTTCAATTCAATTCATTATATATCATTTCCCAATATTCTTTAACCTTAAGAAGGTTAAAGTTAAGAGGAAGTTTTGAAAATTAAAATCAGCATCATTAAAATGTCAGATCAAAACGCCTGCTAGTATTTACATAGATTCCTAGGATTTGTTGCAAAAAGGTTTTTAGCAGGTGTCATAAAGTGCAGAGCGAAGGTGCAAGCCTGTTGTCAAGAGGCTGGGAGTTCCAGTGTGTGTAGGTGCTGCCACCCTGATAAACTGTGGCACGAATATTAATAGCGTGGAATGAATATTATGTGGCGTGTGTAAAAGTGCCGCAGATCAAAGCGGCCAAGTTGGCATATATGGGGTAAGATGATCCTGCAAGTAAACTGGTCCCAAGCTGCTTTATATATTAACAGCAACACATTGAACTTGGCCCAGTAAGAGATTTGCAACCAGCGCACTGGCAGGGGTGTCATATGTTGACAAGGTCTCACTTCTGTCGGCAACCTTACTGCAGCTTCCACACTGAGCGCGAGGCAAACACCACAAAGTAAATAATGCCACACATAATTAAAAACCTTGCAAAAATGCAACACCAATTAAAAACACATTTTCAGTGTTGCACGCAAGAACTTCGGGAACTGTAACCTGGCTCTTCCTAATGGCAAATCTGCTGCTGAGCCAGCGGCCTTTGAAGGTAGTGGCGGAAGATTCCTCAGGCAGGTAAATAGCCACAGCAACACTGACCAAACCCAACCAGGCTTTGAAGTCATAAGCAACTGGTTAATTTTTTTTAAAGCCTTCAATGCCTGCTAATCCAAATCAATTTTCATTTCTTTCATAAAGCTCAGGCTTTTGCGTTGGGCACCCGCAAATAATTGCAGCTAATTTGTTTTATTTTTATAACACCCATAATTGGGGGTGGGGGTGATTTTGATGTCCTGGCAGCCATATTCCCTTTAGTGAGTTCTTAATGGAAAGATCCATTAAAGTCGAAATGCTTCTGGGCACCGGTTCAAAAGCCAGATGTCTCTGTGTGTTCCAGAAGAGGGTTTCAGGCCATCTGCCGATGTCAGATATGTCACCCAAACAAGTGATGCTGTCATTGGATTGGGGGAAAGGCTTGAGCTGCCCCCATCCAGCATATATTTTCTGTGCCTGCCAGACCCACTGGGAATTCAAGTATAGATAGGATACTTTCCTCTAGTTCAGTAGGCTAGATGCAAACTGGTGAGATTAGGGCACATTATGTGGTGGACCAAATTTGTAGCCAGTCCCTTAGTTGGATCCCAGATACACCACTGGAAGTATCTTCATCTTACCTTGCGATTGGGTCAAAACTGAGGCACTTCCAGGCGGCTCATTTATTGACCGTTTGTCCTGATTGGTTTGCAGGGAGGTTAGATGATAGTTGCTATTTCATGAGCATTTATTCTGATTTGTTGGAAAGTGTTATCCCACACTTCCCAGTGGATTTTCCTATCAGTTCCCTGATGGGAAAATGTCCAGACTTTTGGGTGTAGCAGGTTTGTTGCAGGATAACTCCCAATCAACTATAATTGTGTAACCATAATTAGCTGGTGTGATTCAATCCCACCCCCACCCCCAAATAAGCAAAATAATAATAATAGTTCTAGTTACAGGTAGGTAGCCGTGTTGGTCTGAGTTGAAGCAAAATAAAAAAAAATCCTTCAGTAGCACCTTAAAGACCAACTAAGTTTTTATTTTGGTATGAGCTTTCGTGTGCATGCACACTTCTTCAGATACACTTGAAACCGTTTCAAGTGTATCTGAAGAAGTGTGCATGCACACGAAAGCTCATACCAAAATAAAAACTTAGTTGGTCTTTAAGGCGCTACTGAAGGAATTGTAATGTTAATAGTGCCATAGCTCTAGTTTTTGGGGTATTCTGTCAGGGCTGATGATGCTGTGAAGAGGAAATCCAGGTTGGGGAAGGTGAGGGTTGTGTGTGTGTGTGTGTGTGTGTGTGTGTGTGTGTGTGTGTTGCACAGGATGCTGGGAAGTGTCATAGCTCAGCTTCAATTCCCGGCATCTCCTGGTCAGACTGGGAATGTTCTGATTCTGGAAAGCTCTGGTTCTGTATAAGGCAGCTTCCTATTTTTATTATTTTTCTCCCTTCACGAAGGTGACCCAAAACAACAAAACACTAAAACCCAAGTATAGCAAGTGATTGGCATTAGCCTCCTATGTTCCTTCTTGCACCTATTGATAGCTATTAGTCATGAAGTGGATGGAATGAAACGAGGGTTGGGCTGATGGCCACAATGGCTATGCTCTGCCTCCATTGTTAGAGGCAGTAATCCTTCTGCAGGAGGAGAGAAGAGCTCTGGTGCTCAGGTCCCACTTGCACGTCACTGAGTAACTGAGCATCCGCTTTGCATGCAGAAGGCCTTGAGTACAATTTTCGACAGCAACTCCAGGTAGAGCTGGGAACGTCCCTTGTCTAAAACCCCGGAGAGCTGCTGCCAATCTGTGCAGACAGCACTAAGCTAGAAGACCAAGTGGTAGATACCATGGCTTGTTATAAGGCAACTGCTCATGACAGCACAGGATATTAACTTTCCAAGTGGTTGAATGTATGAAACTGTCCTATTGAGACAGGTTACTGGTTCATCTAAGTGTGGCTTGCTCTGGCTGTTCCAGCTACCAGAGGAGATGTTTCTTTGCTGCCTCATCCTTCTCTAACCAGGACTCAACCTGGGACCACCTGTAGGTTGAGCTTGCGCTCAGCGTTCAAAACCAGGCCACTTGCACCCAAGTGAAGATGGCTGGATGGCAGGATGACACCTGACGTCTCCAGAGGTGCATGCATCCACACTTGGATATTGACTGTTTTCACACACTAGCAACACATCCTTTATAATTCTATCCATTATATTTCATCTGCACAATCAGAATGAATTTCGGGAACCAAAAAGTTGCATTGTCTGGCTCAAAAATGGCAACTAGGCATTCAGTTTTGCAGACAACAACCCTGGTTTTAAGGAGCCATTTGACACCTAGCTTATGTAACTGAATTTCTAACACGGCTTGCGCTCAGCACCTGTGCTGAAATTTCTCCTAGCATTAAAACGGACTAAAACGGTCCCCTGGGCTCGCCTCCTCTTTAGCTGGGCTGTTTCCCTTCTGCTTTCTGAAAAAGTTCCCTTGTTCCAGAGGTGTTTGTTGTTGGGTTCTGCAAGGTGCACATACGTGGTTTTCTCCAGGGAGGCTGACGTGCCCAGAAGCAGGAATGGAGCTGGCTGGCTGGTACCCAGGCCCAGCAAGAGGGACCTGCCTGCGCAGTAGCAGCAGGAGCTGTCCAGGAAAACTCCTTGACTGGTGCCAAGGACTGGAAAGTGATATCAGCGTTGGAAGGAGGACAGGCTAGCTAGCCCTTCTGCAAAGTGTCTGAGGGGGTCTGCTTAGTCTCTGCCCCTTTTATTCATTCCCTTTTTTGCTGAGTAGATATTCCAGGCTCTTTGGGTTGCATCTCTCAGCCGCGGAAGAATGCCTTGGCGCTGGATTTTGCAAGCGCTGTGAGGAGCACGGATTAGCCATGTTTTATATACATTGGGTGCCTTTACATACATGCAAGTCAATTGTAGAGTTGGAAGGGATCCTTAAGGGTCATCTAGTACAACCCCCTGCAATACAAGAAGAGTCCCCCCCATTTTTTTTATTTATTGCATTTATATACCGCAAGGACCCTGTCAGGTAGGTTGGGTTGAACGAATGGGACTGGTCCAAGGTCACCTATTTATACCCCATCTTCCTTAAAGGTGCTCACAGAGACATTTGTCGTTCTCCCACTCCTAATTTCGTCTTCACAACAGCCCTGCGGTGTAGAACAGGCTGAGAGATGGTGGCTGGTGGTCCAAGGTCTGAGTGGGGATTTGAACCCTGGTCACCCAGGTCCTCCTAGTCCAGCACTCTGACCACTACACCATACTGTCTATGTTTGGTTTAGACCTTTGTGATCAGATGGAATAGATTCTAGGGATGGAATAGATTCTAGGCACCTTTTGGTACAGTGACAAGGTGTCTATAAGATCCAAGTCTTTCAACTTGAATATCTTGTGCAGAAGAGGATAAGGTTTTTTTTGGGGGGGGGAAGAAGCACAGTGCAACTTCTCACACCAAAAGTCTGCAGTGAGAAGATCGCAACACTCACCTCTGAAATAATGGCCGCTATGATGGATTGCAGGCCTAGGAAGGAGGGTGAATTAAATTAACTGACCATTTAGCCATTTCACTTGCCAAGAATGCAATCCCCCCCAGCTTTCCTTGCATGTCTTTGAAGAATGCAATTTAACTGTGTTAATGTTGGGCATCGCTGCAGTTAATTGCATGCTCTGGAGTGAGCTCTTCTCCACCCCCACCCCCGAGAAAGGTGGCCCTTTTTACCATCCGTAGGTAGCAGAAGGTTTAATTGGGTGCTTGAATAGCTATAAAATTAATCTGCGATAGGCACTGGGCACCCAGCCATGTGGTTCCCAGCCCATGCTGATAAACTTGTTATGGAATCAGGAAACATTTTCAGTTGGAATGGTAACAAAATTATTTGGCGCAGGGTTGTAAACGGAGCAGGCTTGTGGAGGGTTTCCTCACTGAGGAGGCTGCGATAGCCGTGCAAATTCCTGTTGGCCACTGTGTTTCTCGAGGACATTTGCAGATAATGGCTGAACACTTTCAGGAAATGCTGTGGCTCTCTTGCAAGTGGGCACTTAGGAGGTTAGTGTGGCCCACATCAGGCCCTCTCTGCACATGCTCAAGAAACCACCCAACACCAGTGCTTGTTGTTATTATATGTTGGTTGTCCTGCCCTTTTGTCAATGATGATGACAACTTTGGGTGCACAGACTAGTAGGGAGGGCCAGGTTCTGACTCTCACTCAGTCACGACACTCACTAGGTGCCTTGTGTCCTGTCCCCCTCTCTCAGCCTAACCTACCTCAAGGGGTTGTTGTGGGGATAAAATGGGGGGAGAGAGAACCACGTACGCTATCTTGAGTTCCTTGGAAAAGGGGCGGGATAGAATGTAATAAATAAATAGTTGTATTAATGTATGAAATTATCAGACACTCCAAGTGTCCCTATTTTCCGGGGACAGTCCTGGATTTACAGAAGCCATTCCAGTTTCTGATTTGATCCCAGAATGTCCTTTTCCTTAGGATGTCCCTATTTTCATCAGAGAAATGTTGGCAGGTATGGAGTTATGCAAACCCCGAGCCAAGGAGATAAGTAACTATGCAACCTTTAGAAGACATCTGAAGGCAGCCCTGTACAGTGGTACCTCGGTTTATGAACACAATTGGTTCCGGAAGTCTGTTCATAAACTGAAGTGAACTTTCCCATTGAAAGTAATGGAAAGTGGATTAATCCGTTCCAGACGGGTCCGCTGAGTACTCAACCTGAAGCGTACTTAACCCGAAGCATGGGTGTAATTGGTTCCGGAAGTCTGTTCATAAACTGAAGCGTTCATAAACTGAAGCGAACTTTCCCATTGAAAGTAATGGAAAGTGAATGAATCCGTTCCAGATGGGTCTGCAGCGTCCGTAAACCGAAAATTCGTAAACCGAGGTGTTCATAAACCGAGGTTCCACTGTATAGGGAAGTTTTTAAATGTTTAATGTTTCATTGTTTTTATATATGTTGGAAGCTGCCCAGAGTGGCTGGGGCAACCTACCTAGTCAGATGGGTGGGGTATAAATATCACCACCACCACCACCATCAGAGTACTGGTAATGTTTGAGGGTTCATATTGTTATTGTTATATTCCTGTGGTTGATATGACCATGATTGTCAAAACAACAATAGACAAGTTGCATGAATAAAAAAAAATTTTTTTAAGGAGTCCTACCGTAGTTTCTAGGGACGTGGGTGGTGCTGTGGTCTAAACCACAGAGCCTAGGGCTTGCCAATCAGAAGGTTGGTGGTTTGAGTCCCCGCGATGGGGTGAGCTCGCTCGGTCCCTGCTCCTGCCCACCTAGCAGTTCGAAAGCACATCAAAGTGCAAGCTGCTCCGGCGGGAAGGTAAACAGCGTTTCTGTATGCTGCTCTGGTTCGCCAGAAGCGGCTTTGTCATGCTGGCCACATGACTTGGAAGCTGTACACCGGCTCCCTCGGCCAGTAAAGTGAGATGAGCGCCACAACCCCAGAGTCGTCTGCGACTGGACCTAATGGTTAGGGGTCCCTTTACCTTACCGTAGTTTCTCCAACAAGCCAACCTTCTGTTTTGCTTTGCTGCAGGGGAACCATCTCCAAGGCCTTCACTGGAGCTGACCTGTGGGCCGGGCCCAGGCCGAGTGACCTTAGAGCCAAACCAAACCCTGGAGCTGCGCTGCAACTTGGCTCCCGTTGAGGAGCTCCTCAACATTACCTGGAAGAAGAATGGGCTCCCATTAGCAGAAAAGGACAACTTCCGCCTCCTCCCCAATGGATCTTTGCTCATTTCGTCCCCTGGGGCAGCTTCAGAGGAGGGCACCTTCCCAGGAGGATCCAGCACAGAGGGGAATTACTCTTGCGTTTCCCATGGATCTTTCGGCTCAGTCGCTGGCCAGACCATTGTGCTTCGTGCGTCGAGTGAGTATTCGGGTTTTTGTGCCTGCCTCCTTTTAACATTAAAATAAAAGCCGGTTTTATTTACTGTTTTCTAAAAACAATTTCAAGTAGGCAAGTCATTTTAATGATTGTTCTGTGTTGCTTTTAAAGGGGTGTTGTTTTAACACCGCAGTACTTCATGTTTTGTGAGAGGGGTCAGAATATAGATAAATAAATTTAAATTAGCAATGCCAGTAAAAATGAAAGCGCAGTCATGGATGAATCCCTGTCAGGAAATCTTTTAAAAGATTCCCTGACTGAGATTTAAAGAGTATTTAAAAAGCTCTTTCTAAAAACAAGGGGAAGAAGCAAGTTTTATTTACTGTTTTCTAAAAAAAAACAATCAGGTAGGCAAGACATTTTTATGATTGTTTTGTATTGGTTTTAAAGTGTGCTTTTTAATGCAAACATAACTGTACTTGATATTTGTGAGAGGGGTCAGTATATAGATAAATAAATTTAAATAAGCATTGCCAGTGAAAATGAACCCCAGTCGTTGATGAATGACTGTTTGTGTGAACCTTGCCTCTGCCACGGACTTCACTCAGTGTTCTTTGGCAAACCTCTCTCTCTCTCTTTTTCTCTGCCCCAACCTTCCTATCTTAGGGTTGCCATATTTCAAAAAGTGAAAATCCAGACACAAAAGTTGCAGAGTTTCTTTTGGCCAAGTTGTTGTTTGGCCAAATTTATGAGCTTTTTTTTTTTAAAGGAAATTAGCCAAAAAATAAACAAACACTTCCGACATGGTTTCCATACACATTTTGCTCCTTCTGCCCAGACGCTATTTCCGACAGATGAATCCTGGATATGTCTGGGAAATTCTGGACGTATGGCAATATCTGCAATATTGAGAGAGTAACATTGAACTACCTTATAGGGTCGTTGTAATGGCTGTGTGGGGGGGAAAAGAGAAAAAGTCCATAAAGTACTTTGAGTCATCTAAAAAGGCTGCATGGCTCCTAAAGATTATTTGATGGCTCATGCAGAAGAGGCAGGAAATCTCCCCGATGAGCTTTTGCTCCTGGTGCAGCTCAGCATCTCCTGAACGAGAAGGGGGAAATATGCCCATTGTGATGGATGAAAGTCGCCTGCTGGGTTGTTTTGACCATGCGCTCTTTGTGTGCTCCATTTAGCATTCAGCCTGTGTGAGCGCAGGAAGGATCCCAGAGATATCCATCTTGCAGCAAGTGGGACGTAATGTTGTGTTCGATCAAAGGACTTGTTTACACGCAGAAGGGTTCATTCCTCATGCTGGGGGTAGGGAGGGCTGATTAATATTTGGCAATATATCATTAATGTCTGCGGAGGTGTATATATGGAGAATGGCCCCGGCTCAGCGGGAGAGTTTTCATTTTGCATGCAAAAGATCCCAGGTACAAGATCCAGCTCAGTGGGCAAATATTCTCACCTGGTTTGAGGCGGCTTCCTGTGTTGAGGAGAGGCTGTAGCTCAGCAGTAGAGCGCCTGCTTGGCATGCAGAAAGACCCAGGTTCAATCCCTGTTACAGTGATGGCGAACCTATGACACGCGTGTCAGATGTGACACACAGAGCCCTCACTGCTGGCACGCGCCCCATCGGCCCAATCACGCTGTTGTTGTTGCCCCCCCCCCCAATTTGTTCTCCCGCTCCTCCTCACACTACAGCTTGTCTCCGCTGTTAAAACCCGGATCCTTTTTTGTTGTTGTTGTTGCTGATAGCCAGAGATTGGTTTTTTAACCCGTTCTGTGCTGGTTTTTTTGGCGCTTTGGCAGACTATGTCGGTGCTGCGTGTTAGTTCCAGCGAAGGTATTATTCGTCATTTATTTCTGTTCTCTCCCACCCCCCAAAGCAAAGCAACTTTTGCACCCCCCAAAAAACCCTCCAAAACTTTGGTCAGCAGCTCCCCCCAAAAAGCTCAGCAACTCTGGGCACTTTGTGATAAATAAGGGGTTTTTGGTTTGGTTTGGTTAAATAATTAGTTTTTGGTTTATTAAATACAGTTACATATTACAATTATACTTTTTTGTTATTTAAACTATAAATATCACGAAATTATGGTTTTTTCTCTTGAAGTGACACACCACCCGAGTTATGCTCGGTTTTTTGGCGAATTTTGACACACCAAGCTCAAAAGGTTGCCCATCACTGCCTGTTATCTCCTAATATGCCTGGGAGTGCTGCCAAGAGTGTAGATGTACCAAAGGTCTGGCTTTGTGTAGGGTAGCTTCTTCTGTTCCAGGGGCTGTAGCTGAGAGGTGGAGCATGCTCTTTGTAAAGTCCCTTTTGATACAGGTTCAGTCCCTGATGTCTCCACCTAGGGTTGGGGAACACCTTGCAGATTGGCTACCAGTCAGTGTTGACAACACTCTGCTTAGGTGGGCAAGACTGTGTTTAAGGCAACTTCCTCCATTCCAGGGGAAGGGCCACAGCTCAGCAGCAGCAGGTGCGGGCAGAAGGTCCAGGTTCATCCAGCATTTCTAGGGCAGGTGGGAAGGACTTCCAGCACCCTGTCCTGAAACCGTGCAGATCTGCTCCCAGTATTGAGCTAGATAGACCAGCAAGGCAGCTTTTCATGTTTTTTGGGGGGAAGGACTCAGCAGCAGGGCCTTTGCTTTGCATGCACAAGGTCTCGTGTTGAATCCTAGGCATCTCCAGGTAAGGCCGCCCTGTTTTTGCCTGCACAGTTTGAAATCAATCCGTGCAGGCAAGGCACAGCCTGAAAGGCACTGATGGTCAGCAGAGTGCTAAGCACCAGCCGCAGCAATCACCTGTTTGCCAGGCCTTGCACAGCACTTTGCAAGGCCCGCCCATTCAATGAGCAGCTCTGCAACCCCTGACAATCAGCTGATTGCCAGAGCTTGCAAAGCCATTTGCACAGCATGGCCCCTTTAGACCGACCTGCATCTTTACCTGCACCACACCTGACATCATGGATGATATCAGGTGCTAAATAGGTGGGAGGCTCCGTACTACAAAGTAATGTTGTTCCACTTCCCCACCAAGACCTTGGCATTGATGCCCATGGGGCAGAATGCGGAGAAAAATTGAACAGGCTTTATTGGACAATGGACATGATTCTTTGGGAGGCAGCGGCCCAATTCCCAGGCTGGGCCATTTCCTGGGGCACACCTTTGTTTGGGATGACCCCTAGGTGGATGGTAGAGCACAGACTTGGAAAGTATAAAGCCCCAAATCCAAATCTCTGGCTCTCAAAGCAGCAGGATGGAAAAGAATGCTTTCTGATGAGACCCTAGACAGCCACTTCAGTAGTAAGTGGTTGGGCTCTGACATAACCCTAACTGGTTTAGCCTCACATGCATGTCCTGTTTCGGTTGATTTCCAGAACCCATGGGGAAAGCACCAAGGCTGGTCCAGTGTTGCTGGACCATGGACAGCTCCAAGTGAGAAAATTACTCTGATAAAGGTTGTGATCAGGCTGAGGCCTTTTATGCCTCTGGCTTTGGACTACCTCCTCCAGACTTTGTCCCAGGCAACCAATGCTCCTTCCTTCCACAGCCTCCGTCCTAGTGCACTCTCAACACTGCTGGGATGATGATGATGATGATGATGATGTGCAGTCGGAAGCATCTTGCTTCTTCTGGCTTAGGAGAAGGTGTCCTTGAGGGCTCTGGCCCTTTCAGCATTGATTACCTGAGAGTTGCTCTGGGAGTTCTTGCCCAACTCGCAGTGGTCTTTATGAGAGAGCCAGTGTGGTGTAGTGGTTAAGAGCGGTAGACTCGTAATCTGGGGAACCGGGTTCGTGTCTCTGCTCCTCCACATGCAGCTGCTGGGTGACCTTGGGCTAGTCACACTTCTTTGAAGTCTCTCAGCCCCACCCACCTCACAGAGGGTTTGTTGTGGGAGACGAAGGGAAAGGAGAATGTTAGCTGCTTTGAGACCCCTTCAGGTAGTGATAAAGCAGGATATCAAATCCAAACTCTTCTTCCTCCTCTTCTTTCCGCAGTCAGCTTTGAGTCCTGACCCAGACCTGGCTCACCTTCTGGTGCCCCTGCAGCCTCTGACTCTATGTCCAGATCAGTGCTGGATAAACAGGTCACGGTAGTGCATGGGCCTTGGGCTCACAAACTCCCTTTCCCTTCTCCACTGAGATTGCGTCAAGGAGATGGGAAGCATCTGCTTCTGTTTTTCGCTAACCATGATTTGCTGACGTGTGCTCAGAACGGTGTTTAGTCTTGACTACAGTTTAGGGGAAAGAGCCAGGATCAGAAACTGTGGTTTGAAGTTGGCTGGTTTTTCTGAACCATAGTTAAGAATAAACACTGCAGTTTGTTGAAAATGGGGATGACAGCTTCTGATCTCCTTGTGGCTGTGTCAAAGGAAGGGAGAGCTCACCAGTCTGTTCACATAATGCTAAACTATGGATTAGTGTTACCTCCAAACAGCCAATTCTGGGAAGGGCCATAGCTCTTCTATGTAGAACATCTATTTTGTGTCCCAGGTTCAATCCTTGGCAGCACCTGTCCCCTGAAACCCTTGAGCGTCATTGTCAATCAGTGTCAACGATAGTGAACTGGGTAGTGAATGGTCTGGCTCAGTATAAGGCAGCATCCTATGATCCTGTGGGCTAGGTAGACCGGGGGTCAGATTTGGCAGAAGGTAGTTTTCTATGTTACATATGAATAACAACGCTCAGATCTTTCTTTGTTGGCCCCAGTTGGCCACTACGGAATCAATGGAGTAAAACTTAGAGGAAATTATCCAGCAATTGCTCCAACTTTTCCATGGGCACAGATGTTCTCTCTTCTATCCTTGTTTGCCATTCAGGCTGCAGAGGCAGAACTAGCTCTTAGATGTGCTCACCCTCCGTCTCGGGCCTTGCCTCTTGGCCTTAGGATGAATGAACATGGCCTCTAGAAGCCATTTGGGAGGGTTAGAAATTCATTTCCCTCTCTCTCTGGAAGCAGATCTGTTCACACTTTCAGCTGAGCCAAGGAAGGGATGCCATGTTGACACCTGTTTTGATACGCAAATGGTTTTTATTGTGTGTGTGCTGTTCATGTGATCTTGACGTGAAATAAGACATGTATGATTAATCATTAAAATGATATTTAATTATACTATCTGGCTTTTCCTCTAATCAGCTCAGAGCTGCAAGGAGTACAGGGAAGTTGTCCCATTTTTTTTTTTTTTTTTGTCGCTAGAGGTGGATAGATCAGCCTGTTTCTGCTCTTTGCCAGTTTCACACATGATCATTTGTGAGTCTGTTCAGTGCCATGTTAATCTGAATTTTTGAATGTCTTTTCTTACAAAGTGACCCTCAGGGTTTCTTCCAGCTCGACAATTCTATGAAAATGCACACTCCTTTCTTTCAGAGTAGGCATTTCTCAACATATTTTATCCTAAAATACAGACTTTATATGCCTTTGGGCACTTTTTTTAATAGCTGAAAACTGCGTTGCAACATTTAGGAAGAAGTGCGGAGGGTGGCAGCATTCCCATCTGCACATTCGTCCAGGAGTGGCAGATCAGATCAGTTCATATGGGAATTCAGGAAGAAGGAACTCTTTAAGCACCCCTAATCCTTACAACAACCCTGCAAGGTAGATTAGGCTGAGAGGTGGTTGAGCAACATCACCCAGTGGCCAATTAAGAGATCCCAGTGCGCATTGTGCCTGGCCAGCCTGCCTGGTCAAATACTATATTGCCTAGTTTGTCATGTGTTGACTGTGATCAAATATTGCCCAGTTGTTTCTGAAACCAGACACCATTCTGTAGGTGGCAGTTTGCCTTTCTCCTTTCTTAGCAAGGGCAGGAGTGAGGGGGGGTTGCCTTCCTTGTCATTTTGCTCCAGTCATGGGCAAACCAAGCAGCATAGCAAAGAATTTCCTCTGCCCTGCAGGCCACCAACTGCAGGAACACCAACGGAAGCAGCCATTAGTAGCCAAAATCACTTCCCAGGGCGGCCCGGGACTCCACTTTGCTTGCTGCAGGCAACTAGGAGTGCCTGCTCTATATCTTATCTGTCTACCTGCACTCTAAAGCACCTGTGAAGGACTCTAGCGATGACTAGGAACCCATGGTGCTCCAGATGTTGTGGGACAACAGCTCCCATGATCCTTGGTCATCCTGACTGTGGGTGATGGGAAATGGAGTCCAATGACACTTGGAGGGCCACAGATTCCCCATGCCTGGTTTTTGTGTGTGATTAGCATATGTGGCATCAAACATATGTGCATCAAAACATGTTGATGATTAAAGTACCCCCTTGGTTCTAATAAAATGAACGGTTTAACCAGGGTTTCCCAAACTTGGGTCTCCAGCTGTTTTTGGACTACAAATCCCATCATCCCTAGCTAGGAGGACCAGTGGTCAGGGATGATGGGAACTGTAGTCTAAAACCAGCTGGAGGCCGAGAGCTTAATGGGTCATTGTTAAAAACCAGTTAGGTACCTAACCCAAGACCCCATCCTTGATCCAAACACAAAACTCCCTCCACTGTTTTTAAAATACAATTTTTTTGCCACTTTTACTTATGCGCACAATTGAACACACGTGTTGGTAAATAAACAGCATGGCTGGCACTTTTTAGTATTATTTCGTCCTTTGGGAGAAACCCTCCCTAGTGCTCCCATTAACTTTGACATAACCGAAGAAGAGAGAAATCGTAAGGAACTAAAACTTTTCCTGTTTCTCTGCCCCCTTTCCTGCCTCTCTTCCACTGCCACCCTTGACCTCCCACCTCCAGCTTTGTCTCAATTTTTTCAACATCCAGAGTCCCAGACGGTGAAAGAAAATGGGATGGCCCGCTTTGAGTGCCGGATCAAAGGGCTGCCTCCTCCAGTGATCACCTGGGAGAAGGACCATGTGGCTGTGCCTTCAGAGGCCAGGTGAGCTGGGCTGGAGTGTGTAGCTTCCAGGTGGATAAAAAAACCTGTTGTTGGTGATATGGATAATTCATCAGTCCAAATACAAATACTGTAGTATCCTTATTGCCAGTTATGACCTGCCCTTCACCCTAAGGTGTCAGGGTGGGTACAACAGTAAGGAAACTGAGAGAAACAGTTCAAAGCAACTTAAAATTACATCAATAATCTGAGTCCATAAAAATGTTAGCAGTCCATAAGATGTTATCCCAGCGGTTGGGGAAGGGCTAAAGCTTAGTAGTGGAACATCAGCTTTGGATGAAGGTTCAGTCCCTGGCTGCATCTCCAGGTGGGGCTGGGAGAGACCCCCTCCCTGAAATCCTAGAGAACTGCTGCTAGCCAGTGTAGGCAACACTGAGCTAGATGGACCAATGATATGGTTCAGTATAAGGCAGCTTCCTATGTTCCTAAGCAATAACAGCTGAGAGGCCGCTCCAGCTTTTAAAGAGAGGGGTGGGGGGCAGGACCAGTCATTTAGAAGAACAGAATGGTAGAATTGGAAGGGACCCTGAGGCTCATTTAGTCCAACCCCCTGCAAGGCAGGAATATGCAGCTGTCCCATAGGGGGATCAAACTTACAACTTTGGCTTTATCAGCACTATACTCTAACCAACCAAGCTATCCAGGCCCCGTGGGGTTCTAGGGCAGGCACCCCCAAACTGCGGCCCTCCAGATGTTTTGGCCTACAACTCCCATGATCCCTAGCTAACAGGACCAGTGGTCAGGGATGATGGGAATTGTAGTCCAAAACATCTGGAGGGCTGAAGTTTGGGGGTGCCTGTTCTAGGGTGCAGGGGGTGCCGCACCCTGAGTCCAACTCTTCAACCCTCCTTCCACTCCCAACCTAGCCGGCTCTACCAATTGACCAGCTGCATCTTTGGTTACCCTGCATCTTTGGTTACCCTGGGAAGATCGGGAGTCAACGCAGGATCTGGCCCAGACAACTCCTACTCCAGCACAGAGGTGTCCAGCCAAAACAGTGTGGGACTCTCTTCCTCCCCACTCACGGTGTTTCCCCCTGACTTGGAGGTCCTCCTCCCCTGACAGATTCTGGCATTCCCACCCCCATAACACCGAGAGATAACAGGTCGTTACACGTGCATGTGAATCAGCCCCGTGAGCTGTGCTATATGGCTGATGTATTGGCTCAATCTAGCATGGCTGTCAGAATATATATTCCCCTGTCCTTTGATTCCCACAGGTTCATTGAACTCCCCAACGGGGTCCTCCAGATCATAGACGTGCAGGAGAGTGATGCTGGAATGTACCATTGTGTGGCAACCAACTGGGCAGGGCAACGCTACAGCTCTGGAGCAGTTCTCAGCATCTTGAAAGGTAGGGGTTGTATAAGCCAAATCTACTCTGTTCTTTTAATATCTGTCAGCCTCAGCAACATTTGATTCTTTCTTTAAACCTTTTTTTATGGCCCAGCACCAATAAGAGTAACTCTGAGCTGGGTGTCTGCAACCACCATGATTTTTTACATCCCTTCCAGTGACATCCCTTAAGTAATGCTGCATTGGGGCCCAGAGGCATTGTGGGAAAAGAAAGATGGCGGCTGCTACAGTCCCTTGACTTTGTATTTTTCCTGCGGCCAGGGCCGGTGCGTCCATTTAGGCGAACTAGGCAGTTGCCTAGGGCGCGTAAATAGAGGGGGCGCTGGCCAGCCTGCCCCACAAGACCCCCACACGACCGCCGCCCTCCCACGGCGCGCGCTTGCGCTCCTCCCGCCTATGGAGGGGACGCTGTGAGCTCCTCAGCGGCTGCAGTGAGCGAGCAAGCGAGCAGTGGCGGTGGCGGTGGCAGCGCCCGTAGCTGAAGCCTTCAGCTATGGGTGCTGCTGCTGCTGCTGCTGCCGCTCACTCTATGCAGCCGCTGAGGAGCTCACAGCGTCCCCTCCATAGGCGGGAGGGTGCTGAGCTCTCCTTTTGGCTTGCGCTCATCCCGCCTATGGAGGGGATGCACGCGCGTCAGTGGTGTTGTGCGTGGGGCATGACGCATGTGTCATGACGCATGTGCCGGGGGGTCCCAGAAGGTGATTTTGCCTAGGGCGCAAAAAGCTCTAGCACCGGCCCGTCCTGCGGCTTTTTGGTTTTTTTAAATGCTGCCACCTGTAATTAACGGTAACAATCCTTGCCACTACCAGATAGGCTTGTAGTGAGGAGGGGAATGGGGACCAACTCTTAGGATGGTGCTAAGAGAGTAACTAGGGCAGCGCTGAGGGAGGCACCTAGTCCAAGCCCTCCTCAGACTTGGCACTTCCAAAAGAAGATTGTAGCGGAAGCAGTTGTGTGGTGGTCCGGGGTCATGGGCGGCTGAAGACCCCTTGCTCTTTCTGCAGAAGGATCCCTGTTTCCATGTTCGAAAGCTGCCCAGTCAACATGAAAGGGGAGCTTTTTCACTGCCGTTTGCTCCAAAACGCAAAGTGTTTCCGTTGCAAAAGAATGGTGTGCAGGTTCTGTTATGTACAATGCAACTTTATGGAAAACACAATTTAAGTCACCCTGGAAGAAAATACTGGAGCACTCAAAATCATTTGTACATGCACAGAAACAAGTAGATTTAGTGAAAGGCAGCACACGGAGACCTGCATTAATCATTGCAATGCATCCATCATCATCATCATCATCATCATTATATTGTGAAATTATTGCATAATCTAAGAAGGGTGTGTGTCTGTGACTGTCCTGAAGGGACCTTGCACTTCTGGGTTTGCCACTACACTGTTGAGGAGTACCCTTATGTGCAAAGGGCAAAGTTGTCTGTCAGTGGAGCCTGTCTATTATTACTTGAGCCTCACATTGATGAATCCTAAGAAGGTTCTGGATAAAAACTGAGGTTCTCCCAGGAACACTGGGTGGCATTCAGCATGGTTTTCAACTGTGAAATTAACAAACATGATTAAGCTCAGTCCACCAATTTAAGTAAGTCTGCTCTAACATCGAGTTACATACCACTCAGAGTTTGAAAACCACTGTTTTCAAGTAGTTGCCAGGCTATTTTTCTTCTCTTTTCTGAGGAAAATAAATCTCCCCACACTGAGGCAGACAGAAGGCAGCCAAAACATGGTTGTGGGTGACAAAAACTCTTCTGTGGATGATGAATACGATGTTTTGTTTTTAATAAGAAACACCGCCCTCTGAAAGATCATTGACATCTCTGGCAGGTGGCTGATCCTTTGCTTCTTTCCTTATTTCCAAAGCACTCAAGGAAGGCAAGTGGCGCCTGCTCAGAAACCATTCCTGTTGCTGTTGTTAAACAAAGCTTTATACATACATGCATTGGCAGCCTCATATCTGACGTTGCTTGGGAATTCTATGAAACCTAAAAAAATTAGTGCAGTATAGAAGCATTCAGCCTGCCATCTTGATTCAAAACAGTACCCAGTCGTATCCAAACATAGGCAGAAACTTGCTCCTCAATCTCGGGAACCATCAGGCAAAATTAGTTTGCAGTATCTAAAGAGGTGGTGTCTAAATGCATAGCAAACAAGCCACTTTTCAAAACACATATGCTTCGCTCTGGGAGCTACAATTCCTAGAGTTTGCTGTGAAGAGGGATTGATTGTTAAACTACCCTGGGGATTGGAAGTTCTGTGAGAGGGGAATAGGAGTCTTCTAAAAATTCCAGTTTTTCTTTCCCTGGATGGTAGAGGGGACCCCACCGCCACCCCCTTGGCTATTTCAAAGGCTAGCTCATCTCCGTCGAAGGTCACCGAAAGGGGTTTGCTACCCTGTTGGTGGCGGAGATGCAGGCAGCAACTGAGAGTCAGGGCTGTTGCCGTGCGAGCGGCAGATGTTTCAGGCCGGGCAGACGTCATGGTGTAAATTTCCAGACGCTCCTTGGGGAACTGCATTCCAAACGGGGAGAAGGATCTGGGGGCCTTTTACAAGCAGATCTCTTTCATGGCCCTGAAATGGAGAAGTTGTCGTCACTTAGAGGAAATATCTCTGCAAAGAGAGAGAGGGAGAGAGGGAGGAAGGGAGAGAAAGAGAAATAGCACAGCTCTGGTCACTTAAGTCCCCGTCCAGACCTCAGAGAGGGTGACCAAGAACTCCTCGCCTACTCCCCTCTCCAAAGTGGGGTGCCAAATATGAGCCAGCCATGGACTCTCTTCCGAAAAGAAAACCCTTGTGTCGGACCCCAACTCAATAGGAAAGTGTGTGTGTGTGTGTGTGTGTGTGTGGATTCAGCATAGAAACAAAGAGAGCAGGGGTGGGGAATGCGGCCCTCCAGTCCTCTCTGCCTGGCCCTTAGCCACACCCCTTACCGCTCATGCTTGAAGTGTTTTTGCCTGACCGGAATGTGTCCTTGAACTCTGATAACACCTCTCGCTTGCTTAGGCAGAGGATAGAGGGAGGAGTGCTTTGAGCCTGCGTAGAAACTAGCTGACTGTACAAAGGTAGCATTTGTTTGTTGCCCCGCCCACTTTGGCCTCTGGCCACGCCCACCAACACCCCAGGGTTGTCCAGAAGGAACCTTGACCCTCGCATCCTCCTCCTCCTCCTCCCCTGCCTTCTCTTCAATCTGCTGCTGCTTTGTTTTGTCCTGAAGGGAGGAGAAGCTCTGCTGGGCTGATGCTGCTGGCTCTCTACCCTGCTGCTCATATCTTGTGCAAATATTTGATGTTGGAAGCACGTTTTTAGTGGTGACAGAGCCACAGGAAGCGATTCTGCCAGCAGCAGCCTCCCAGCATCCTCAGTAATAGCAGGCTCACCCAGTTCTCTAGCTGCAAATCCATGACACCCACCCAGCCCCAGTTGTTGCATCGGGGCCCACACCTTGGCAGTGGCACCCACCTTGTGGAATGCCCTCTCATCAGGTGTCAAGGAGCTGAGTAGACATCTGAAGGCAGCCCTGTATAGGGAAGCCTTTCAATGTGTAATGTTTTATTATGTCTTATATATGTTGGAAGCCTCCCAGAGTGGCTGGGGCAGCCCAGTCAGGTGGGTAGGGTACAAATAAAATTATTATTATTAGTATTATTATTATTATTATTATTATTATTATTATTATTATTATTATTATTAGAGGATGGGGGAGGCCCATGTATACCACCATGAGCTCCTCAGAGATAAAGGTGAGATATAAATTAATTAAATAAGCGAATAAATAAATAAATAGCACACAAGAAGGAATTGAACACCACATCCTCCTCACTTGCAAATCCCAGCAGCTGGCATTCAGAGGGATTCTGCCTCCAGATCATTGCACCTTTTCATCATATCAAACAGGGAGCTGTCCATGACTGCAAGCCAGAAATAAAGGAATTTGCCTTCTATTAAACCCAAACAGTTGACTTAGTATTGTCTACACTGAGGTCTTATCCACACTTACCTTTTCCATTGAGCTTTCTAGGCACAGCTTTCCTGACCCCCCCCCCCGCACCGCTTTCCATAGAAAAACCCGATCTTTACCACTAAGTCAGAGCAAATGGCAATTCAGGTTTTCTGTGGATTGCTGTTTGCTCCGATCCAGCAGTAAAGAGCAGGAATTCTCTCTGAGAATTCAAACAGGAGTCATTTCCCAGTCCTGTTTGGAGGTGCCAGCAATTGAACCCAGGACCTTCTGCATGCAAGGCAGATGCTCTGTCACCGGGCCACGGACTTTCCCCAAGAAAGCTCCTACCTGCACCTGTTTTGTAATTCCACCAATACAAACATCTTCATTCCACCCTTCCTCCACAGAGCTCAAGGCAGCTTGCAAGATTTTCCCCCAGTCCTCATTTTATCCTCAACATAAACCCTGTGAGGTAGGTTAGGCTGAGGTCACTCAATGTACTTCCTAGTTGAGTTGGGGATCTGAAACCTTTTTATAAGTCAAGGCTGAAATTCTGTAAAAGGTAACCTGTCGGGAATTGCAGGCCTGGACAAAAGTCTCTCTCCCTCCCTGCTGCCCTTTTTCTCTCTCTTTCTCTATTGCCCCCTTTATCCCCCATTTTTTCATGAAACCAGGGTTGCCCTCGGGTTCCTCCCTTCTTCCAACAGCCCTGCTGCACAGATGAATCGTGGAGTGGCCTTAAGAGTCAGTTCTGAGAAATTAGTCCCAGCAGAGGCCTGCCCAGGCAGAGACGGATGGCTGCTGCCATTGCCTCTGCCCCCCAACCCCCCGCATTTCGCAAATGCTCGGCCCCACACCACTTGCGTTCCAACATGGCTCGCTTGGTGGTGGGGAGGCCGGCGACCCGCTTGGATCTCAGCTGTCAGCAACAGCCCGAGACAGCGAGATATCAGACAACTGAGCCCTGCTCTGCTGTTTTGCCGTGAACTTTCTCACCCTTTTCCAGAGGAGGAGCTTGAAGTCTCATTCAGCCCCCGAGAACCTCCCTTGAGAATAGATTCAGGCTTTTGGAGCAGCTGTTGAATGGAGGGAAGGGGAGGGGAAAGGATCCGTCCGTGATTTTCTACCATTCTTCCGCAGATAGCGAGAGACCCATTCTGCAGTTGAGGAGCTTTCAAAAACTCAGCCTTTCTCCACCCACCCGTTAACTGCACATTGTACAGTCCTTGTCCGTTGGGAAACAAAAGGAGGTTTTACAGAAACCTCCATTCTTTATCACATAATTAGTTTTGCAAGTTTTAACCTGTTTAGCCAGAAGATTAAGCAATGAAAACGTTGGAGGGAGGGAGTGATTTTGATCAACGAGAGGACGCTCTCAATCGGTGAGCCTGAGAATTAGCTGTTTGCTGCTTCCCAAAGTAATGTTGGCTCTGAATGGTCACTGCAGTAAGGAAAATGAGAAAGGGGGGGGGGCGGCTTTTGTTGCTGGAAGGGTAAACCGTCTCACATGTCCCCTGGTATCTCAAACAAGACGCCAGTGTTGAGCTTGAGGTGACGGGCTGATTTGTTTAAATTGAGGTGAGTACTGAATGAGGAACCAAAGGAGAGTTTTGCTGGATCAGGCCAATGGCCCATCTAGTCCAGCATCCTGTTCTCACAGTGGTTGAGGCCGCGTAACAGAGTAAGCACGCAGGTTTCTGTAACTTGGAAGGGTAGGCTGCAATCCTATTGTTTGGTGCTTAAGGTAAAAAGGGGAATGGAGAAGGCAGAATAAGGGCAACAGGCCCTTGGATCAGCAGCAGAGCTCCTGTTTATATGCAGAAAATTCCAGGTTTAATCCTTGGTGCTGCAGATCCAGCTCCCATCATCCCTCACCATGCCGATGGGAGCTGGAGTCCAACAACATCAGGAAGGTGACAGTATTGTCCACACTGACTGGCAGCAGCTCTCTGGGGTTCCAGACAAGAGTCTTTCCCAGCCCTGCCAGGAGATGCAGCCTGGGATTGAACTTGGGACCTTCTGCATTCCAAGCAGATGCTCTGCCACTGAGCGGCAGCCCCTTTCCCTAAAAAATAAAAATCAATATTCTGGTTCTCATGATTTTGAATAACAGGGTGATTCCATTAGGAACATAGGGAGCTTCTTGTACTGAGTCAGACCATTGGTCCATCTAACTCAGTATTGTCTACACTGACCGGCAGTGATCCTCCAGGATTTCAGACAGGACACTGTCACACTCACAGCCCTACCTGGAGATGATAGGGATTGAACTTGGGACCTTATGTATGCAGGTGCTCTGCCGTGGAGCTACAGTCCTTTGCCATGCACAGGATAGTACTTCTCCCACTTGATGTGTTGTAGTCACTATACAAGCACCTCCTTCGCTCATAGACTTCAAATTGAAAGCAGCTCTGGGCCTAGAGGAACTAGATTATTTTCTTGAAAGCTTGCCTTGCTTAGATTTTTAAATTTTTTATTTACACTTTTCAGGTATATACATTTCATTGATTTTACAATCATTTTGACATTTTAAAACTTGACTTCCTCCCCCCTCTTTCTGCGGTTCCTTAAATTTATTTTTAATTTCTTCTGCGTATCCAAATTCACTTAACTTACTCATTTATTTTTATCTTCTTTAAATATATACTCTTTAAATATATAATCCTGCCAGTGTTTTTTATCTGTTTACAATTTATCTATAAATATTCAATAAACCATTTCCACTTTTTTATAATAAAAAGTTTGTTATCTTGATTTCTTATTATTCCGGTAAGTTTTCCCATTTCTGCATATTCCACAAGTTTTTGTATCCATTCTTCCCTTTGCTGGGACTTCTTCTTCTTTCCTTGAAAGTTTGGCTTGCTTAGAATGCCTCGACTCCTTTACTGTATCTCGTTTTTTTGGAAAGACTAAAAACCTGTACTTTATTCCGCTAGGGCACCAGCTGCCTGCGACAGGGGATGTTGCCATCGTCGCTATGCCGGAGAACGCCACTGTCGTGGTTGGAGAGAGCGCCGTGATGGAGTGCATGGCATCTGCCAGCCCCACGCCATTTGTCTCTTGGATACGGGATGGTAAGTGAAGACCGCCAGCCCTTTTGATGCCAAGAGGTGATGGTGGGACCCTTTGGTTTCTGAAAAACCCATCAGGAGAGGAATGTGCCCCGAAAAGCTTTGCGAAGTGCAACTGAATATAAGGCGGCCGAGCTCTCCGTGGCTCCCGAGTCGAGCTGGCCCATTAACGTTAACGCGATGCAAAAGCATGTGATTCATTTATGTTGTTTGATCTGTAAAAGATACCGAATTCTAGTTGCTGGATGCCTTTTGATCTAAATCGGACACGGCCAATATCGAATGATGCCCCCCAGCTCAAAAGGGAAGGGCAGGAGGGTCGGGGCTTTTGTAGACGTTTCGCGGGGCTCGGCGCATCTGTTCCTGCTTTGCAAAAATAGCTCTTGGGTTATCTTTAGGATTATAAAAACGTGATAAAGATCGCTGAAGGCGCTGGGGATGGGGCAGGGCTGGGGCATGCGTCTCCTTTAAAGAAATGTGGCATTTCCCTGTGGGAGTGAAGGTGGCGTGTGAAAGTCACCAAAGACCCAAATTCGATGCAGATCAAAGGATGCACAAGCAAGAGCCAACGCACCTAATTTTGCAGGATTGGAGACCAACTGCCCTGCCCCAAATTGACCAACCTACCAGGCTGGGGGGTTTTCAGGCCCAAGGGTCCAAATGTGGCCCTCCAGGTCTCCCTGCCTGGTCCTCTGGCAACACCCCTCTCCAGCCACCCTCTTTGTGCCCAAGCCACACCCTACACCGATGCCACTTCGCAGCCTCCTAGAGTGTTTCTGCCTGGCTTGAATGTGGCATTGGGTAATGACTGCTTGCCTGGATGTAGGAAGATGCAGTGCTTTTTGTGCGTGATGGGGCTCCTTGGTCCAGAGTATTGGCACCTCTTTTTTGAGGGGCTTCCCATGCCAGCCATTAGGTGCTGGCACCCACAGCCCTTTAAAAAAGTACCTCTTCGTGCAGTACACAGTTCAACTATGGAACTCCCTCCCATAGGAGGCAGTGATGGCCACCAACTTGGATGGCTTCTGAAGAGGATTTGGCAAATTCATAAAGGAGAGGGCTATCTCTGCCTATCTATGTTGGAGGCAGTAATGCTTCTGAATGTCAGTTGCTGGAAACCACGGGAGGGGAGAGCTCGGGTCCTGCTTGTGGTTTTCTCACAGGCATCTCTTTGAGAAACAGGATGCTGTACAAAGAGGTAGAGGGATTATTATTATTATTTATACCCCACCCATCTGGCTGGGTTTCCCCCGCCACTCTGGGCGGCTTCCAACAAATACCAAAATACATTAAAATATCACAGATTAAAAACTTCCCTAAACAGGGCTGCCTTTAGGTGTTTTCTAAATGTCAGGTAGCTGTTTATCTCCTTGACCTCCGATGGGAGGGCGTTCCACAGGGCGGGCGCCACTACCGAGAAGGCCCTCTGCCTGGTTCCCTGTAGCTTTGCTTCTCGCAGTGAGGGAACCGCCAGAAGGCCCTCGGCGCTGGATCTCAGTGTCCGGGCTGAACAATGGGGGTGGAGACACTCCTTCAGGTATATAGGGATCATTCTTTCATATGTGGTGGACTTGTGAAAGGGTAAAAGAGTATTGGGAAATGATCCATAATGAATTGAAAAAAATGTTTAAAAGTACTTCCCTCCCAAAAAAACCCAGAGTCCTTTCTGTTGGGGATAATTCAGACTGAAATTCCCAGGTATCAAAAAAGGTTATTTATGTATGCCTGTCTTTCGTTAGCCCCAAAATGGAAAACGAGCGAGATCCCAACCAAAGAAGAATGGCAAGTTGATAGAATATACACAGCTTGCAGACATAACTTATAGAATAAGAGAACAAAAAGAACATACGTTTAGAGAAGGTTGGAAAACATTTATTGAAGATAAAAAGAGAAACAGGGTGCTGTACTAGATGGACCATTGGTCTGATCCAGCAGGCTCTTCTTCCATTCTTAACAAGCCAGAGTACTGGCACCTCATTTTTTAACCAAAAAAGCACTGAAGATATAGATGTGTGTATGTAGAAACTAGCCAACTCTACAAAGGTAAAGTTTGCATTCATTGTTCTGATCCCTTTTGCTCTGGCCCTGTCCACTTCTGGCATGTATCCCACACCGAAGGTTGACCAGAAGAAAATGTGGACCTTGCCCTGAAAAAGGTTCCCCCCCACTCCGCCTCCTTGCCATAAGAGAAACCAATTTTGATGTAAAATTGCAACACCCCTCCACTGATCTTCATACATTCCATTGCAGTGTGTCCCCTGATTAAGTAGGGGACGCGACTGTACAGTCTTTCTTTGGCTGCTCTAAGCAATCAGTTGGAAATTACAACAACCCCTTGCAAACGTGGTGCTTAATTATAGCCGAAACGTAAGGTTCTCAAAACTGAGTGCAAAAATTCTGCCCAAAAGTCTGAAATATTAAGATCATCATCCTGCCAGAGTGATGCAATTTTAAGATGATAATGTGCAGGGATTCTCTCTCTCCCCCCATTACCTTACATAAGAATTTGATGCCTTGTTGTTCCTTTGCAGATGGGGACCCTATTTCCACAGATGTGATTGTGCTGGGACGGACCAACCTCTTGATTCCTCACGCCCAGCTCCATCACTCAGGGATCTATGTCTGCCGTGCCAATAAACCCCAGACCAGGCAGTTTGTAACTGCTGCGGCTGAGCTCAGAGTTCTTGGTGAGAACAGAGAATAAACCGGTTCTGTGCTGTCGTAGACTGTAGCTGGGTGGAGCATCTGCTTTGCATGTAGAATGTCTCAGGTTCAACCCCCAGCATCTCCAGGTAGGGCTGGGAGAAAACCAGGCTTGAAATCGTAGAGAGACTTTGCCAGCCAGTATGGGCAATGCTGAGCTGGACCATTGGGTCTGGCTCAGATTATTATTATTATTATTATTATTATTATTATTATTATTATTATTATTGTCTCAGGGTGGTTCACAGCATAAAAATACAAGACAAAAACACAAAATGCATAATAAAAAGCTTTCTTCAAATAAAATTCAACACTGCACTGTAAAGGACTTAGAACAGGCATCCCCAAACTGCGGCCCTCCAGATGTTTTGGCCTACACCTCCCATGATCCCTAGTTAACAGGACCAGTGGTCAGGGATGATGGGAATTGTAGTTCAAAACATCTGGAGGGCCGAAGTTTGGGGATGCCTGACTTAGAAGCTCAAAGCTGTAAGTTCCGCCTTCCTGTGCTCTTTATGTTGTAAAAACTGCCTCAATATTTGGGGGCTATTATTTTTGGGTCCTTGCAAAGCTGAATGCTGCATGAACCAAGGTCTCTCCTGCTTGCTTATGGGGTCCACTCACCACTTCCAGGCCCCCATATCTATTCCAGCAGGAAGGACTAGAAGAAATGGTTTTGGTTAGCCTTCGCTTTGTCGAAGTGACAGCCTCAAAGACTGGGCTAGGACAACATTCCCCAACTGGGTGTTCTCCTGATGTTTTGGGCTACAACTCTCACGAGCCCCAGTCAACCTATCTTACGAGAAGCTCTTAAGCAAGACTCAAAATGTGACACTCTCTCCCTACTTGTGATTCCCAGCAGCTGATACTGAGAGGCATACTGACTATGACAGGGATGGGAGAACGAGTAGCAACTCATAGCCTTATCCTCCATTAATTTGCCTGCCCTGAGTCTTCCAACATTCAGCTTCATTGGCTGTCCCTGGGTTCTAGTGTTACCCATCACCATTCATGATTTTATGTTGCTCTGTCGTGTCACTTCTTCCTTGCCTTTCCTCGAAACGAAATAGCTCCTTTCCTAACCTTTAGAAGCTAAATTTCTTCTTCTGCCTCTTAAGCTCCCCCTGCCATCTCCCAGGCTCCGGAGACCATTTCTCGGACCCGTGCCAGTACTGCCAGGTTTGTGTGCAAAGCAGAAGGAGAGCCGTCCCCCAGCATCCACTGGATGAAGAATGGAGAGCCTCTCTTCTCCAAAGGGCGGGTGAAGATGCAAAGTAGCGGCACCCTGGTGATCAACCAGATCGGGCTGGACGACGCCGGCTATTACCAATGCGTGGCAGAGAATCAGCTGGGCATGGCGTGTGCCGGGGCCAGGCTGGTGGTGATCGTGCGGGAAGGTTTGCCCAGCGCCCCTAAGAGGGTGTCTGCCAGTTCCCTCTCCAGCACAACTGTCTTGGTATCCTGGGAACGTCCAGAGTTCAACAGCGAGCGGATCATTGGCTTCTCACTCCATTACCAGAAGGCTTTGGGTATGTCCCTTAAATGGTTGTTTTGTCGTCATAGTTTGTATCGTGGTATATTGACTTTTGGAAGACATCTGAAGGCAGCCCTGTTTAGGGAAGTTTTTAATGTTTGAAGTTTTTTTCTGTTTTTAATGTTCTGTTGAAAGCCACCCAGAGTGGCTGGGGTAGAATAATAATAATAATAATAATAATAATAATAATAATAATAATAGGTGGGCAGGTGGCCCCCTGGCCCCTCCGACTTGAAGGTCAAAGTAGCTAGCCTTCTAATGCTGTTTGGGCCTCTCTTAAAAGTCTGAGTCTCTGTTTCAAAGATGAGATTAAAGTCTTCAGATGTATGTTAATTGGCGCAGAATTGACTTCCCTGTTGTCCTTTAGGCCACACCTGCACCATAAATTTAACACACGTGTATTCCACTTCAAGAAGTCATGGCTCTTTCCCCCAAGAATTATGGGACCTATAGTTTGTTAAGGCTACTGAAAGTTCTTCACAGACCACTGTTCTCTTCACAGAGCTACAACAGTCCCTCTTTGCACAGAACTCTTGGGAACTCTGGGAGGAGGTCATTGCTGAGGTTAAACCACAGTATGAAGTACTTCCCTCCTCCTCCTCCTCCTCCTCCTCCTCCTCCTCCTCCTCCTCCTCCTCCTCCTCCTCCTCCTCTTCCTCCTGAAGGACTTGCTCACAAATTTATTGACAGCTGCACGAATTATTATAACTAGGAAGTGGAAGGGGCAAGCAGAATATAAAATGGAAGAATGGTATAAAGAGGTGTGGGATATAACTATCAATGATAAATTAACATGTGCCATTAAGGTAAAACAGGGAATATGCAGGAGAAATGATTTTGAGGAGATATGGAGGGTGTTTGTAGAATATGTACTGTTAAAACGGAAAGGGGTCAAACCATCGCAAGAGGTGTTGAAATTTTGGGAGGTTGGATAGTTGCAATGGAATGGTCTCGGTGGTGGGGTGCACATTTTTATTCTTATTTATGATTATGACTTTGTCAAAATAATAATAAATAATAAATAAAAAGCACAGTATGAAGGATGTATGAAGGGGGTGGATGTAGCCCTGAAAAGAGGGAATTGTTGCTAAAAACCGCTATGGGAACTGTAGCGCTATGAGAGGAGTAGCTGTTTCGTAACAACTCTCTTAACATATTCTTAAAATTCTCAACACACTCCAAGTCCCAGGAGTCTTTGGGAGAAACCACGACTGTTTAATAGTGCTTTAAGTGTTTGGCACAGATGTCACTTAACTCGTTGCCAGAAATGTGGGTTTGAAACCCTGATTGTGTTGAAAAGGTGGGAACAGCCCCAGCATTTGCTTAAAAACCCAACTGCGTGCCGTGAAAGGCACACTGGACCTTTTCTGCGAGCTGCTTGCAAGAAGCTGCTCCGAAGAAAGGACAAAACACTTTCTTCTTTTTTTCCTTTTTCTTTGTCTGACAGCGTTGTGTACCCTCTCTAGGCGCTGACAATGTGGAGTACCAGTTCGCGGTGAATAACGACACGACAGAGTTCCAGGTCAAAGATCTGGAGCCCAGCACCAACTACGTTTTCTACGTGGTAGCATATTCGCAGCTTGGAGCCAGCCGAACCTCCTCTTCCATCAACGTACAGACACTGGAGGATGGTTCGTAGACCTGGAGGGGAAGGGACAGTTCCACACCCCCATGCTTCCTGAAATAAATAAATCACATAGCGGGCCCCGTTATATGTGTGTGTGCAGCAGTGAGAAGTATTTTGAACTGAAGGGGTGACCCTCATTTGTGTTTGTAATTAGATGAGGTCAACACAATTTGCATATTGTTTTTTTGAAACTGGGACGCGCCAAACGGCTGATGGAGTGGAAGTTTAAAACAAAAGGATGTACTGATCTGTGGAACTCCTTGCCGCAGGATGTTCTGCTGGTCAGTTGTGCAAAAAAAAGTTTGTATGTTAGTTTTTAAAAAGAAAAAAGTATGATAAAAATAATTTTAAAGATGACAAATTTGTTCAGCAATCCTCCCTTCATTGCTAGATACAACAGTGACATATTTAATTTCTAAATGGCCTGTCTGGTCAGCATTCTGTTCTCACAGTAGCCAACCAAGTGCCTTGAAAGGAAGCCCCAAAGCAGGATATTGAGTGCAACAACACTCTTCTCATTTGTGGTCCTAACAATTGGTATTTAGAGGCATGCTGCCATGGTCTAACTTAGGCATTGTGTCTAGTAGCCATCCCTGTGCCAATTAGGCGCCCTGTTGATCTGAAATAGCATGCAGATGCATTATCAAAAATCAAGAACTTACCCTGAGATCAATTCAGCTTGGTGGGTCTCATGTTGTGCAGTCCTGGTGTTCTGGTATCTCCACCCTTCCCCCTTGGAAATCTCTCTTTGCATTGGTGTTAGAAAATACTTCTGCATGAAAGAAAAATACCGGTAGCCAGATTTCCTTTCCTAGAGGAAATAGGTTGACTAAGTGAATTTCAGAGTGTGTTTCCAAATGTTCTCTTATTTATTATCTTTATTATTTATTCTTACAGTTGTTTGTCTCCTACTACCAAAACGTCTCAAAGAAACTTACAATTATAAAAGCGGGCATAAAACAAAATTGGAAATAAATAAATAAAAGAACATAAATTAACGAAAAGTGCTGCTCATCTTGCAATAACATAAAATGGTCAGCCCCTATCCTGCCCTACTGAAGATGAACATCAATACAGACTTGGGTATAAATCATACCCTATCATCCAGTTAAGACCCAGACTCTTGGGTGAACAGGATTGTCTCTGTCTGGCGCCTAAAAGTTTGTAATGGTGGTGCCATGCATATCTCTTTGGGGACAGTGTTTCATAGTTGGGGAAGCCACCACTGAAAAAGCCTGTCCTGGTGTTGCTTCCCTGTGAGGGGGCACACAAAGAAGGTCCTCAGGTGATGAACACAGGGTCCATGTAGGTTCATGTGGGGAGCATGGCTGCCAAGTTTTCGCTTTTCTCGCGAAGAAGCCTATTCAGCATAAGGGGAAATCCCTGTAAAAAAGGGATAACCTGGCAGCTATGGTGGGGAGAGGTGGTTCCTAAGGTGCTGTGGGGCATAGCTGCCAAGTTTTCCCTTTTCTCGCGAGGAAGCCTATTCAGCATAAGGGAGCTTCCCTTAAAAAAGGGAGAACTTGGCAGCTATGCTGTGGGGTTCTGGGCCATTTAAGGCTTTAAAGGTCAAAACAAACACTTCAAATTGAGCCTGGAAACCAATCTGCAGCCAATCAGTGAAGGCCTCCAGGTTCAAATATGTGTGTGAGTTTTTACCCACCAAATGGGTGTTTTGCTCGTTTCCTTTGTGATGAGGTGGAGTCATCGCTTTTATCCTTTCACCCTCCCCAGTTCCCAGCGCAGCTCCTCAGCTGTCTCTTTCCAGCACCACACCGATGGACATCAAGGCGACTTGGCTGCCTCTCCTTCCGGAACTCAGCAATGGGAGAATCACCAAGTACAAAATTGACTACGCTCCTCTCAAAGAAGGTAAGGAAGAGATGGTTCTAGTGCCAGAAACTGGGGCACGATTAGGGATGTAGCGAAGCAGTGATTTTCACCCTGTCCTGGGTTCATCACGATCAGTGCTGTTTCCATTCTGCTACAGTTCAGCTTCCAGCAAAACTGGTGTTGTTTTCTCACTCTAAGCTTTGACCAAAACCAGTGCTTTTTTCAGGGGGTACTGAGTACCAGCACCTATTTTTCGAGGGAAAATAGCACTGACCAAAACTAATGTAATTAATTTCACAATCAAGTTCAGTGGAAGGGAAACATCAAAAACAGTGCAGAAAGTAATGTAACTATTTATGTAAAACAATAGCTTGTGCTCACTGGTGTTATTTCTGTTCCTGACCTCAGATGCACATGTGAACTGTGGCAATTTCTGCTCCCATTTCTGCTTCTGATGAAATTCTCTAGCACCCAGCAGCATGTTAGATTCAGCATGTTGGGCTCTGTTTTTCTAACAGATCTGATTTCCTCAACCGAGGTTGGTGCGAATGAGACCCAGCTCACTCTTCACGGCCTGCATCCTAATAAAATCTACAAAGTGCGCATTGCAGCGAGTACAAACGTGGGCTATGGGGCCCCTTCAGAATGGACACAGCACCGTACCCCGGATAGAGACAACCAAACTCATGGTAGGTCAGCCCACTGCCTTTGAGGATCATATCCGCTGCTCTCAGGGCTTAGTCGGACATGGAGAGTTCTGTGTCTACAAATGGAATTCGGATCCAAGATGGAGAAGTACGTGGAAGCTTTAATCAAAGGTAGGAAGCATAATCGCCAAGGAGAGCGAGCTGAGATAAAGGTGGCAATGAAATGCTGATTACTTTATTTGATTTTAAATGTATATGTACCACCCTTCATCAGAATGCATCCAGAGTATTTTCTTCCTATATAAATAAAAATGTAAGGCTGTCATCATGCAGCAGTTCATGATCACACCAACTCCAGCAGGAACAGGTGGCAAGTGAGTGAGCAAGCAGCGCGGGTGGCAGTTGGCCCAGGCAAACTGTTTAACAGAGTGGGGGAGGCACTGGAAAACCTTGTGTCCCCCCAGTGTTGTTGGGCTCTGGCTCCCATTGGCCCCAGCCATCTTGGTCAAGGGTTGGGGATGAGGAAAGTTGTTTCCCAAACATCTGGAGAGTACCGCACTGCTTACCCTGATATAGTACAACCCTGTTTGGTACCTTCTTGTATTTTTATCCTACTCTTCCTCCAAGGAGCTGAGAATAGCACATTTATTATTATTTTAATTTTCACCCTGCCTTCCTCTCAAAAGAGCCATGAGCAGCAAACAAAAAGCTGATAAAACAACAACAAAAGCAATGAAAACAATTCCAGTGCAGATGTAGACTGGGAGAGAGCGCTACTTAAAAGGCTTGTTGAAGGAAGAAGGTTTTTGGCAGGCACCAAAAAAGACAACAGCTTTTCTAATGGGTAAAGGGAGAGAATTCCAAAGGTGCCACAACGCTTAAGACCCAATTCCTATATTGTGTGGAATGGGCCATCTGATAAGACGGTATCTACACGAGATCCTCACCTGCAGAGCAGCTGGGGTGTATAAAGGATGAGACAATCTTTCAGGTTTCCTGGTCCCAAGTTGAGTAGGGCTTTATACACCAAAAAACAAAACAAAAACCTAGCACCTTGATTCTTGGGGCAACCACTGCTGATGTTTCTTCCTTGCTTCCCCTAGTTCCGTTTGCCCCGACTGAGTTAAAAGTCCGAGCGAAAATGGAGTCCCTGCTGGTGAGTTGGCAACCTCCAGCTAACCACGCCCAGATTTCAGGCTACAAACTTTACTACCGCGAAGTGGCCACAGAGGAGACGAGTGAGGAGAACCTCTCTGAAGGTCCCGGGGATGGCGCTTGGGATGTTGGGCCGATAAAGCTGAAGAAGAAGGTCAAGCAGCATGAACTGACAGAGTTAAGTAAGTTCATTTATTTGTTGAATTTATACCCCACCTTTTTTGTCCAAAGATGTCAAGGTGGTGTACATGGTTCTCTTCCTCCTCCCTTTAATCCTCACAACAAACCTGTGAGGTAGGTTAGTTCAGGAGGCAGTGACTGGCCCAAGGTCACCCAGTGAACTTCATGATCAAGGGGAGGGATTTGAATCCAGGTCTCTGACACTCTAACCACTACACCATGTTGGCTCTCGGAAAAGGTTTCCTGTGCCCTGCTTGTTCCCGTGAACTGGCCATGGAGGTTGTCTGTGGCAAGGAGCCCATCAATGAGAACATTATCTGATCTGTATGGACCCAAACTTTCCAAATTAGGTCCTCAACCTAATTCCGTGGGGGTGGCAAGGAAGGAGAAAACAGAGTGGCAGGATGAGAGAGAAAAGCAAGCGCCCCATTGGCTCCACCCTCTGCTGGCTTGCGGCCCTCAACAGATTACCCTGAAAGGAATGTGGTCCTCAACAGGGAAAAAAGTTATCCAACCTCCATCTAATTGCCATGCCAAAGAAATACTGTACAGCTTTTCCAAGTGGGATAAATGTTGCTACTTAAGCCAACTTTTGCAAATTTCCAGACATATAGAAGTTAAATCTGTTTCATTTCTTTTTAGTTCCTGCTGACTTAAACAATCTTGAATGTTCTTAAATACCCGTTTTTACCAAAAATTTTAATGGTTTGGTTTTTTTTTTTGTAAGCTGCTTAGAGATTTCCTTACAATTATGCAGTACAGTATACGCATTTTGTTAAATGAATAAAACAAATAGCATGCACTGCTTATGGGGGGGCATCTCATATGCTGGCATTTCAAGACAGGGTTTAGACAGAGTACCCCTAATCTGTTGCCCTTCCAGATGTTTGGGGCTGGCTGGGACTGAAGGGGGTTGTAGTCGGAAAAATCTGGAGGGCACCCGATTTGGCAAAGGCTAGTCCAGAGGTATAGAATTGTGAGGAAGGCGGGAGGTTCTGAAAATTTGGGAAGAACGGGCCATGGAGTCAGGAGAATGAGGAATCTAGATAGCTGTGGGTAGAGGAAACAGGACTTCTCCCAGGCACTAGAACCACTTGCAGTTTTTTGCAATCTAGCAGTGTATAAATTTTATGAAGTAAATAAATAAAAACATAACCCGAAACTCCCTGCATTAGTCAAGCTAGCATAATCCCAAAGGTTGTATCTGATGCTAGTCCTATTCAGAGTAGACCCATTAACATTAGTAGGCATGCCTAATTCTTTCAACATGCCTGTCCTGAGCCGTGCCAGATTTAGGGCGGTGCAGGGGGTTCCCCCGCCCAGGGCGCCAAGCCAAGGGGGCGCCAAACTGAGAAGATCTATAATTGAGAAGATCCACTTGGGTGTGCAAAAATTAGGCCTCTAAGTAGCACTTAGACTGCATTTGCACCAGACACTGAAAGCATCACAATAACTACTTTCAACAATCCTGGTTTCCCCAACAAATTCTGGCAGGTGTTGTTTTTTAAAGGATGCTGAGGACTGTTGGGAGGCCCCTATTCCTCTTCGCAGAACTGCAGTTCCCAGAGGGATATATTGTTAAGCCACTCTTAAGAACTTAGCTCTGTGGGGGGGGGGATTTGGGATCTCCTAACAACCCTTGGCACCCATAACAATCTACAGCTCCCAGAATTCTTTGGGGGAAGCCATGGCTGTTTAAGCTCATAGTGCTTTAAAAAGCATGGTGCAAATGTGGCATTAGTTGGATACAACCTCAGTTGTACAGTTTGTTGTGCTATGAATTGAGTAGGTAGAAATCCATGCCTGAAAGAGGAGGAAGTTGAGTTGGCGGTTGTCTAATAACCATAGAACATTTCCTCCATGTGCCGTTGCCTGAACCAGGCCTGAGGGGTACCTCCATTACATTTGGGCTGTGACTGGAGAGAGAGGGCACCCTGTGAGGGGAGATGTTTGGCTGTGGGTCCCTCTTTTAAGCCTTTGCTCAATGCTGAGGCACTCCTCAGCCAACACACACACACACACACACACACACACACACACACACCAGTTTGGGCCATCTCCAAGCTGACTCTGTTCTGCCTGCTGCCAAGATTTTCAGAGCAGACAAAAAAGCCATTTTGCTGTGGCATTCTTGGGGAGGCTGGCAAAAAAAAAGGAGCTAAAATGTTTTCTCTCTCTTCCAGATGCAAATGTGTGTTGCACAGCATAAGGCTTTTCTGATCCTTGCTATCCATGTGCTTTTCCTTGCTGTGTGTGTGTGTGTGTGTGTGGCACCACTCGTCCCCGTCCCCCCATACACACTTGCACAATCAAAAGAAGAATGATAACACTTGGCACAGCCAAAAAGTGCTTTTGTACAGACCGTATTGTGGTGGCGAAAAGAGCTGGCCATCTTCTCCACACCAGGCCCTGAATAGGCACATCCTTAATTAGCAGAGCTTCGTCAATGAAACCGACAAGAGGTTGGGGGGGGAGGCCATTTGGGGAGGAACAAGGAGCTGGGTGTCCAAAGAGAGAATTGCCCCATTTTCCCTCTATTTGTAAACTTTGAGATGCTCAAGCGGTTCCCTTGAATAAGCAGATCTTACAAAAGAGGGGTGAAGAAAGAAGCAGGCGAGCTTTGGAACAGCCCTCTTGGCTTGCTCTCTCTGGAGCTCGGCTTGGATTGCAGCACAGCCAAAAAGGGTGGCTGGATCTGGCGGTAACACAGAATTCACACCACCGGAAAGCTCCGCGTTGGTTGCAAGGCCATGATCTGCCCTGGATGGCCTTCAACAATACAGCAGGTCCATGCACTCATTTAATGGGTTAAAAAAATGCCCTATTTATATTTTGGCAGCATCCAATAAAAATGCTTAAACAGCCCTGCTCCTGGTTTGCTTTATTCAAGAGGTGGGGTCAATGGGAGCGTGGAGTAGAGTCGCTGTACAATCCCCCGTAGTGATGGAAATGCCAAAGGACAATTGCCTGGAGGAGGTTACTGAAGACTCACCCGGCACTTGATTCAAGTTGGGCAAAGGGAGATGGATTTGGGACACCAAGTTTTTCTCTTAATTTTAAATGTATTCATTACATTTATACAGCATCCCACTTTTCTTCTAAGGAACTCAAAGGAGCATGCCCTTTTTATCCTCACAACAACCCTGTGAGGTAGGTTATGGTCTGAGAGTTGCGTTCAACCTAACTTTTACTCAGAATAGACCCATTGAAATTGAATATTAATGGGCCCAAGTTAACTTTTACTCAGAATAGACCCATTGAAATTAAGCGGCTTAAGTTAGAGTCATTTATTTCAGTCGGTCTCCTATAAGTAAAAGTTAGTTGAATACAATTCTGAGAGACTGTGATTGGCCCAAGGCCCCTCAGTGAACTTCGTGGCTAATTGGGTATTTGAACCCTCGTCTTAGTCCGGCGCTCTGACCATTAAACCAAACTAAATCATCCAGATTTTTTGCTGCTAATTGCCCTCGTTTCTTGCTTTTCAGTTTTTGGCGTTTTCTCTGATTTATTATCTTTTTCGTTTTAAAAAAGATACATCCGTTAATGATAGAACTCATGATCACCAAAATAAGTCCATGGGCCACTAGGTCATAGCTGCCAAGTCTCCCATTTTTTGCGGGAACCCCCCAGATTTTAATCCGTTTCCCACTGTTATCCCAAATCGAAAAAATGCCGCAAATCCCCCGGATTTCCTACCTGCCAGGGAGGCTCCATTTCGGGTGCCACTCTGCCCATGCCTGGGCACCGGAAATCGGGCAGAGCGGCGCCGGAAGTTGCTTATACGCAGGTCCAGACATGCGTAGAAGCGACTTCCAGTGCCGCGCCGCTGCTGATCCCGCATTTTTCAGCGGGAGACTTGGCAGCTATGTACTAGGTACAGGTGGTTTAAGAAAGGGAGTAATAGGAGGTGTTGTCCAAAACATCTGGAGAACAACAGGCTAGGGAAGTCTGGACTGGATCAGCAGAATGCCACTAAAAGCTATATGCCAACTGAGAGAGGAGGGAGGTTGCCTTCTTGCTCTGCTTCCCAAACTTGTTTGTCTCCCCACTATCGGAAACAGGGTTGCTGGACTAGGCAGAACTTTTGCCTTGTCTTGCAAACCTCTTACGATGTGAGGCACACATTTAATTATTATGAATGGGTTGTATCTGATGCAGTGCTAAGTTGAAGTCACTTGTGCTGGTTCATTACCACAGATGGTTGTGTAATAGATTGTGCGGCAAGAACCAGCTGTTGTGCAACAAGCTTCCGCTAGTGCAGTTGTTGCATTGGATTCCTTCAACTCTTCCATATGCTAGCCCAAGAGTTCCTCCACTGGCGGAGAGAGAACGTTGGATACGACCCTTTGCTGAAATGGAGATTGTAGCCATGATTTTGCTCTTCTAAGCCATGCTGCTCTTTTTGTTGCTTGACCCACTCTTCCATTCCTCTGCTTATTCTCTCCAGTTCCTGGGAGACTCTACGAAGTGAAGCTGGTGGCGTTCAACAAGCACGAAGACGGCTATGCGGCAGTTTGGAAGGGAAGGACCGAGAGGGCACCTGTAACCGTAGCAGGTAGATGCTGCTGCTGCAAGGCCTTGACTCCTGGCTCATGTTTGTGGATGGCTTTTCCACAAAGCAATATGATAAGGCAGCCTTCACTAACCTGGTCCCTCCAGGTGTTAAGACAAGGGCAGCCAAAATGATCAAGGGAATGCAGTATAAGCTAAACAAGCTATAGCTTAGGGCATAGCTGCCAAGTTATCCCTTATTTTAAGGGATTTTCCCTTATGCTGAATAGGCTTCCTCGCGAGAAAAGGGAAAACTTGGCAGCTATGGCTTAGGGCCCCACTCTCTTGGGGGCCCCCAAAAAATTACAGGGGAAAAAACTGGATGTACATTTCCAAAATATAAGATAAAAAACACATAAAATAAAACCTACATACAGCAACAGTATTTTGAGTTGTGTATGGACCTATTAGGTCCATAAATTACCATATAGCATATATTCAACACAAGAAACAGTGACAATTTTTTGTTGACAAAGGACAGCTGGACATATAAAGGGCCCCATTACCTTCAGTAGCTTAGGGCCTCATCAAACCTAAATCCGGCCCTGTGGGGATGGAAAAACTCCCATATGAGGAAACGTTGCAGTACTGGGGACTTTTAGATGAGAGAAAAGATGAGTAAAAGGTGACATGATGGAAGTTGTTTAACAACAACAACAACAACAACAACTTGTTATGTATATGCCAACCATCTAACTGGGTTGCTCCCAACATAATACAGTGGAACCTCAGTTGTTGAACATGATCCGTTCCAGAAGGCTGTTCGACTTCCGAAACGTTTGACAACCGAAGCTCAATGGACAGTTGGCAAAATCCATTGAAAAAATGGAGAACTTCTGTTCGACTTCCAAGGCACATTCAAAAATGGGAGCATTCACTTCTGGGTTGTCGGTATTCGAAAGCCAAAACGTTCGGCAATCAAGGTTCCACTGTATTTAAAAACAACAACAACAACAAGAAGAAAACATCAAATATTTAAAAATTCCCTTTAGATGCAGTTTGCACGGCATGGAAAAGGGAGAGATAAAAGTTTTTCTCCTTCTCTCCTAACCCTAGAACTTGCGGACATCCAATGAAGCCAAATGTTGGACAACCCAGGACTGTTATAAGAAAAGACTTCTTCATGCAGAGCATAGACTATGAAAGGTGCTTCCATAGGAGGCAGTGGTGGCCCCCAACTTGAATGGCTTTAAAAGAGGGTTGGACAGATTCATGAAGGAGAAGGCTATGCTCTGCTTCCATGGTCGGAGGCAGTCATGCTTCTGAATACCAGTTGCCGGACACCACAGGAGGGGAAAGAGCTCTTGTGCTCAGGTCCTGTTTGTTTGTTTCATAGCCTTTTTGGGCTGGCAGCTGTGAGAACAGGATGCTGAATTAGATGGGCTGTTGGCCTGATCCAGCAGGTTCTGCTGGGGGTCTTATGGACCACAGCTGCAGTCAGCCGCATTTGACTTCTTCCACGTTCTGTGGCTCAACTGACCACAGCATTTCACCCTGCCTTGTTCCCCTGTAATTCCTGCTGCTGTTCCTTTGCGAGCTGGTCCAGGAGCCATCCTCCGTGCGCCTGATCCTGCATCTCTTGTCTTCTCTTGATCATCCTTTCAGACCCTCCACTTCAGAAGGGCCCACCACTGCCCCCGGCCCACGTCTACGTGGAATCCAACAGCTCCACGTCAATCTGGTTGAGGTGGAAGAAGCCGGATTTCACCACTGTGAAGATCGTCAATTACACCGTGCGGTTCAGTCCCTGGGGGCTGAAAAATGCCTCGCTTGTGACTTACTACACAAGGTAAGAGGGTGACTGAGCACCCGTGCGGTCTGCATATGGGGTGCTGCTGCAAATAAAGAGGACGGGTGAAAGTTGTTCTCCCTCTCTCATCACGCTAGAACTTGTTGACTTCCAGTGAAGCTGAATGTTGGGAGATAAAAGAAAGGACTTCTTCACGTAGCCCATAGTAAAGCTATATGACTCATTCCCAAAGGAGGCAGTGATGGCCACGACTTTGGAAGGGTTTTATAGAGGATTGGGCAAATCCATGAAGAATAAGGCTATCAATGGCTACTAGCCATGATGGCTATTGGGGACTCATGTGGTGCTGTGAGTTAAACCACCATGCCTAGGGCTTGCTGATCAGAAGGTCAGCGGTTCGAATCCCTGTGACGGGGTGAGCTCCCGTTGCTCGGTCCCAGCTCCTGCCAACCTAGCAGTTCGAAAGCACGTCAAAATGCAAGTAGATAAATAGGAACCGCTACAGCGGGAAGGTAAACAGCGTTTCCGTGTGCTGCTCTGGTTCTCCAGAAGTGGCTTTGTCATGCTGGCCACATGACCTGGAAGCTATACGCCGGCTCTCTCGGCCAATAATGCGAGATGAGCGCGCAACCCCAGAGTCGGTCACGACTGGACCTAATGGTCAGGGGTCCCTTTACCTGCTATGCTCTGCCTCTATGGTTGGAAGCAGCTTCTGAATACCAGCTGCTGGAGACCACAGGAGGGGAGAGGGCTCTTGCGCTCGGGTCCTTTTTATGTGTTTCCCATAGGCATCTGGTTGGCTACTGTGAGAACAGGATGCTGGACTAGATGGGCCATTGGCATGATCCAGCAGGCTCTTCTTAATGTTTAGAAAGCTCTCTTGCGCACTGCAGCCAACTGTGTCTCAGAAGACAATTGCACACGTGAATTTGCCTCAACAGATCATCTTGGAAAATAGTTAACCAACAAACTTAAACTAGCCCAGGGACAAGCAAAGGAGGATGCCTTCATCCCAGTGTGGCTCCCCTTTATCACATATACAGTACAACAAGACCTACCCCCCCCTCCCCAACAGCATATGAAATGATTTGGCCAGTCTGATCCGACAACCCCCCACACATAAAAACAAACCATACTGCAACCAACTGAACACAACCAAGCAAGCTCTGTACGCTGTAAAGGTAAAGGGACCCCTGACCGTTAGGTCCAGTCGTGACAGACTCTGGGGTTGCGACGCTCATCTCGCGTTATTGGCTGAGGGAGCCGGCGTACAGCTTCCAGGTCAAGTGGCCAGCATGACAAAGCCGCTTCTGGCGAACCAGAGCAGCACACGGAAACGCTTACCCGCCGGAGTGGTACCTATTTATCTGCTTGCACTTTGACGTGCTTTTGAACTGCTAGGTTGGCAGGAGCTGGGACCGAGCAACGGGAGCTCACCCCGTCACGGGGATTCGAACCGCCGACCTTCTGATCGGCAAACACTAGGCTCTGTGGTTTAACCCACAGCACCACCCGTGTCCCTTCTGTACGCTATAATCTCTTGCAAAGCCAATAAAAATGAATAAAGGACCCATCCACGTGAGGCTGACGCAAAAACCCTACACAAATACTGTGCAACAGAATGAAAGATCATTAGACCCTCATCTCTCTCCCTCTCCTCTCTTTCCCCCCAACTGCACAATGTCTATGACAATAGTGTTTCATACTGAATGTAAATGAACTGTAAAAAGACTTTATGAATTGAAAGCGGAGGCACTCTTATGTACTTTTCCTTGTTTATTTCCTTGTTTTATAACACAAGAAAATATTTAATAAAAACTTTTTTTTTAAAAAAAAAGCTCATATTAAAGGACAGGCAGGTTCACATGTACGGAGATGGCCTATTATTGCCAGCTTCTGCTGCAACTCATGAGAACGGGCAATGGATGTGAATGTTACCTTTGTACACTAAGCTAGTTTCTATGCAGACTCTTACTGTCCTCCCTGCTCTCTATCCAAGCAGGCAAGAGTTCAAGGACACAATCCAGCAAGGCAAAAACATTCAAGGAGGGTGCAAAGCAGGGCTGATGAGGGGAGGTGCAGCCTGAGGAAAGCCTTGAAGGACCACATTCAGCCTCTGGGCCTGAAGTTCTCTAGCCCTGTACATAATCCATGACTTTATAAACCATATATTGGCAATCCATGGGTCAGCATTAAGGCCAGTGAGTTCTGCATCCATCAGTTTCCTGTCCTATCACAGAGAAGCCCAGAACTTCTCTGAATGAACTCTTTGCTTCAAGTGGGGGTTGCTATTAGGTAAGAATCTCAAATATCAAGTGAAGCACTATGAAACCACAAGACCTGCCATCTCTTCTGCTTTGACAGCTGCCAGTCTTCTTATGGGGGCACACAGATTGCAGATGGCGTCATAATATTTTCTCCCTCGTGGGCATTCTTCCTTCCGTAGCTCTGACGAAGACATCCTCATCAGTGGGCTGAAGCCGTTCACCAGATACGAATTTGCCGTGCAGTCGAATGGCGTCGGCGTCGATGGGCCATTCGGGAATGCGGTGGAATGGTTCACCCTTCCAGACAGTGAGTACACAACAGAGTGCTTGATAAATAAATGTCTGCAGGTTTGGGACGAAAGATTTGGGTGGGGGAATGCAGGTTACCTTCCCTAACTGAACAATAGCATATGTGTTCCATGAAGGACCGGCCCTATCGTTAGGCAGAGCAAGGCAGCGTTAGGCAGAGTCTCAGGCAGCAGATGTGGGATGGAGGCATTTGTCAGGGGGACTCCCTACAGGGAGCTTTCCCCCTCCCCCATCATCCTGACCAGCACTTTGCCCAGAGATAGCATGAGCAGCAAGTCAGGAGAAGGGAACGAGGAATGGAGAGAGGGCTCAGAGACGCGTCCGAGCCCTGGCTATGCACTGGTCGGGGGACAGCGTATGAGGAGCTCAGCGATACGTTGGAGCCCAGGCGCCGCCCCAGCCAGCAAGAGGGGAGACCTCTCCTTCCGGCACCCGAATTGAGGCGCGCGCCCACACATAGGGCTAAGGGGCGGCGTTTTGGGGTTCCCAGGCTTTTATGCAGGCCCCAAAGCAGACGGAAGCCATTGCCGGACTCTGAAAGTGACTAGGCGGTCATGTTTTCTGCTATCTCTGCACTGTAAATAGTATGCAGAATAAAACTCTTAAAGACAGCGCGGAAGAATGGAGCGTCTTTACTCGAGAGTAGCCGCAACAACGCCCTGACAGCATTGATGGAAAAGGTGTTGGGGAGAACAGAGCTGGGTGTATCACCTGCTAAGACCAATGGCTGCTTCTCTCCTAACCCTTGGACCAGTGGCTTCTTCACACAGCTCATGGTTAAATTGTGGCTCTCTCTCCCACAGGAGATAGTGATGGCCACCAACTTAGTTGGCTCTAAAAGAGGATTAGACAAACTGAAGGCTGCTGCTGCTGCTGTGCTCTACCTCCACTGTCACATTCAGCTGCCATTTCCTTGGCTTCTGCATGTGGAATGATAGGAACAGAGGAGGCTGCACTTTTCCCTTTGCCTCAAGCAGCAAAACGGCTTGGGTTCTTACCCAGGTTCTTGCAGTGCTTAGTTTTAAGACTGAGAGTTTTAAATGTAAGTTTTTAGCCCCTATAACTGCTTATTCCAAAATATTCTGCTGTTCATTTAAAAAAAATCTCAGTAAAGATACAAATCTCCAATACAGGCAAAAGGAAATAAAAATTTCTGACAATAACTAATATTTGCTCTGCAAAGAAATAAATTTTTCGGTGTGTTAGAACTCATACTTTGGAACTCCCTGCCTATTGACAACAGGCGGGTAACTTCGCTGTTCTCTTTTTGATGCCTGCTCGTAACATTTTGGGGGGGGGGGCAAACCTATCCACACATGCAGAACATTGACATGTGTTTTAATCTGGTTTTTAGCTTATCGTTGATTTTAATTATTCTTAAAGGTTTTTTTAAATAGTTGTCTATTGTTTTATTCTTTTTGTTAACCACTTTGAGAGGTTTGGCTTTTTTAATAGAACCATGCAGAATATAAATTTTGTGAAATATTTCTTTTTTAAAAATTAAAATAAACTTTATTTGAGAAACTTTTAAAAAGAAGTATACATACACCAGGGAAAAAATGTAATAACATAGTAACATAAATAACATAACTACACATTTAAGCCACCTAACATAAATTAATCAACATAAATAGGCAAATCAAATTAATCAAAACTTGCTGGGCACATTAAATCAATTGAACTGCAAATAATATGCAATATCAAATTAAACAAACATAATGTAACAAAACTCATCCCCAAATCAGATCATAACACATAAACATATACCCATAAAATCAATTCATTTTAAATTAAAATTGGCTTCCAATCGCCAATAAATCAATTGGAATTAATAAGAGGGAAAGCAAATTAAAAGATGACAGTAAGGGAAGCGAAATTTTGTGAAATACTGTAAAAAAAAAAAAAAAAACGAAGACACAACAGAAGCCTCGACCAGAAAAAAAAAAATCCAAATTAAGAGCGAAAAATCCCAATGTGCTCCCATGGGCCTTGCCATGAGACAGCCATGCTGGCTGGCGGTGCTGACGGCACCTGACGTCCCAAACATCCAGGGGGGCACCAGGTTGGAGAAGGCTGGAGTAAGCCATAAGAAGTTGGTTTTCTACTGAGTCTCACAGGAAGCTGCCTTATACCAACAGACCGTTGATCCACTTAGCTCTGTAATGTCTGCACTGACATTACAGAGTTCTAGGCAGGGGTCTCTTCCAGCCCTACCAGGTGGCACCAGGGATTGAACCTGGAACCTTCTGCATACAAAGTACATGCTTTGCCACTGATCATTGGCCCTTCTAGCTGAGCATTATCTGCACCAGTGCCCTTCTTCAACCTTGAAGTCCCTAGGGCTTGTTGGAGTCCAACTCCCAACATCCACAGGCAGCTTAGCTAAAGGTCAGGGAAGACAGGAGTTATAGCCCATCAACATCTGAGGACCCAAGGTTCAAGAAGACCACTGTGGCTCCCCAGGGTTCTAGACGAAGGACATAGCAGGTTGGTGTCAGGCAGCAAAGGATCCAACCCCCCATGGCAGGTTGCCAGGAATAGATAAGATGGATAAGACAAGGAAAAGTTCTTACCAACTGCTTTTTATTCAATATTCACAATATTCACAATATTCACAAGAGGCTGAGAAATGCAGCCTCTTGGAATAATGGCATTGCTCCGTGCGAGTCTCCACCCTCTCCCTTCATGTGTCATCAGTACGGGTGCTGACAAGGGCCCTCTGCCTTTGAGCTCTTTGCTCTCCTACTTTTAAGGCTCACCGGGTTGGGGGGGGGTCTGGAATGCTTTCTAAAGACGCTGTGTCTGTCAGCTGTCGACCCCCTAGCGCTTCTTCCTCCTCCTCTCCCATTATTTCACAACTTTCCCCCTCATCTGCCTCTGAGCTGCGATCTCTCTCAAACCCCTCTTGTAATTCTGAACTGTCTTCTTCTTTTCTGGAAGGGTCAGGCTGGGGAGGCAGTCTCCACCATTCCTCCTCTGCCCAGTCCCTGACACCTGGAGACGGCTGCCTTAACGGTTGCTCGATAAACCCCCCTTCTCCCTTTTGCCTTCTGTCCTCCTCTTCCTGCAGGGCCGTCAACGCCTCCCTCTGACTTGCGGCTGCACCCCATCAACCCATATGCCGTCCAGGTCCACTGGTGCCCCCCCTCTGAGCCAAACGGCATCATCGTGGAGTACCTCATCCTGTACAACGCCAACCACACTCAACCCGATGAGATGTGGACTCTACTGACAAAAGAAGGTAAAAAAAAAATGCAGAGAGGGAACTTTTGTGCAGGAGTGCGGAAGCCGTTTCGTTTTTCAACTTTCCCTCGGGGGTCACCTGCCAGGGGCCACATGCCGGGGTGAGCAGGGGTGGCGGTGAACAGGTCTTTCTCTTCTTCTGCCACCCCCTCTCCCCCTCTTTGCCATTCACCTGAAATTGGACCCCTGTGGATGTTTGAAGAAGAAGCTATCTTCCACTATATAGGAGGCGCAGAACTTCCGCTGGTTTTTTAACCAGTCTGCAACACTTGAGCACCTGCTGGCTTTGCTCTTTTGTTCAGGCAATACGTTCAGCACTGAAGTCCACGGGCTGGAGAGTGACACCCGGTATTTCTTCAAGATGGGAGCCAAGACGGTGGTCGGGTCAGGGCCGTACTCCAACGTCAAGGACGTGCAGACCTTGCAGGAGAAGTTCTCAGGTACACACAGCAGCGCACACAGTGCAAGGCGGGGTTCGCCTTGACAGGCCGCGGCATCGCCCTCTTCTCTTTGACTGCTCTCCTGTGTCCCTCAGATATGCTGGACGTTCACTCTGTCACGGGGATCATCGTGGGAATCTGCCTAGGCTTGCTGTGTGTCCTCTTCTGCATGTGCGCCAGCTTTCGCAACAACAAGCCAAGGTAGGTTTTCTGTCTCGCCTTGGCCCAAAGTACATCAGACCAAACTGAAGCCACTCCGTTTGGCCATGAGGCTGCCATATCTGTATCGCAGCCTCTGTTCTGTGTCTTTTGCCCGAAGCCCTGGAGGGCCACTGCCAGTCAGTGCAGATAGCGGTGAGCGAGATGTGCCAATGGTCTGACTCAGTCAAAGACCGTTTCCTATGGTGCTAGAGAAAGCATCGTCACGGACACACGTAGCAGGATAATCTAAAAAAGTAGCTACAACCCTAAAGTGTACCATAGCATATGTTTTTTTGTATTGGCTAACTAACACAGCTGCCTTGCTGGAATTAGGAAGGCAATGTCACGGTTTTTGAAAGTAAAGGTCTCATGTGTTTTCCCTGGCTGTGTCTCCAGGCAGGACTGAAAAGAAACCCCTGCTTGAAATCTTGGCGATCTTCTACCTGCCATTGTGGACAATAATGACCTAGATCAAGGTTTCCCAAACTTGGGTTTCCAGCTGTTTTTGGACTACAGTTCCCATTATCCCTGACCACTGGTCTTGCTAGCTAGGGATTATGGGAGTTGTAGTCCAAAAACAGCTGGAGACCCAAGTTTGGGAAACCCTGACCTAGATGGACCAGGGGTCTAACTCTGTATAAGGTAGCTTTCTGTTCCGTATATCATCCTGCAGCAAATAAGCCAGCAATCGGTCACTTAATAACCTGCTGCTATTGGCCAAGAATGAGTCCTATGCCTAGCACTGGTTCAATCTGCTGGGAAATCTCCATCATTCATTGAGCTGCGGGGGAAGTTTCGTTACTGGTCGGTGAGCGCTTAGTCTTTTGTTTATTCACTCCTGCAGGGAGTCTGTGGCAGGCCTGGTTTCCCAAGCAGCCGGGAACCACACCTACTATCACCGGAGCCGGCAAACACCGTCCCTTCCTGTGGCCCCCTCCAACTCTCACGAACTGGAGTCCCTGATGACCCCGCTCTCTGATGATGCTCCCTCACCACCGGCGGACATCATGGAGCTGACTGAAGCACAGGGCTTCATTCGTGGTTGCCCCCTGGATGAGAGCATGGGCCATGTCAAAAGAAAGGTATTTTCTTTGGTACTATGGTCACCTTTCGTGGGGATCCCCTTGCCACTTTGAAGGGAAACAAGCAGTCCTTGGATAACCTGTTCCCAAGGTGGGTTGGATAATTTTGGGGGGAGATTACATCTTACAGTTTGAATTGCACCTTGAAATGTTGAAGCCAGTGAAGATATTTTAATGCGGAAAGGACACATTCCTGGCGATCCTGAAAGCCCAAATTAGGTTGCTTGGAAGGGGGAGGGGGGCAAGAAAGACAGGACCTTCAAGGTGGGCTTTCTCTGTTCCACACGCAGGGCCAGCTAGACAATGTATGGATGAGACGTTGGGAAGAGGGGGTTTGGATTTGTTAGGCACTGGGAGACATTTTGGGACATGCTGAGAATGTGCAAAAGGGCCCAGGCACCACTTCTGCTAGGATGGAAGCAGGTTGCTAGAGCTTAAAATAAAAATAATGGCAGAGCAGCCTTTAACGTGATTGCTGGGCGTGGGGTGGGGAACTGAAAGGAGCCAAGAAGTGTCTGGTTTGGGGTGAAAATGATTGCGACTATCCAGATGGGGCCAGATAAGTTCTGCAAAGAAAGTGCAGGAGCACATGATAGCCAATTCCAAGGCACATTTAGATTTATTTATTTTGCTCAGTGCAGTAGGCATCTCCCCACCCACCCCCATTCAATTCTCTCTCATGGATCAGTCCTCTGCCCCGCCAATAGAGAAAACGTGTGCTGAGATCACAGGATCTGGGCAAAAGTGAGCTTGAGCACATAGAGCTGAAGGAGGAAGTGGGGAAGAGAGTCACTTTTCCAGCTCCCTCCTTCAGCTGTATGTACTTTGCAAGGGAGGAAAAGGTAACCGCCCCCCACCACTGTGTGACCAAGGGAGCAGCGAAGAGGAGCGGGAAGCCGGTTCGCAGACACCTTAGGAAGAGCTCAGTGGAGGACTGTTGCTGGCAACCAGTGCCCTCGGCTTAGAAAACACAACAATCCCATGAGAAGAAAATGGCCATCCCTGTGCTAAGGCAATGTAGGAAAAACAATTGCTCAACCTGGAATACCAGAGAGAACTTCTGCAGTTCAGAACCAAGCCAAATCATGTGTCTTAAGAGACGTCCGTGATCCCTGCTGTGGCTCCCACTTATTGCTTCCCAAGATGTCCTGCATGTGTATTTAGCCCATTCCCCTTCGGTGGTTGGGGCTTGGTGTCAGCAAACTGCATGCCAGGTCATGGATTTGGGAACCATTCTTCTTCCTCTGACTCCTTCTGTGGCCAGAAGTTGCCCCATGCACAGATCTGCATCATAAGGTTCTGGAGGTTGGTGTGTTTTATGGACAGGCAGAAGGGGGGGGGGCTGCACCTGTGCGTCTTCCCCACTCCCACTCCACCCCCCAAAAAAGTATTGCTGTCACGGCAGTTTCTGCTCCAAGATCCCTTTATAACTTTTACTTTCTTTCGCGGCAACTTATTTTGCCTGCCAATTGTGCCGTCTTTGCTTTTCCTCCCCCCCCTTTTGCTTTAAAGCTTCCCAGAGTTAGTCTGGAGCATTTCATTTCATTAGGGAATGTTTAATTGGCCTAATTTAGCTAATCAGTTTATGCCTGTCTTTGTTGCCTGTGGAGAATGTGTAAGGTAATTAGGAGATTGACTGAAACAAGTGTGTGGCGAGCGCGTGGGATTTCGCGTTGGCGTCAATCATGGCATTTCTTGCGGGTCCCCAGCCCTGAAGAGAAAGCAGCCGTCAAGCTGGAGACGGGGAGGAGGCCAAAGTGCAGCCGGGTGGCATGAGCTTTAGCTGGGCAGGGTGGAGTTTTGTTACAGCCAGAGGTTTCATTCTTTGCGGGTGGAGAAATGGTGGTGGATCTGGGTTCATGTTCTCTGCCTCCGCCAAGGACTCACCGCATGGCCCTCGGGCAATTCACCCTCTCTTCTCTTCCATACCGTATTTAAAAAGGGAATAATAGCTGCAGCTCAGCTGCTTGTAAACCACTTACATAAGAACATAAAAAGAGCCTGGCTCCCGGATCAGGCCAAAGGGAGCCCATCTAGCTCAGCATCCTGTTCTCACAGTGGCCAACCTGATGCCTCTGGGAAGCCCAGGAGGAGGACCCCAGCCCAGCAGCGCTTGTCCTGTGATTCCCAGCCACTGGTATTCATAGGCTTCTGGTGGCAAAGGCAAAACACCACCTTCTTGGCAAGTAGCCACGGATAGCCCTCTCCTCCATGACTTTGTCCAGTCTTCTTTTAAAGCTATCCAAAGTGGTGGTCGTCACTCCCTCTTGTGGGATTGATTTCCATAGTTTAACTATATTAGGGCTGCCATATGTCCAGAATTTCCCGGACGTAGCTGGGATTCGGTCCTGATAAACAGCGCCCATGTCGGAAGTGTAGATTGAGCTATTAAAAAGAGCTCAGAACGTCACATTTAAGCTCAATTTAAGGCCAAAAATGATTTTTAAAACTCAACAACTTTTGTGTCCGGATTTTCACTTTTTGAAAGGCAACCTTAAACTATATGTTGCATGAAGAAGTATTCGTCCTGAATTTTCGACCATTCGGCTTCAATGGATGTCCGGAGTGACAATCTGATGAGAGAGGGAGGGAAAGGCTCTGTACACACCTGAACAGCAGGTCAGGTGGCCAGGAGGAGTCATCTCCAGGACCCTGTGAGGCTTGTCTGAGGAAGCAGAAGTATAAGATCTTCCAAGAAATGCAACACATGGTCTTTCTTTTCAGGCTCGATATTATCTTCAGTAAGCAGATGCAGACTCTAAACATCAGAGCCAGCCCTGCCACTTGCCAGAGTGGCTCAGCAACATCTTGCCAGAGTGGGGCAGCTGCCCCAGGTGCCAGATGCTGGAGGTGTAACCCGCCCCATCCTCCTGAGTCCCCAAAGCTGGTCTGCGCCCCCTAAGCTAGCCTTCTGCCCTCTAGTATTGCGTGATGGAGGGGGAAGTTGTCCCACAACCACCGTTGAAATAAGATTCAGCTGCCAGTCTGGTCAAGATTTTGTACATCGGGGCCGCTTACCTTTTTTGGTTTGAGGGCTGCATTCAGCCTCCAGGGGGTCACATGCCACCCCACACACTCATGCACCCATTCACATACATACACAGAAAAGCATGGAGACCCACAACCCCCCTTCAGCGGTTCTGTGCAGATTTGCTGAGGAAAGGTGGAGAGCTGCCACCTCTGCTGCACTCATCAATCTACCTGATGAATGGGAAAGGGGTGATTTGCATCCCCCACTCCTTGTCTCTGCCCACCCTAGCACCCTGTTTGCTTAATTTCTCCCCTCCTTGCCACCACTGCCAAAACCAGGCAAGCTGAAATTTTTTGAATCGTCCTTCAAGGGCAGCCCCACCGAGAGCGTATTGCGGTAGTCCAATCTGGAGAGCATGAAGTACAGTGGCCAAGTCCTCCCATGACAGCCCTGCTGGAGAAGAAAGGGCCAACCCAGAGCCCCGCATGACCTTTGCCAGGCAGGGAGGGACCTGGGCATGAGTGCCCTGAGAACAGCTGCTGAGAGTGTTTTGTTTCAGCCTTGAGCTGAGCAGGGAGACATCTTCCGCCTGGTCTCCACACTCCTGGCTGGCCGCTAGAGGGGAGCAAAGACAATCTCTGTTGAAGCCTGCCCTGCAGAGAGGGGTGTTTGTGTGTGTGTGTGCTGCCACTACTGTCAGCATTTGGTGGGGGAAGGAGCGAGGCCTGCCCACCTTCGAAGAGTCTCCATGTAAGAGAGTCTCATGTGGCTTCATCATCCATTGAGACCCCAGATTATCTTGGAAAACATGGAGGAACGCAACTCTTCTTTGCTGTTCCATCTGAGCTGTTTGGGGTTTGAGCAAGTAATGGGGAAGGGGTGTTTATCCATGTATCTCGAAGTCCTCCCCCCCCTCTTTTCACACCCACTGAGAGGCCCCTGCTGGCTAATCCTGCTGCTGCAAACTCATTTCCTTTGTCCTGGTGGCTTTGATGTCTGTGCTAACCCACCAACCCAGCCTGGGTTAGGTTTTTAATGTAGCTGCTGGTCAGTTTCAGCTACAAAGAACAGCTGAAACTCCACAGTTTTCTGGTTTTTCCAACAATCAGTTGGCCCAGTAAAAAGATGCAGCTTTCATCTTTGCCTTTCATTTTCTTCTACGCAAACCATTATTGACAGGTGCCAGTTGTTCCCCGGCCTTATTTTGAGACAGATTTTGGGGTGTGATTTCCACTTTATATCTCTCCACAAAGGGGGGGGGGAGGGTTGGGAAGCTCAGGGTCTGTGTTGTTATTTTTCTAAAAGCAAATCTATGAGGTTTGTGGGGGCGGTTGAAAGGAAATGCGACTGCCTAACCAAGATCTGGCCCATGCAGTCAAACCTTGGTTCCCGAATGCCTCTGTTTTGGAACGTTTTGGTTCCTGGTTGCCGAAAACCCAGAAGTAACTGCTCTGGTTTTTGAACGGTTTTTGGAAGCTGAATGGCTTCCGAACCATGTTTTTAATTCCCCCCCCATTGACTTTGCAGCCAGCCCATTGAGTCTCAGTTTTCAAACTTTTCGGAAACCAAACGATCTTCTGGAATGGATTAAGGAGTAGCATCTGATCCAAACTCAGTCTGCCCTCAGCCAGCCCCAATATGCCTACCTTCTTATCAGAGAGGCAGGCTGCATAACTTTAAAGGGGGTTAGAGTGACATACCGTGGGTTCCCCATGGGTATTTGCTTGGCTGCTGTGATTACAGGCTGGGCTAGATCTAGCAGAGCTGCTCTTTAATGTTTTTTTTACATTAATGGAAGATAAGTCTAGAAATGCCTGTTAACCATCTTGGCTACGTGAGGCCTTGTCATGGGCTGGTTGGACGCAGAGGAATAGTGGGAGGAACCTGGTGGAGGCAACCTGGAAGCTGCCCATCAACAGTTAGCAAACCTGGGCAGTGGATTTAGCCCTGCAGGCAGCCAGGCCTCCCCTCCAAGGTGAGATGTATTCCTATTGAATGTTTAGCAATCGTTTCTAAATTTGCCTCCATGCCTCCATATAAATCTGGATATTTTTTACTTGTGTGCCCTTTGGTCCTACCTTTTTGGGGGGTGTTGTGCAGAGTTAGACATACTGTGAGTTGAAGAGAGAGAAAAGGACCCTGAGGGGCTCGTCTTAAGAGTCTTAGGCGCACTGATTTAGTCTTGGCTTGGAAGGTGTCCTTGCCAAAGGGATCGTCCCAGCTGCCCTGGCAATAAGATTGGCACAAGGAGGCCTTTTTAACATGCCCAGCTCACCCTTCCTTGTCCCTTCCCATCTGGATTATTGACAGCGGCATGCCATGGAAAGGTCACGGCATGAGAGAAACACACAACATCTGGTGTGCTCCCCTCCACATTTTGACGTGGAAACGAGGTCAGGTCGACTTGAGCCAAGGTCAGCCTCGTGTTAGGAAGCATCACACTCTGATTTCTCACTCGCTCCACTTTTTCCGTGCCAGAACAGCAGCATGCTAAACAGATGTCAGGGAAGGTCCCTCTACTCTAATCCTTCCTCCTGTTTCATCTTCTCTTTTTCCCCCCAGAGGAAAAACATGATTGCATTTCTCTTTATAATCCAATTTTAGAATTCGAAGGTCTGTAGCTCAGTGGCTAGAACACAGGTCCTGAGTTCTATCCCTAGCATCTTCAGGCAGGACTGGGAGAGCATCCCTGTCTGAGAGCTGCTGCCAGTCAGTGTAGACAGCTCTGAGTTAGATGGACCAAGGGTATCAGGCAGCTTCAGACTCAGGATCATAGGTCGGCTTTAGAGCATCTGCTTTGCATGCAGAAGCCCCAGGTTCAGTCCCCAATGGCTGGGGGAAGCTCCTTTCCAGAATCCCTGAAGAGAAGCTGCTACCGGTCAGTGTAGACAATTTTGAGTTAGATAGACCAATGGTCTGACTTTGGATAAGACAGATTCCTATGGTCCTCTTCTAAGATATAAAATAGGGCTGGGGATACTGAGAGCAGGACCTGGCATGCTTTGGAGTGGGAGGGGAAGGCGAGACAACACCCTGGCATTGCCAATGGATACGGAGGCCTCCCTGGGTGCTCCTTGCAAGAGTGGGAGGGCTCTGGTATGCCATTTTCAATTTCCAGCTAGCGGGGAAGGTTGGGGAATGGGTGGGTGGGAACAGCAACTTTTGTACCTTTCGAAACACCTGAGAGCAAGTCCTTTTGCCCCAGCTGGGGACCTCCAGCACCCAGAGAAACCGTCCCACTCTGGGATCTGGAAAAGGCCAACTTGAGAGCCAACCAGCTCTAGCTCTGAAAGGCCAAGCTTCCCAAAGGCCCAAAGTGTTGCGCATGGTAGTTTTTATGGCAAACCGGAGAGGAGGAAGAGGAGGAGAGAATAAAGGAGCCTGGACAGGTTCTCTTCTAGCTGTATAATTTAATTAGGCTTGCAAACAGGGTAACACTTGTGGCCCACGGGATTGGAGAACGCTGCAGAGGAGCAAGTTTTCGCCTGGTTTATGAAGCAATAGTTTTTGAGTCTGGGATCGGGGGGGGGGGAGTGAGCAGGATTTGGCCATGCAGCCAAAACCTATTGAAGGAGATCATCCAATGCAAGATAAACCACAGGACTGTCAGCCTTAGCATCACTGCTGCCAGATTCTCTCACATGCCTGTGGCGCTCTCTCTCTCTCTCTCTCTCTCTCTCTCTCTCTCTCTCTCTCTCTCTCTCTCTCTCTCTCCATGTTAACTGCCCAGTCCACAAGGCCAATTCGCTTTTTCATTTCCCACCTTGCTGCCTTCCTCTTCCTCTAGTCAGGTTTTGGCTGGGTCTCCACACAAGGGAACCTCTTTGCAAAGACAGGGCCCCATCCCTAGCTGATGTTGTTTTCCTTTTGGCGATTTTGACAGGGGGGAAGAAAACCCATGGCCTTTTGAAACAAATACACCATATATCAACCCTCCTTGTGAATGAATTTACTCTGTCCAAACTAGTCCAAAGCTGAGCACCTAGGGGCAGAAAGACAAGAGACTCATGCTTCCATCCTGCCCGCTCCCACAAACAAACAAGCAAGTTAGTTCCCTTAAGTCTGCAAAGGCAGAATTGAAACATGTGAGCAAAAGCCAGAGAAATTCAGAACCTGGCAGGGGAAGAAATGATGTAAAGCTGAATAAATTGGTCTAACTTCAGAAGACTGCAAAATTCTGTTTCTGTTGCTTTTTTTAAAAGCAATTAACCCAGCTCTCTTTAATATTTTTATTTTATTACAAGGCACTAAGTGGTAAGAAACTCATTAAAGAGTAGAACACTTTGCAAGAGTTCATATACACTTCGTTGAGGCCCTTTTGGCCCTCTTCTCACTAAAGTGCTAGACTGCAGGTGAGGGCTCACATCACTGAATACTCCTTTGTACAAAAAAAAAGTTTTAATCCCCTCACCTAGAAAGCTAGCATGTCATGCAGCTGTTGACTACCTTTCTCCCCGACATACTAATTATGTGCTGGGATTAATTCCTTATTGCATTTGGCTACCTTAAGTCCAAAATGGCTCAGCCAAGACTCACCTCAGTGGAAATGAAGCATTTATTTCATTATTTCACCTGGGCTTCAAACTGGTTGGAGAAGAGCAGCCTTACTGGTGCCCTCCAGATGTTTTAGACAGCTGTGCTGGCTGGGACTGACAGGAGTTGCAGTCTGAAACATCTGGGAAAGGCTGGTGAGGAACCGCCTTTTCCTTTTTTTACATTACTAGACAGTTCATTTTGTTTACCTTTGTTTATTTCCACTGCTTCCATTTGCCTTGCAAATCCCAGCAGCAAAGTGTCCCCCAAACCCTTAGGCTTTATTTCCACCCATAGACCTTGGTTGTTCTTCCTGTGTGGCACCAGAGATAATGTCCCTTCCTTTCCTTACAATTCTGTAGCCTCCCTGGGAGAAATCGCTGAGCAGCTGGGCAAACAGCATTGCTGGCTATGGAGACACAGCTCCCAAAGATCCCACCATGGCTTTGAACGGATCGTTGAAGATGGCATCCAACGGAGGGCAAAAGGTCTTGCTGCAAGCGCTGGTCTACGAGGTTGTTACGGTGTGTATTCCCAGCAGGGGGATTCTTGCTGTTTGGAAGAGGAAGGGAAAGATTTGTTTGCAGGGCTCACATAACACTGGGGACTGAGAAGTTACGTTTAAATTCCTGGCTTCTCCTCAGAATGCCTGGTTGACTAGTTTACCAGGAGAAAGTGCATTCTGTCAACAGAGCACCTATAGGAATTTCCTCAGGTTGGTGCCAGGGGTCAGCAAAATTTGGCTGGATTGCTACTCAGACTCTAGTGACTTCCTTTGATCTGGACATTATACTTTTTTGTGTGTGTGCACATCACCAGATCTTAACCTATTACAGTATTTGTAAGAATGGATTCCAAATATCATTGAATTTGCCCATTGCAACTCTGTGTTTATATGCAAGTTGTTCATATGTTTGTATAAGTTTTCAATCTAATCGTAGAAGGGAGCCACATTTTTATTTTTCCAATTCATCAGTATCAGTCTTTTTGTTGTGGTAAGGGCACAGAGAATCCACCCGCATTGTCCTTTTGTAAGGTTCCATGTGCTGCGTATATAATTCAAGAGGATATTTTGCTCTGTAAATGCAAGGTTGTTCTGTGCAGTTCTGTTGATAGCTTCAGTTATCTTCTGCCAAAAATCTTTCAATATAGGACAATGAAGAAACACATCTTTTAGAGAAGCATTATCCCTGTTGCATCTCCAGCAGTTAGATACCTTAAGATTAACAAACGTAATGGGGTCCAGTATATTCTAAATATTTGTTATTGTTGTCTGAGCCTCAATTTAAGGCCCAGAGATATTATACTTCAGTTGATGCAGCCTAGAATAGCATTCGCTTTTTTTGCTCTTGCATCACACTGTTGCCCCACATTAAGCTTGTGTTTACTACGACCTGCAGATCCTTTTCATGTGTTCTGCTGTCAAGCCAGGTGTTCCTCATCCTACGTTTGTTCAAGACGCACCTCTTGCTTTTCGATAAACACACCTTGCAGTATTTCACCGCTGTTCCTACTCTTCGCTTGTCTCTTTCATAATACAGAACGACGCGAACAAGGAACACGCCCCCAGCAGCCTCAACCAGATGGAAGCAGAGGTCATTGTCCACTCGGACTTCTCAGCCTCTGACCGAGATTATGACTCCCAGCTTTGTGTGCTGGACGGGGAACCTGTTCTCTTTGAGGACTGCGAACGGGAACACCTCCATGCGGAGGACTCATCACGGCAGGCGTCCCCCAGCCTGAGCCTCACCAAAGTGTCCCAGGACCAAGAAAACGAGACTGACCCTGAGGCCCACAGTGTGTTGCTCAGGATGGATGGGCAGGCCCACAAGATGGCCACTGAATTCCTTGAGACAGACACTGGCTTCCCCAGGCCTGGCCAAAGCCTGGACTCAGCCAAGAGCGGGGACTCCGACTCCCTTCCGGAAGGGGGAGAAGATGCGCAAGCCAACCTGCGCAAGGCCTTCCCCACAGGCCAGTCGCAGGCCCTCTTGTGTAGCAGCCTCTCTAGTATAATCAATTCACCCTCAGTGTTTGAGAGTGTGGCCTGCGTCCACCATCTTTGAAGGGGGCGTTGACTATAAACCTTTGACCAGAGCAGAGCTTAGAAGTAACGTAATACCTATTAAATAAGGCTTAGCCCTTGATGGTACTAAATAGCCTCACAGTTCCTGGTCTGGAGGAGGAGGAGGAGGAGGGCCTGGAAACCCCAGAGAGCCACTGCCGCCAGACAGAGTAGACAATACCAAGCTAGATGGACTCGTTTAAGGCAGCTTCCTGTGTTCCTGTTGGAAGGTACACCAGTGCCTCCCAAACGTATATACTATGGAGACCTCCTCCCAACCCCACAAGTATTTTGCCTTTGCATTACGTAGGACCCAAGAAGCTGCTGCCTGTCTTATTTTGTGAGCAGTTCTCCTGCAGTTACCACTATGGAAAGGTTAACGTAGCTGCTGAGGGTCAAGGAGGTGCCATGGACTGGTATTCTGGGGTCACAAAGGGCCAGTCTGGGCCACACAAGGCCCTCAGGGTGTTTTCATCCCACCAGGATTTCCCCCCTCCAGCCCACACAACCCCGTAGTGCCACCTTTTGGTGGTTGCCATGCAGCCGGGAGGAGCCTTGGCGCAATGGAATGAGTGTTGCTCCCTTCTGGCGTTGGCACCAGTGTCAGGTTTGCACCTCTGTATGGCGCAGAGTAAGCAGGTCTTAGTTTGGGTCCAGCTTTTATAAGGCCTTTTGGCAATCCGGCCTTGCAGAGGAGCAATAGGTTGTGTGACTTGTGAAACCGACCCAGAATCTCTTGTGCCAACACAGGACCCTATGGAAGGGTCACCCTTTGCCTAAACAGGTGGGGTGCACTGCCTCTCACCTGGCTGAGCCGTTCCCTCAACCCCCCCACCCCGTTCAAGGATTGGTTTGAAGCTGCTGAGCCCTTTAACTGGGGGGCAGGGATACCTTTGCCAACACCTGGCACCAATTCAGTTTATTTCATATGCAAGGTTAGGAGGAAAGGGGCACTTTCCAAATTCAGCCTCGAGGGGGATGCTTTTTACAAGTCTTAAAGGCTATGTCAGGGGTCAGCAAACTTTTTAGCAGGGGGCCGGTCCACTCAGACCTTGGGGGGGGAGACTATATTTTGAAAAAAAAATAATGAACGAATTCCTATGCCCCACAAATAACCCAGAGATGCATTTTAAATAAAAGGACACATTCTACTCATGTAAAAACACCAGGCAGGCCCCACAAATAACCCAGAGATTCATTTTAAATAAAAGGTCACATTCTACTCATGTAAAAACACCAGGCAGGCACCACAAATAACCCAGAGATTCATTTTAAATAAAAGGACACATTCTACTCATGTAAAAACATGCTGATTCCCAGACCGTCCGTGGACCAGATTGAGAAGGCGATTGGGCTGCATCCGGCCCCCAGGCCTTAGTTAGGGGACCCCTGGGCTATGTGATAAGGTGTTTTTCTTTACCCCAATTGAAATATTTTAATTATATTAAATATCAACTATCCAGAATTAATGCCTTTACCCCTACTTTTAAAAACAGGAAAGAGAATCCCTATGCCTAATGGCTTCCGTAACTGGAAATGCCAAAAATGAATTTGCATTAGCATATCATAAATGCACATTTTGTTCAAACAGATCTCAGTTAAAATAGCACAGTTAGAGAAATCTGACCCCCTCCCTCCATGTGCATGTCTGGTTTTGAACTCTACTTAAAAACACTGTAGACAGAGGGATGAGAGCTGATTCAGTATGGAAGGCCATTGGAATGGTCGCCTCTCTCCACCCGCTCTCAGCTTAAAACCTTTGTCTGTCTCCAGTCTAACACCAAACCAGGTGACATTTTCCAAGTGTGTGATGCACAGCAATCAGGACGGTTAAAGCTGCAGTCCTCCAGTTTCAGGGAGGCTGTTGGACCTCCCTCTCTGAAGTAGGAGAGAAACTGTGTTGTGTATCAAAAGGGCCCAGGGAACAATATGGCAATCTTTTCCCACTTGCCTTTGGTCCCTCCAGTAGTGTATTTCTACTAAGAGCAGGTAGAATTCAGTCTGCAGGTACTCCCAGTGCACTGCAGCTCATCTGGTGTTCTTCCGGTGCTTAAAAGGAGCCCCAATCTACCTGGTCCTCAACATCCAGCAGCAGGGAAGTGTTGGGGTGGGGGCACAGTGGGGCTGTGGAACTGTTCCGAAACGCTCAACCTATTCCTTGAAATTTCCCTCCACCTCCCAGGCCAGCATCCTATTGGGTTGCATCCTTTGCCGATGCTGACTTTTCTGATTAAGAAGAGAGGGTCACCCCTGTCCCCCTTGCAATGCTGCTGTAACATCCCTGCTCCCTCACCTTATGTGAGAGTTGCAGTATTTAGGGCCGGTTTATACGTTCAGCAGAATCAAGCGGTATGAAGGTTTTATTGGCCTGGACAACAGTTTCACTTTAGCCTTCACCCTGACATGCTCACAACCACAACCATCAGTTTTTCTTCCCTTGCAATGAAAGCCTTTCCACGGGGGTGGAGAACCTCAATCCTGGGGGGGGGGTGACACCCCCATGGGCCTCTTGATCTGGCAATGCAGCCCTCCTAGGTGCTTTTGTCCAGCTGGGCTGCAATACTGCCTCCTGTTTGTCCCATGGAGAACACGGAGGGGCAGGTGGGGCTGTGTAGGGACCTCCTGAGTTGGCACACCTCTAATCTAGCTACTGTACATCCCTTGCTTCTGCCTCAGGCCCCCATGCAGCACTGGCATGCGGCCCCCAGGAGGTTACCCACAGGGGAATGTGGCCCTGGGGCTGAGAAAGCTCCCCCCCATCCTTTCCCTATGTTTTCTGTGTTCATCATCAGCTGGAAAGCAACCTTCCTTGCAGGCAGGTGTTGCCGCGTCTTATTACACACTCTGCGAGTGCTTCTAACAACTTGTTCCGAAAATAGAGAACCGTCTCCAGCAACTGGGTCACCTCACTAGCCTGGATGTTTGTGTTAACACAGGCCACTTTCCAGGCAGGAAGCCCTCCTGCCTCAGCCCCACTGAAAGGAACGGGGGTCCATTTATGGCTCTTGTTAATTTCACTGGGGGCTCGGTGAGGGATTCCTGCTGCGATGGGGCCCCCTAGGTTCTTGTACCTAATATTTTAGGTATTGGCCTCTCTCTTTTTTCTCCTTTTTAATGTATGACAATGTATTTTTTATTTCCTCAGAGCATCTTTATATTATTTAATTTTTATATGAAAAAGGAAAAAAAAATCTAGTAGTGTGTGTCTCTAGCGTAGCGTTTGTACTGCTATTTCTCTATGGTGTCCCCCCCCCCTTTAACACAACAACTACCTCATGCTTGTTTTTTTATTATTAAAAAAAGAGGAAGAATAAAAGCAGTAGATTTTTGCTCCTTTGCGGTGTTTGCTCTTATTCTTTTGTAAAAAATATAAGTAAACTAAGTATATATGAGTCATATCCAAGGCTTAACCCACTCAGAACAGGCACATTGAACATGGCTACTTTTCATGGCGTGCTCTGGTCCATAGGGTCACGAAGAGTCAGACACGACTAAACGACTTAACAACAACAACTTTTCATTTCAGCGGGTGAGTAGGATTAGCACTGGACACTGAGGTCCAGCTCCGAGGGCCTTCTGGTGGTTCCCTCACTGCGAGAAGTGAAGCTACAGGGAACCAGGCAGAGGGCCTTCTTGGTAGTGGCACCTGCCCTGTGGGACGCCCTCCTATGAGATGTCAAGGAAATAAACAACTATCTGACTTTTAAAAGACATCTGAAGGCAGCCCTGTTTAGGGAAGTTTTTAATGTTCAATGTTTTATCGCTATCATCAGAGTGGCTGTGGAAACCCAGCCAGATGGGTGGGGCATAAATCATTATCGTCATCATACAATTCACTTTTACAGCTACCCACTTGGAGGCTTTAAAAAGGGTTCGGACAAACTCAGGCCCCTGCCATTGACCAAGGGACTGTGGCCCCTGGGAGGGTTCCACCCTCTGCCTCCCAGAAAGAACATGGCAAGAAGGAGACTCAACCTGGTATCTCTTTCTTTCTTTCTTTGCTTGCTTCTTTGCGTTTCCCTGTCACTTGCTTGAAGAGGAAATAAGCAAAAGCAGAGATGTTGAGGGTTTCATTGTATCTGGGGATATTAAATCAGGTCTGGCTTTAGGAGCCACCCCTCCACCCTGTCGCCGGACCTGCCAATCACAGATTAATGAACTCCATCATGCCCATTGGTTATTTACATACATGTTGATAGGTTTTAAATGAACTGGAACCACTCAGGAAATAGATTTACATGCTGGCCTGGCCATCAGGATGAAAACATCTGCTCTGTGTGCAGCAACAGTTAGGGAAGAAAGTAAACCAGATGTTGGACTTAATTACAAAAAGCAGAGTGAGAAAGGGGGGGCATTCTACTGAGAGTTACTGGGGTGGTGAGGGGGTGTTCACAGGATGTACTCCTCTTCGAAATGGCCAGGTCCTATTTCCTGCCAGCGTTAGACATGACATGTTCAGGGAGGTATAAATTCCGGGGGGGTGGGGGGGGAAGCAGGGCGGTGGGGTGCTACATCCTTCTCCTGGCCACCACCTCTCCCCTGGAAATCTCACATCCCAATCTATTTTTAATATTTCTTCTTTCCCAGATGGGCTCCCAAACTGGAAGTCTTGGGAGAAGCATCAGTGGCAGTGATGCAGTGTTCTGGGTGACAGCGGGTGGCGGGGAGAGGCTGATGTTGCCATTTCTGCAGCAAGATTATTTGCAGACTCCCCATCTTCAGTGTCCTAATCAGCCTGAAAGGGGATACAATGGTACCTCAGTTTAAGTACACAATTGGTTCCGGAAGTCTGTACTTAACCTGAAGCGTACTTAACCTGAAGCGAACTCTCCCATTGAAAGTAATGGAAAGTGGATTAATCCGTTCCAGACGGGTCCGCAGAGTACTTAAACTGAAAGTACTCAAACCGAAGCGTGCTTAAACAGAGGTATGACTGTATTTGTATAGCTACATTATTGGTTTGCTTTATTTATTAAATTTATGGGTTGCTTTTTTTGTTGTTGCTGCAGCAGCTCAAAGAAACTTTTCAATATTTTAATCAAACAAAAACATACATGCATTAAGAACGGCATTTAAAAAAAATCTAAAAGACAATCCTATTTTTAAAAAGCTAGATGAAAACATTCCACCCACACAAAAAGGCCAAAGGACTGATGAAAAAGAGAATGTTTTTGCCTGGCACCTAAAGATGTGTAAGGATGGCACCGCCAGGCGAGGCTCTCTGGGGAGAACATTCCACAAATGGGGAGCCACCACAGAAAAGGTCTGTTCTTGTGTTGCCACCCTCCAGACCTCCATGAAGGGGGCCCATCTGCAGATGACAATCACAGGGTCCAGGTTGGTTCATATGGGGAGAGACGGCCCTTGAGGCATTGGGGTGCTGAGCTGCATGAGGCTTTATTGGTCAAAACCAGCACTTTGAATGGCATCCAGATGTTCCAAAGCGAAGCATTTAGGAACACTGAAAACATAACGCGCTTCCTTTTCAATATGAAAGGCAACACATGGAGATCTGCACTGATCCTTGCAATGCATCCCATGTTATTATTACTGTATAATTATAAGATCATTGTATAATCTTGGATGGTTGCATAATTTTAGAGAGGAAGTGGCTATGACTATCATGAAGCTACCCTGCACGTCTGAATTTGCAACTACACTGGGGATCAGTGGGGATTATTTGATGGGATAGGATGGCCCCCACCATCCACCGACCGCCGGCATCTCTCTCCCCCCCCCCAACCACCAAGGAACCACCAAGGAAAGTGGCCCTCGCATTGAACAGCAGCAGCAAAAGGTTTGCAATATGTCTCTGCGCGATGCAATTTTGGTCTTGCCGAAAACGCAGACCCCCAAACACAGGTCTTTTCCCAGAACAGCGAAAGCCTCATTTCGCCCGCGTCTCCCTCCCTCTTTCCTCCTCCTAATTATCCACGAAAGTGCGATTGCTCCCGATGCAGCTGGGATTGTTATTGCAAGCGCCGGTCTAATCTGCTCGCGACGGCTGTGGAATTCAGTAGCTGCTCCGGCGAAGTGAGAGCCGCCCTGGTCTGCTCTCCCTTGCAAGGGGCTCCCGCTCACTGTTTGGTAATACAATCTAGTCCGGGCTAGAGGTGGTTCATAGAAACTGCAGAGAGAGCGGGAGCGAGAGCGCGCGGAGGGGCAAGGAGGCATATATAGAGCTGGAGCTTGGGAACGTTCCCGAGGCTCCGCAGCTCGGGCACTTCTGACTCCGGATGAGAAAGGAGATCTTTCTTATAGCGCAACAATAAAACTGCTTGCACGCTTGCGAAACTAAGCAGGGTCCGGTATGGTTTCAAATTGGATGGGAAGCCATGTATCACAGGGGGTTGAACTAGATGACCCTTGGGGCTCCTTCCAGCGATACAATCCTATGAAAATAACGCTGGAGGTTTCTGAAACTTAGGGGTGGCTAGAAAGAGTCATGTCATCAGGCAAGGCATCGGGGTCAGCCGATTTAAGTGGCAGACGACCCCAGACTTCATTAGGAAATATGAATAAGGGGAGCGGCCTGCCCTGCAGGGATGTTGTTAGCGGGCGTTACAAGCAGTCCCGGGTCTTTTGCACAGGAACACCTGCATTTCTCTCCCCACCCCGCTTTAAAACTTAGTTTATATATTTGTTGACTTTGCTTCGACGGCAGCTTTCCCTTAGAAAACGACATACAATATTGGCACATGAGCACATGCAACATCTAACTGACATGACTCCTAGCCCTGACCTGGTAACTGTCACCAAGTCCTCACAGAATCATAGCATTGTAGAATTGGAAGGGACCCCCGAGGGTCATCTAGTCCAACCCCCTGCAATGCAGGAATCTCAACTAAAGCATCCATGACAGGTGGCCATCCAACCTCTGCTTAAAAACCTTCAGTGAAAGAGAATCCACAACCTTCCAAGGTAGTCTGTTTCACCGTCGAACAGCTCTTACGGTCAGAAAATTCTTCCTGATGGAATATCCTGTTGGAATATCCTTTGTTGTCATTATAATCCATTGGTTCTGGGTCCTACCTTCCGGAGCAGGAGAGAAAAAACTTTCTCCCTCTTCCATGTGACAGCCCTTGAAATATTTGAAGAAGGCTATCATATCTCCTCGCAGTCTCCTCTATTCCAGGCTAAGCATACCCAACTCCTTCAACTGTTCTCCACAAGGCTTGGTTTCCAGAGCCTTGATCATCTTGGTCACCCTCCTCAGCACACGTTCCGCCTTGTCAATATCCTTCTAAAATTACGCTGCCCAGAACTGGACACAATACTCCTGGTACTGGGACCTTCTAGCCCCCGAGCGCCCCCCTGGAGGCTGCCACAGAACCTGACTTTTAGGCTCTAAGTAACACAGCCTAGGGCTTTCCGATCAGAAGGTCCCCGGTTCGAATCCCCGCAACTGGGTGAGCTCCTGTTGCTCGGTCCCAGCTCCTGCCAACCTAGCAGTTGGAAAGCACGTCCAAGTGCAAGTAGATAAATAGGTACCACTACAGCAGGAAGGTAAATGGCGTTTCCAGAAGCGACTTTGTCATGCTGGCCACATGACCTGGAAGCTATACGCTGGCTCCCTCGGCCAATAATGCGAGATGAGCGCGCAACCCCAGAGTTGCCTCTCTTGCCTTTACACTGTCAGACCATTGGTCCTTCTGCACTGACCTGAAGCATAGCTGTCGAGTTCTCCCCCCTTTTAAGAGAAATTTCCTTATGCTGAATAGGCTTCCTCGCGAGAAAAGGGAAAACTTGACAGCTATGACCTGAAGTGACTCTTCAGGTTTCCGAAGGGGAGGGAGACCATAAACAGGACAGGAGTAGAACAGTTCTCTAGGACGGAACATGGGACCTTCTGCACGCCAAACATGTGCTCTGCCAGTGAACCACAGTTTGCCCCCGCTCCAAACAGTCTTAGGCAAAGGCGGGCCTTCGGTCCATCCGGCTTAGCATTGCCTGCACGGACTGGCAGCAGCTCTCCAGGGGTTCAGCCTAGAGCTTTTCCCAGCCTTACTTGAAGATTGAACGTGGGGCCTTTTCTGAAGGTACAGGAGATGCTCTGCTACTGAGCTGTGGTCCTTCTTAAAGATAAAAGGCTCCAGACCTCATGACTGTAAAAGAGGAGCTGATTTAAACACGGGAAGCGGCCTTCGTTCCGTTCAGTATTGAACAGTGTACGGGGGCGGGGCGGGGAACCAACATACAAAAGTACCCCTACTTTACACCCCCGCGATAGCCATCTTCTTTCTCAAGCCGGGCTGCTGCACAACGTCTGAATGTCAAGCGAGCATCTTTTGTTTCTCTCGCTCAACCCCCCGAATCCCAGCTCAGCATCTGCTCTCCGCTGACCGCTACTCTCGCCCGTCTCTAGTACCAGGCCTTGTGGGACGCTGGGGCTCAGTTTCGGGGCGCAGAGGTCCTCGTCTGTCCCTGCCCGTGGGAGGAGCGTATGGGAGTCCCTGGGAAACTGTAGGAGTGTTTTCATCCTTTATCGAGCCCTCTGTCTTTGCAACCCCTCTGCCGGGCCACACCTCTTCAGCGGTGTGGATTTTTTGACACCGTCCAGTTACCAACACCACCGCAGTTGCTACTTTCGACAGCGCTGCTGATCCGGAGGAGAACTTTTTCCCCTTAAGGGAATCTCCAACACAGCGCAATTCTTCGCCACATTTGCACCATGCGCCACGAAATCCCTGCGTGTGTTTTCACGGGGCCGGGGTAGGGGGTGAAATCTGTGCATGTTTTTAGGGCTCTTTTTTTGAGGGGAGGGGGCGCAGACATTGCAGACCCACAAAGAGGGGAAACCCCACTATCGGTCGTAGCTTTTTCTTTGCAAAGGGAGGGTGGGGAGAGAAAGGCTTTTCAAGCCTTTGCAAAGCTGTGCTGGGGAGGGTAGAGACCTCACCCTCAGCCCCCCAAACTCCCCCCGTCTGACCTGCTTTGATTCCTAGCAGCATTTAAAGGAAACCCCCTCCCCCGTACAAAAAAGAGAGCTCTCCTCCTCAGGAAGTCATTGGGGGGGGGGCTTTATTTGGCCGTGCGCGCTGGCCGGCGGGGTCCGTCCCGTCGCAGGAGCGAGCGAAGCCGGAGCGCGCCGGCCGGCCGTTGGCTCGCCTTTTGTTCTGCCCCCTTTGCTGGGGACTCCCAGGGGAGGGGAAAGGAGGGGCGGGGCAGCAGCAGGAGGAGGGTTGGGGGGCTCGAAGGCGGCGGCAGCGGCGCTGCTGCTGTTGCTGTTGCTACTGCTACTGCTGGGGCGCCGCCTGGCAGGCAGGAGAGGCGAGCCGGGCGCCGGGAGAGCCGCCGCGCCAGAGCGTACGCCAAGCGAAGAGGCAGGCAGGCAGGCCGGCTGCCCGTCCGGCAAGATGGCGCAAGGCCGCCCTCGCCGCCGCGCAGGCTCCTCCCGCCCTCGCTGCCGCCGCTACTGCTTCTCCTCGAGGCGAAGGTTGAGGCGTTAGGCTCGGCCTGCCCCACGGACGGACGGACGGATCCGCTCACCCACCGCCGGTCCGGCCCGGCTCCGAGGGCGCTTGTATTTGGGCCCGGCGGCGGGCGCACGTGCGCGGCCGCTGCTTTGTACGGCTCCGTCGGCTCCTCGCCACGCCTGCTTCGCCCGGGAGAGAAGCGAGGCAGCCGCGCCGGACGGGGCTTCGTCGTCGAGAGAAGGGTTCGGGGGAACCCGCCCGCGGGAAAAAAAGAGGACCCCTCCAATCTTCCCGGAGCCAATGGCTCCCCGCGGCTGGCCCTTGCCGCCGCTTTGCTCGCTCGCCTGCCTCCTGGTCGCCGCCGCCCTGGCAGCAGGTAGGCACGCGGGGTTCCCTTCGGAGGGGCAGGGGGACGAGGGGGGCACCGATTCTTCAGGAAGGGTAGGGAGCCCCCTCCTCTGACTAGCTGAGATTTCAACTTTGGGACGTGCGCCCCTTTCAGACTTTGTTTTTCTTCGACGGGGCGGGGGAGCCCCTTTCTCGGTGTGGGTGTGGGTGTGTGGAAATGGCAATCGCACCCTGAAGCTCCGGACTCGGTTGTTGCCGCGCGATCCCCTCCCCGGCTTCTCTCCGGCTGCGTTTGGGTGCGCGCGTGGTTCTCCCCTTCTTTCCTCCCCTTCTCTGGAAAGCACATGGGTCTGTCAACAAGTCCTCTTCCAAGGAGGGAAACGTGCCAAGTCGCAGTAAATAAACCGACGACCGCGATCCGCCTGTTCTCTCCGCCTCCCTCGCCTCCTTCAGAGGCGCAACGGAGAGGCTGAGAGAGAGGCGCTTCTGGGCGAAGCACCAGCTCTTGCAGGAAGGAGCTGCGCTCGCCCTTCTGCCTAGGATAAATGCTTCTCCACATGATAAAATCACTCTCGCCTTCCTCCGCACCCTCTTTGTTTAAGAGCATCAGGAGCGCTGTGCTTTGGACCAGACCGAAATTTCGCCCTGGTGCTCTGATTCCAGCGCTGCCTAACGAGCCAGAGATGCCTCTGCAAAGCTCAGAAAGGAGCTGGGTTTTCTCTCTGGCGTCTTTCCCCAGCGTCTGGTATCCAGGGGTCTAGTGCCTCTTCACCGTGACTGGTAGCTATTGCCTGACCTGTCTTTGGTGTATTTATTTAATCTCGTTGACCAAAAAAGATAGTGGTTGTAGTAACTCAGTAGTAGATCATCTGTTTTGCGTGCAGAAGGATCCCAGGGCAAGGAGAACCTTTCTGGTTCGCTGCCAGCCAGTGTAGGCAGTACAGACCCAGGTGGAGCAATGGTCTGACTTGCTGTAAGTTCCCTTTCTCTGTTCCTAGGTCCTGTTGGGTCTTATGGCAAGGAGCAGTGTACATTGTTAATGCAGGGTTGAGCCATGGTTTTGCAGTTGCTTCCATTTGTTGTGTGTTAAGAACAGGTCATGTGGAGAGTGAGATTTCTCCCTGCACCAATGCTGTGGCGATGCTGGACGCCTCTGATTCCCAGAGACAGGGGGCCTCTGATTGCCACCAGGTCCTGGGGTTCAGCAGTTGGGGGTGGCTCTCTCTGTCTTGTCCCAGTGGACGTTCCCAGCATGTGATTGGCACTGTTGGGGACAGATTAGATGGACATTTGGTATGGTCCGATTTTGGTCAGTCCTTACTATCATGGGCTAGAAGCGGTTTGTGGAATATGTGGGTTGAGATTCCCTTTTAGTATGAAGTGGGGTGCAAGGGGGTGCGTGTCTTCAGTTTGCTGGAGGGAAAGTCCAGAGAACCCAATGGGTATGGAGGAGTCGGTGGGTCTTGTGAGTCCCACTCTCCCTTACTCCTTTCAAAACACGGAATTGCTGAAAAGGTTGTGGGGACCCCTCTTGAGTTTCAGGGACAAAGCAGGTGCCAATGGGGATGTGCTGGCTTTTTCTCCTTCTTACTGTTCTTATCTGGGATGGCAACATCCCGGTACAAATCAGGAGGCATCCATAGGAGCGCAATGGATGGTTAACTTTAAAGCATCAAGGAAACTTCAAATGCACAAGGGGCAAATGCACCAGGAGTGTTTCCTGAGAAAGGAAAGTGGCTCGAGACAGCAGAACTGGAAGGGGAAGCAAGGTGAACTCTTGAGATTACCCCAGCGTGGACCTTCATAAAGCCTCTTAGCTGGACTTTCTTTCCCCCCCCCCTCTTAGCTGGACTTTCAAGCTTGCCATCTAAACAGGATACTTCTCTCACTCCAGCTAATGTATATGGGTAATAGCAAATGGAGCGAGCTGGGATAATAGGGCATGCTTTTGTGTATGTAAACGGTATTGGTCCTGAAAACTCCCATGTTCATATGCTGAGCTGAACTATATTTTCTTACGTTTATTATATCCCACATCTTTCCTCCAAGCCATGTAAGGTGGTGCACACGCCCCCCCCCTCTCCTGTTTTATCCTTACAACAATCCTGTGAGATGGATTTTGCTGAGAGGCAGTGACTGGCCAAAGGTCATGCAGCGAGCTTCTTGGCCAAATGCGGGATTTGAACCCTGGTTTCCCAGGCCCTAGACCTGCTCTCTTACCACTATGCCACATTGGCATGCAGGGGGAGAGGGGCTGTTGTCTTTGTGTGCTGCTTTGCGGAGGTCTCTGGTTGGTTACTCTTGGAAAGATGTTAGGCTGTGCTGGCCTTTTTCTAGAGTTAGGAAGACCTTTTCTTGGTCGAAGTTGATGTGCTTGAAAAGATGTTGATGAGAAGACTAGGCATCTTGGGAGAAAAAGCCTCTACTACACATAATGTTTTTTTTCCTACCAGTTTCCAGAAGGATGTTCACTAACGTGTCTGCAGAAAAGCCACCTTTAAATTCATATTTTTTTAAAATAAAAACACAGTTGCAAAATGTTCTCCCAAGTGGGCCATGCCTCTTTTTCTGCATTGTTCCTTTGCATGCACCAGGGACGGGAAGGAAGATGAAGGCTGCAATTTTGTGCATGCTTACCTGCGAGTAAATCCATTGGAATTGGAGGGGCTTTCTTCTGAGCCAAGCAGGCATAGCACGGAGCCACTGATAGAGAAGGCAGTGAAATCACAAGCCATTGCACAAACGTGATTGCAGGATGGAAAGTTGGGCATGAGATTAGTGTTCCTTTCCTTATCCTCGAAAGCAGGAGGCTTTATTGCAATGTGTGGTTTTTACCTTTCAAGAAACTTGTTAGTTAACACCACCCGCCGGACTGAAGCAGAACAACAAAAACATTACAGGGATTTCCCCCTTGGAACTACTGAGCTGAAACCTTTGCCAATGATTGCAAGCATTTCCTCCTCCTGTTTGCCATCACCTCCCCCCAATTTATTTTTGCTGCCCAGCCTCCAAATTTATGTGAAGTGAATAGGCAAAGAGGAAGGGGACATTTAGGTCAGAAACTGGGAAAGTGGGAGGTTGCTGTGTCCCTTCTCCAACCCCAAAATTTCTTTTGGGAACTCCTACAGCACAATCATCACATGATCCATTGCTGCTGCTGGCTGTTCACACAGGAGGACAAGGCTACCAGTGGCTACTAGTCACTTTGGCCACTAGCCACAATGGCAATGTTCTTCCTCCACTGTCAGAGGCATTATGCAGGAGATCACAAGTGGGCAGAGTGCCCTTGTGCTCAGGTCCGGCTTGCAGGCTTTCCAGAGGCTCTGGTCAGCCACTGTGAGAACAAGATGCTGGATTAGATGGGCCAGTGGACTGATCCAGCAGGCTCTTAACTTTCTGAGAGCATGATCTGTGGACAGTTATGCACCTTGCAGATCAGGGGCAAAGCAGATGTTCTGTGCAAGCTCTGGATTCACCCTCTGGGATCTGTAGTTAAAAGGGTCACAGCCACTGCCTGCCGGAGTCTGCAATACTAGCCGAGGTGGGCAAATCGACTGAGCTCGTATCAGGCAGTTTCCTATGGTCTCCTGTAATGCTTTCCATGGTCTCTGCCTGCAAGCAGCTGGCAATCTAAATTCAAACAGTAGTAGTAGTAGTAGTAGTAGTAGTTGGGGGGGATGGGGAAGAGTAGCAAGGGATGCCTTCCCTGGAACAGGAGTGGAGAGCCTTTTCTAGCCTGAGGGCCACATTCCCCCCTGAGTAGCCTTTGAAGGGCCACATGCCATTGATGGGGAGGCCAAAGTGTGCAGAGCATCGAATGTGAATATTACTACTGTAGAGCAAGCTAGTTCCTACACACAAGGGGCATGATCGGAGTCCGAGGACAAATTCTAGCCAGGCAAAGACTCTGGGGGTGCAGGGCAGGGCCAGTGAGGGGTGTGGCCTGGGGAGAGTTCAAAGGGCTAGATAGAGAGGCCCAGAGGAGAGCTGCCTTTGACCTCTGAGCTCCCACTGCTGGTCTAAAAGAGACCAAGAGGGAAAGGAGGGTACCGTATTTTGTTCACTGGAGGTGAGATGCCTCTTAGGAAACGAATAATGAGAGCGATGAGGCTGTGGGTTTCAGCAAACGAAGGTCCCTAACACTTGCACCTCCAGCAGTCAAAGGTGAGCAGAGTGTGTATTGTGGCCCTTGTGAAGTACAAAGCACTGATTAACAAAATGCAATTAGGGAGCTCTGCTGTCATGATGTCAGGGCGGATAATAGTATGCAATTAAGATGATTGAAATAATGCTGATTCTTCTCTCTCTCCCCCCCTCCCCCAAATCTGACAATCTCTTGAAAGCTGAACCCTTCATAAATGCAAACCACCAGACAGCTAGATGGGTATTAGGAAGAGTAGAAAAACAACAGACAAACAATCCTGATTTTTGCAGGGGATGGTTTTGCTTTCTGAACTTCCTGAAGATTGTATCTCTTGTGGCTTAAAGGAATCGATGTATCCCTTGAGCTCATCGCCCAGTCCTCTTTGTATGAAATATTATTAATTTGTTGTGTGAAACTTAAAACACCAATGCCAGTTATACTCAAAGAAGTTACGGTGGAAGTTAAATGGGTGTTACTAACCTGCTTCTACTAGTTTTAATGGGTCTACTCTTGAGTAAAATGTGGGCTAGCCAACTGAAAGGTGCACTTTCAGCACTCCTCTTTCCAACAGCTTGTGAAAGTAGATCTTTAATGACTCCATTTTTCAGAAGAGACTGAACACTTGTCCATTGCATATTCTTGTGAATGCAGCATTTAAATGTCCTGTGTCCACATCAAGCTTTAACACTTGCCTTTGCTGGTTGTTGTGGCCTGAAGGAGGGAAACTGTGTGGTTGGATTGCATTATTATTGCATTATTCTCCTCCCACATTTGATTTGTGATTCATGCAGAGTCTCAGAACTCCACTGGTGGCAGCTCTAAGGTATTCCAAGTTGTTCCACCGGTGAACCAAGTTGTTTCATTCATGATTTTATTTGCATGCCATTTTTTTCTGCAAAAAAGAATCCTGCTCAAAGCGGCTTACAACAAAGAAAACAAGAATGCACCTCAAAACTAACCATTGCGAGAGAAAAATCATGATAACATAATAAAACAACAGCATCACGGCAAATATAACAATATTCAAAACCTCCCAGCATTTCATTACCGGAAATATAACAATATTGCATTAACAGCATTTCACCCCTTGGCAATAGGGAAAGTAACAGGGAAACTTGACAGTTTCAGTTTGGTCCTAGAAATGTTTCTGGCCTGCTGTTGCTCATAGCCCTTCTCCTGCAATGACTTACAAGGCTTCCACGGATGGATCAGAGTCTGGCATCCTGCTGTCACAGTGGCAAAGCAGACCCCTGTGGATCCTAGCAGCTGGTATTCAAATTTGGAAGGGAACTGGGAACCATTTCAGGTGTCAACATGTTTTGGGATGGCCCTGCTGCTGAGTCTCCACTGGCAGTGAGTTCCACAGGACAGGGCCTGCCACGCAAAAGACTCAGTCCCTAGTAAAGGTTGACCGAATCTCAGGGGCCTTGAAAGGAGCCACCAGAAATGCCCCATTGGAGGATCTCAGTAATTGAGTTGAAGGATAAAGGATCGGGAACGGGTAACTTGAAACACTAGGTTTACAACAGCTTGCAAGCCTTGACGCTATATATTTTAAAAATAAATCCAAAAAAACGTCTTTGTTTTGGGTGATGGACACCTTTTGTCTGCTGCCACAGAGCCCAGTCAGTTTTCAGGGACAAGAACAGGTTATGAGCTTCAGCCCCTGCTTGGTTAGAGCCCTAGAATTAAATCTTGTCATTTATATTTAACTAGGGCTTCACTTTTTAAATTATTCAAGGGTCTAAGCTTTCATTAATTCCTCTGCCTACATGGGCTTAGTTTTGTTTTTGATGTGGAATGGGATTGCTTTCACCTAAATTGGTGTAATACCCCCCTATATATCTCTCCTTCTCCCTGCTTAAACCACACACCGGGTATCATTTAACTAATAAAAAACGTTGACATGATATATGAAATTAAAGCTGGCGTTGGGCATACAAATGCATTTGAAAGTGCCGAGATTGGATCCGTGCTCATTTCTAATCAAAACAGCCAGCTTAACAAAAGGAAGGAGCAGATTGGTTCTCTAGCGTGTGAACCGAGCTGCGCTGGAAGTGAAAGAAAAGTGGATGGGAATGGGGTCAGCTGATTATTTACAGCAGCTGTTCCCCAACCTGGCGCCCTCTGGATGTTTTGGGCTACAGCTTCCATTGGCTGGGGCCATGGGAGTTGTACTTCAAAACCTCCTGAGGGAAGACTGGTTTACACGTTAACATTCCCGGGTTCGAGTGCAGCTCTCTGTTAGGGAAACAGATCTGCTCCTCCTTTTGGTCTGAGTATGTGATGCTTTTGAATTATGGAGGAGGAGGAGGAGGAGGAGAAGACGCTTGAGAGTCCCATGGACTGCAAGAAGATCAAACCTATCCATTCTGAAGGAAATCAGCCCTGCGTTCTCACTGGAAGGACAGATCCAGAAGCTGAGGCACCAATACTTTGGCCACCTCATGAGAAGAGAAGACTCCCTGGAAAAGACCCTGATGTTGGGACAGATGGAGGGCACAAGGAGAAGGGGATGACTGAGGACGAGATGGTTGGACAGTGTTCTCGAAGATACCAACATGAGTCTGACCAAACTGTGGGAGGCAGTGGAAGACAGGAGTGCCTGGTGTGCTCTGGTCCATGGGGTCACGAAGAGTCAGACACGACTAAACAACAACAACAACAACAAAGTGGGCATGCAGTGAATGAGTGAGCAAAAGTGCTGCTTTTGGTGTTTGGTGCTGTTTTTCTGGTGCATTTCCGAGGAACAAAATTCCTTTTCTGCGTTTCTCTCTTTCTAGTCTTTCTTTACTCTTGCTTTTGTTCTCATGAGCCCCCTTTCCCCTTGGAACCCAAAGTCAACTCAGCTGTCCGCCATTCTGCCTTTGGAAGTGGCTGTGCATCAAGACTGTCTTCTTTTATGCCATCCCCACCGGGCTTTCTGATCCATACCAGCTCCTTTGCGTGGCATGGAGAGATCAAAGGAAGCTGGCTTTATTGCCATGGCACAGTGGCTGCTGTTGGGATGGTCTGTATCTTGTTCCCATGGTAGGCACTGCTGGATTGGGCCTTCCCCATTCCACCAGCCCCGAGGAACAGCTTGTCCAAGCAGATCCACGTGCCGGATTTTCCTTGAGCGGAGCCCCCGGCGTCCAGCAAAGTTGAAGGTTGGAAGCTTCAGGTCAGATATTCAAGAAATCCTGCGAAAGAGAACCATAAAACAAATATAAAACAGATCAGAAACATCAGAACCGAAAGCAATTATTGTAGCAACAGTAAAACTAGCAGTAGATATAAAATCAGTCAGCAGGATGTGAGGCTGACTGCTTGTCAGGAGTATGGGCAGGAGTCAGGCTCTGGGGCCTGTAGTGCTTTGCAGGACTGGGGCCTGCCTCGGCTTGTGCTGGAGAAGCAAGGAGTGGCCACTCAGGTGAAGACCTCAGCTTGTGCTGGAGAGGCAAGGAGTGGTCACTCAGGTGAGGCCACTTGATACCTCACTGCACCTGGTGGCAGGAGCTGGGAGGGATAAAAGCTCAGCATTTCCCTTCAGCTCTTGGCCACAGCAATGCTACCCCTGCCTGGTTGCCTCTGGCCTCTTGCTCCTTGGGCCTTTGCCTTGCCGACGCCTTGCTCCTTGACTCCCAGACCTTCGCCTCTGCCTTACTCCTTGACCCTGCGACTGCCTTTTGCTGGACCCTCAGCCCTGCACCTGTTCCTGCTTCTACATCACCATCTTGCCTCTGGTCCTGACGTCCTCAGTCAGGGCTTCAATCGCCCGCCGACCGGACCGTGACACTGCTAAGTCTGGCAGCTTTAACAGAGGATTAGATTAATTCTTGAAGGACATGGCTATCAGTGGCTACTAGCCACAATCATTATTCTCTGTTACCTCTACTCTCGGAGATACTAGCCCTCTGAATACCAGTTGCTGGGAAGTTCACCAGGCACCTAGTTTATAAAGCTGAGTTTCTAACACTGGCCCCGGAGAGTGCTGTGGCCTTCATATCTCCGCAGATACAGATTCTGGATGGTCATTGTGAGAACAGGATTCCGGACTAAATGGGCCATTAGCCCGATTTCACAGCCAGGCTCACCTTATGCTTTCCCCATCTTTGCAGTCTCTAGTAGGACTTTCCTAGTGTGTGGTGTTTCCACTGCAACTTGAAGTTAATTATTGGGCTGGTTGTTGGGGTGTATGTGTGAATGTGCCTTTTAAATACATAGTGTAGTGGTTCGGGTGTCTGAGTAGGACCCGGGAGACCAGGGGTCAAATGCCTGCTTGGTCACAAAGCTCGCTGGGTGACCTTGGGCCAGTCACTGTGTCTCAGCCTCACCTACCTCACAGGGTTGTTGTGGGGATTAAATGAGGAGGGCGAGAACTGTGTATGTTGCCCCGAGCAACTTGGAGGAAAAGGTGGTGTATATAAATGCAATCAATATGTAAGCTTTAGTTGGGAAGGGGACAGGAATATTCAAGCCCCAACGGCTATTTCCTCTTCACACTCTTATTTCCATTTACTGAACAATACCATTGTTAGTATCCTGTAGCAAGTCAAGTTCTCTATGGACTATAAACATCTGTTAAGTCGAAATGATTAGGGGGTTTGTGCGTGAAAGAGTCAGTTCGGAATTACTTCAGTCTCACGAACTGGTCTGAACTTTACTGGAGTTCTTTTTTTCTTAAAAAAACTTTACAGAGTTTTTAAAAAACCAATAAATTATGTAGCATGGCTCATGAAAAAGCTTGTCCTTGGCCAGTCAACCCAAAAGAGTCTAGAAAGTTTTGGTTTTGCAGGAGGATAAAAATAATTGTTTTCATGTGTTTCGCAAGCCCGTAAAAGCAACAGGGCAGGAAGTGAGCGGGCCCATAATTGCACTTTCAAAGAAAGAGAGGCAGAGAGGGACTGGCCAATGGCCCCTCCTGGAGGAGGCTCAGCCATGTTCCCCAGGGCAGCCTCAGCTTAAGAGCTGAGGTAGCTTCAGTGCAGGTTTCCAACAGAATATATTGGGAAGCATTAATGCTATGCTGCTTAGTGCTAGTATGTCCTTTGTTTGGAGTGTGGAAGGGTCTTTGACTCAGCGCTTTGAGTGCAAAAATTCTCTGGTTCAATCCTTGGTCTCTCCAAGTAGGAAAGACCCCTTCCCCAAACCCTGGTGTTCAGGGAGGGGTTTACATTGTAGCCATCTGCTAAAATGGAGTTTCTCTTCCATTGTTTCCATTGAGGTTTCCATCCAGACCTGCAATGGATCAGGAAGGGCTGTGCATTGGAATCCCACCGCCAAATCAAGGGGAGAAACACTCCCTTTTAGAAGCCCCAGCTTCGGGACTTCAAAGTGCCTTGCGTGTGATTTCATGGGACTGATAGGTGGGCAGCCCCACCCACCTGTCCGATTTGGCCCTACGAGGCTGATCCTGATGAAGATGTGGCCCTCAGAGATGAAAAGGTTTCCAATTCCTACTCGTACTGTAAAGCAAGGCCCTAGAAGAGGGTTGCTCACAGCAAACCCAACCCCAAAAGCCTTCAAGCGAGTCTTCAGAACATGGATTAGATACTAGACCAAGGATGGCGAACTTCAGGCATGCAGGATCTCCTTTGTTTGCTTGTTTCTCACTAGAATCCGGAGGCCACCGATCACAGCCAGGTGCAAAAAGGCCAATGTGGTGTAGTGGTTAGAGTGTTTTGTGACTATGACCTGGGAGACCAGGATTCAAATTCCCACTTGGCCATCAAGCTTGCTGGGTGACCTTTGGCCGGGCACGCCTCTTCGTCTGAGCTCCCTCATAGGGTGGTTGTGAGAGTAAAAGAGGGAGAGCCATGTACACTATCTTCAGCTCCTAGGTGGAAAGTAAATCCTATATAATAAAGTCCCTGTGTCTCTGCGTCCAGTCCCTGTGTCCCTGTGTCCGCGCTAATGCGCATGTGCCCCACGCACGCGCGTTCTTCCCCCCCAACCCTCTGCCTCCCATTCCCCTGCAGCGGCGGACCAAGATGGCGGCATCGGGCTCCGGAGCCTGATGCCGCCATCTTGGTCCGTCGTCGCAGCCTCCTGACAACCCTACCTGGCCCGTGGGAGGAGCGGCGGGGCTGCGGCCTTCCTTCCCTCTCTGCGGTCGGCCGCGGGACATGATGGGAGAGCGCTTTGTTTAATTGCGTTTCTGGCGCCCCCCCGCGGCCGAGTGCAGAAAGGGAGGGAAGGCCGCGGCCCCGTCGCACCTCTAGTGCCCGTTTTCTTAATGGGCTGAATGAGACTAGTGTAGTAATAAGGGAAGGAAGGAAGGAAGGAAGGAAGGAAGGAAGGAAGGAAGGAAGGAAGGAAGGAAGACAAAGTGGTTTAGTTAAGAATTAAGGAGTTTGTGATGATGATTATGATGATGGTGATAATTTTATTATTTATATGCCATCCATCTGAATGGGTTGCCCCAGCCATTCTGGGTGGCTCCCAACAAAATATTAAAAACACTATAAAACCTCAAACGTTAAAAACTTCCCTGTACAACAGGGCTGCCTTCAGATGTCTTCTAAAAGTCATACAGCTGTGTATCTGTTTGACATCTGATGGGAGGGCGTTCCATAGGATGGGATAATGATATAATAATGTAATAGATATGAGGATCAGTACCAGAACCAAGCACACTGGTCCTTTTGAACCTAAACTCATGTTCTTCTCCCTCTCCTCACCACCCTGTGCTTTTTAAAAAGAAATAAAGAAGCTTTCTACCGGTAGTTGCAATCGCTAGAGATTAGGAGTCAGAACCGCATGCTGATCTACTGTGAATCACTCGGAGATCTCCCAGTAGATCCCAGTATGCTCCCTGCTCATTCCCCCCCCCCAATGTTAGACAGTGCAAGGACTGATTCCTTACGGTAGCTGTAAATAGATTTCATATGACCAAACCTCTCACGGTGCCCCTCTATGGAATCCCTGATTGAGCCTCCTGTAGCTTTGCAGAAAAAAAAGGGAAAGGGTCAGAGCTAGTTTGATCTCTTTCTGGCTGTCTCCTTAGAGCGCCCTCCCCCCCCCCAAATTCCTTCCTGTTTCCCCTTAGCAATTGTATTTGGAGTGCTAACACCTGGGAAGGCTTCAGCTTAGTTTTGGAGCATCTGAAAAATATTAGGAGGGGTTGCTCTTTTTTTTTATATAAAAAAAAGCAATGGTGGGTTCTGCATTTACGGTGGCTTCCCTCCTGAAGCAACCCCCCCCCAATTGTCATTGTGGGGGAGGAGATAAGATTCCGGGAGTCTGGTAACCCATTCACAACACAACCCTTTGCAGGTTTACTCAGAAGTAAGCCCCCACCATGTTCAATGGGGCTTACTCCCAGGTGTGGGCAATATCATAATAATAATAATAATAATAGTAGTAATAATAATAATAATAAATAATATTTATACCCTGCCCATCTGGCTGGGTTTCCCCAGCCACTCTGGGCGTCTTACAACAGAAAAATGAAATAAAACAGTTAAACATTAAAAGCCTCCCTAAACACCAACCTTGATACTGTGTAGTGGTAGCTGGTGCTGTTCAGGTTGTGGAAAGGAACGGCAGATGCCCAGTTAAAAGCGAGGGTTGGAAGATGGGGAAAACAATAACTTCAGAGTGCATTGAAAAGCTCTCATTCACCCCCAAGCCTCCTCCCCCCCTTTCCCTCTCTCTGCAAGATAAATCTGGGAGTTCAGCCTTTGCACTGCTAATTGTTTTCTCTCTGATCAAATATTTTTTGGTTAAATAACTGTTTGTGTCGCCACACATCATATTGTTGGGGGAGATATGAAATGTTTCTCGTAGGAGAACTGGCAGAGAGGGGGAGTTTTCTGTCTTGAAGTTTTCCCTCCTCCATTGTGACATTGTCAATTACATTTTCCTGGCTCCCACCCTCCTTTCCTTTGCCATAATAAAAGGTAAAAGCGATTTAAAAGGAGGGAGAGAAAATTCCCCTGACAAAGCCCCAGCTGGAGTGGAGATGAGCAAGAACTTAATTTACTGGTGAAGAATCTCCCAGTTATTTAAGAAGCCAACTTAGCATAGGAGGCTACAGCCCTGGGTTAGAGTTAGACCCATTTAAACTTGCTTGGGCTTACTTCTGAGCCCAGCTGTATTGGGCTCAGGTGTATATAGCACAACTGTATATAACACAACTGTATTAAATTATTGCAGTGTTGCACACCCTGTTTTGAAAAGGCTTCCTTCACATCTGTCTTCCCATCCACCTGCCTTGGGGCTCTGGCACCATGATATTAGATTTGATAGGCATCCAAGATGTGAATAGGGTTATATTAGGAAATTAGCCGCAATTATTTTCTTTCCCCCTCCAGCAAAGTGAATGGAGGCCTTTTCCTCCTCCTCCATTAATTGTGTAATCGTATTTACAATTGCCTTAAACAAAGAAGAAGGAGGAGGAGGAGGAGGAGGAGTGGAAATCCACCTCCAAAACCGCCTTTAACCTTTTGCCTCTGGCCTGGGGTGATATTTCAGTTATTCGAGAGCAAAAGATAAAACATCTCATCCATATCTGAAATTGCCTTCATTTCAATTGAAGCCACTCTTTTGCCAGTGAATCCAAGCTGATCTCTAAACCAAACATCCCTTATTTTATTTTAAAGGGTTTTCATTCTTCCCCCTCTGTGGTTACCTCCAGAGCTTAGCGAAGTGTTGCTCAGTGACAGAGCAACTGCCTTGCACTCAGAAGGCCTGAGGTTCAAACTCGTGCACCTCCAGGGTGGGTTGCCAGTGTCCCCTGCCTGAAACCCTGGAGAGCTGCTGCCAGCCAGGGTAGGCAATACTGAGCTAGATGAACCAATATGCCTGACTCGGTGTAAGGAAGCTTCCTGTGTTCCTGTCCCTTGCTTAGTGATCAGAAACTCAGGTGTATAAGCCAGGCACCAAATGACTCCTCAAACCAAGGTTACAGTCGCCACAACGGAATATCTAGCTGCCATTTTTGAGCAAGACTGCTCTTAAGTTTTATTTTTCAAACGATGGACCGGCTGCGATGGAATCTTAGTTAAACATCTGGCTAGTTTGGATGATTACCTTGAGCTAGATTCTTCTTATAGAAGAAAAGTCACTTGATCCAGGGACAGTCCACATCTATTTTAGCCTATTCCTACCAGGGTTTGAAATTAGCAGGGAACCAGGTGCGTTTTGTGCCTAAAGGTTCTCCATTTGCGAGAATCTAAATACTGTAAGTCTGGGTGCCATTTTTTTTGTGCCGGGCTGACACTCAAGGATTACTGAAATGTATGTGCTTTGAAGCCTCGAAGTATATGTCAAGGATAGACAATATGTTAAGGAGTTTAAAGAGTAGAGTGTTTGAAAATGGAAGTATGGTACCAATATTTTCATTGTCAACGCCAAATTAAACATGTACAGTCGTACCTTGGAAGTCAAACTCCTTGTGAGTCGAACGTTTTGGCTCCTGAATGCTGCAAACCCAGAAGTGAGTGTCCCGGTTTGCGAACGTTCTTTGGAACCCGAACGTCTGACGCGGCTTCCGATTGGCCGCAGGAGCTTCCTGCAGCCAATCGGAAGCCACGCCTTGGTTTCCAAGTGTTTTGGATGTCAAATGGACTTCCAGAATGGATTCTGTTCGACTTCCGAGATACGACTGTATTAACAATTTCTGCTAAAAATGTGATATTAACAATCTGTCACCTATGTGAATTGTGTATTAATTCATGCTTATCAAAATAATAACTAAAAAGTGTTGCTGACCTGCCCCCAGTGGCAACTAGACATTCTGTTTTGGCGCCCACAACCCAGGCGCCAGAAGCCATTTGGCTTCTAGCTTTTCTATCCCAGTTTCTAACACTGATTCCTACTTCTTTTTCTTAATGGCGACACGGACCATTCATAACGTAGGAATATTCTTCACAACTATGAGCAGGTCAGTGGGGTGGGGTAAGTGAAGACAAGTTACAACAATTAACTATGGCAGTGGTTCCCAACAGGTGGTCCGGGGACCCCCAGGGGTCCGTGAGCTATGCCAGAGGGGTCCTCAAGATCCTATTAGAATAAAAAATATATTAAATATATTTCGTATGATAACAGATTTTTTGTTTTGGCCGCTTCCTGCATGAGCAGAGTCTAGCGCAAAATTAGATAGAGGCAGTAGTTCTGCTGTATGCCGCAAGGACTACAAGAAACTTGGAGATAAGGCAATGAAAAAGATCCTTCCATTTGCAACCACATATCGGTGTGAGCAAGCATTTTCTTCCATGTGTTTCATGAAAAACAAATATAGTAATCGGCTCGACATGCGGTCAGATTTCAGAGTGAAAGTTTCAAGTTTGGAACCTAATATTTCAGAAATAATGGACTCAAAGGACAGATTTAACTCATCTCATTAAGAACTGAAAACTAAAACTAACTGTATACTGATGGAGTACTCTGTTGTAACTGTAAAAAACGTATAAATATAAAATATAAAAAGACTCTTAATTTGGCTCTCACTTTTTAATTTTAGGATTAGGAATTAATGGGGGTCCTTGTCACAATAGCGGCTCGATGAGGGGTCCTCGAGAAAATTTTGTTGGGAACCCCTGAACTACGGTATATTAACATGGTTCACTGTTCCTGCTCAGGCTGCCCAGGAAAAGCATTTTGGTTCCTGAAATTCATTTTGATTGTGTAGATAAAAAAGAACTGATAGAATACTACAGGATGTGGTGTTAGTGTGGAGGAAACAGGCAAGATCCAAGGATCTGCTGGCATCCATCCAGATGGTGGAGGTGCCAGGTGCCATCCTAGTGCCCAGGCATCTTCACTTGGCCGCAAGTGGTTGAAAATTGTGCCTGGCTAATTTCAAACACTTTTAAGTGGTGACTAAGGTAGCAGGACCTGGCTCCTTTCTGGTTTTGACAGTACTACCTGTGTCAGCAGTAATGCCCCCCCCCCAGCACTCAACTGAGCCTGAGCATCTCTGTTGGCAGGGGGAGACTTTGGTCTTTCAAATTTCAGCGCCCTCCTGTGCCAGCCCAAAATTCAGCGTCCCCACCTCTCACCTTCCGTTCTGCTCAATTTGCGGCGTCATAGTTTTGGCGCCCAGTGTAACGGAACTGGTTGCTGTGCCCTAATCCACCTCTGCTGTTGGTCCACGCTGACTCCCCAGCTCCCCAGCCCTCAACTTAGCCTGCTTGGCAAAGGATGGAATGGCTTGCGCCTCCCCCCCCCCGCAAACTCTATTCTGCTTTGAAAGGAACTAGTCGCTTCTCTTTTGCAAAAAATGAGAACCCGTATGCTTTGGGAGACTTGGGCACTTCCAGGTTTCCCCCTCTCGCCTTATATATGGCAACTTAAATTGGATTACGATGGGATCAGCATGGAGTGAAATCTGAGATGAGGCAGATGGACTTGGGCAGACAAAGAGGCAGCTTTGGGTTACCGAGCTGCATGTCAGAGGTGAGGCTGCAGGAACTTTTCCAAATGGCGACTCCATTTGGGCAGTGGAGGCTGAGAATAAACATGGCCTTTGTCCGCCTCCTTTTATTAACCCATTAAGCATCTTAAAACATCAGGCTTCATCCTGTCACGGAAAGACTCATCTAAGATTTCCCTCCCTCCCCTCCCTCCCTCCGCTCTCCCTCTTTAAAGAGCTGCCTGTCTTGTAAACAGGAAGGTTAGTACTGTACTTCTAAACATCAAGGCAGATAGGTGCTGTGGAGCAGGGCTGAATTGATCCGAGGGAACCATATTTATTGCTGGGCTGTGGAATTAAGCTTGGATTCCATTTAAAGGGGAATCCATCTAATTTGCACTTCCTGGAACTTAATGGGAACCCCAAATACATCCTTTCAAATTTGCCTTATTCAGAATCCTGCAATGCAGTTTTCTGTGTGTACAAAAATGCATCTACTGAGGCAAAGTTTGCACATACTGGTGAAATCGACAGTCAAAAATTCTTTATATCAAAGTTACATATGCAAATGGCCAAATTGTATACTCGAATGAATTTGCACTGAATTCATGCTGCTGGATTTTCATGAGGACTCTTGGAAACAAAAATTGACATGGAAATGTGGAAAACGGAATTTAAAGATGGGGAAAATGTGGGAAACGGAAACTGACCCATCTCTAACCTAGAGGAGGGAAGCCTGGGGGTGGTTGGAATAGCACTCTTTCAAAACTTGAGGGGGTTCCCCACACGAGAACGTAAAGACGTGTTCTCTGCTCTTGTGAAGGACTGGGCTAGACCTAATGGATTTAAGCTACAAGAGGGCCAGTTTCAGTTGAACATTAGGAGGAAATCTCTAACTCTGGATTTCCTGCCTCAAGCAGGCAATTGAACTGGGTGACACCCCCCCCCCCAGCTGCAGGATTCTGTGTCCTGTGCTCTGCAGGTCACATACACATTTTTAGCATTCCCAGGTGCAAACCTTGAAACTTGGCTTTCCAGCTTCCTTGCAAGTTAGTCCCACGACAGACCCGAGTAACTCTTACCTGTGCATCTTACTCCGTTTATAGACAGCACTGAGCTAGAAGGACTAATGGGTGAGTCAATGATCACATAGCTTCCAGTGTTTGAAATTAGCCAGGGGCCAGGCACATTTTTGTGACTTACATGGGTCCAGTTGCGACCATGTGGAGATCTTTGGATGCCAGGTTGGCGACTGACGTCTCCAACTAGCTGGCCCCTCCAGCCTTCTTAAGCAGGTAAACCGAGCAGCTTATTTATTGCATTTATATCCCACCTTTTTCTCCAATGAGTACATGGTTCACCCCCCCTCCTCAGTTAATCCCTACAACGACCCTGTGAGGTAGGTTAAGGGGCTGTGACTGGCCCACAGTCACCCAGTAAGCTTCCTGACTGAGTTGAGATTTGAACCCTGATCTCCCAGGTCCTAGCCTGACACTCTCACCACTACACCGCACTGACTTCCTAGAGTACTTCTGCTGTGGGGCAGCTATATATATTAAGTAGGCAACAAAATATGGGGAAAGCAAAATGTCACTTAGAGAAGAATGTGAAATATTTTCCTTGAAGCTTGAATTTGTATAATTCTGGATTGTTCTATTTGATGTTTTAATGTGTTGCAAACCACTTTGAGATATTTTCTTTAAAATATAAAGGAGTATAGAAATGAAAATAGTAAATAAATAAATAAATAAATAAATAAATAAATAAATAAAATCTCCTTGGGAAAAAGGCGCCTAGAGACTCCGTTGTGTTGACTGTAACCTAGGCTTTAAGATGCCATTTGGCAATTAGCTTATATATCTGAGTTGCTAACACTGGACTGGGGCGCAGGTGGCACTGTGGGTTAAACCACAGAGCCTAGGGCTTGCCAATCAGAAGGTCGGCGGTTCGAATCCCCGCGACGGAGTGAGCTCCCGTTGCTTGGTCCCTGCTCCTGCCCACCTAGCAGTTCGAAAGCACATCAAATTGCAAGTAGATAAATAGGTACCGCTCCGGCGGGAAGGTAAACGGCGTTTCCGTGCGCTGCTCTGGTTCGCCAGAAGCGGCAGCGGCTTAGTCATGCTGGCCACATGACCCAGAAGCTGTCTGCGGACAAACGCTGGCTCCCTCGGCCTATAGAGCGAGATGAGCGCCGCAACCCCAGAGTCGGACACGACTGGACCCAATGGTCCCTTTACCTTTACCTTTAACACTGGACTAGCTTCCTATGTTGACATTTAAATTAGCTCTCCATTATGAACCATGAGGAATCTTTATCACTAAGAGAAGGGCCACAGCTTGATGGCTCCATCTTCAATCCATTGGCGTTTCCAACTAGGTTTGGGGAAGACCCTGCCTGAGATCTTAGGAGTACCACACTGCATAGCTGCCAAGTTATCCCTTTTTTACAGGGATTTTCCCTTATGCTGAATAGGCTTCCTCGTGAGAAAAGGGAAAACTTGGCAGCTATGCCACACTGTACTCCAATCACTGTGGTCAATGCTAAGCAAGATGGACCAGTGGTTTGACCCTCTTCACTGTTGGATTTTTTGAATAGTCAAGTTACTTTAGAGCCGGTCTAATGTAAATACTGTCTGTTTAAGAGAAACAGGTGCCGGTGTTTCTGTTAATTGCTCACAGGCGTGGGCTCTGCTTTTTGTATATAAGGCTCTGCCAGAAAGCCGTCTGTATCTCTTAGTTAGATCTTTTCAGTTTGATTCATTTCTTAGTAGATCACTCTCTCAGTTGTTCTCAGTTTAAGAGATTCCTTAGTTGAATCTTAGTATGATTTCTTAGTGCGAGTGCTAGTTTGCTGTTAATTCTTGGATAGTTTAATGGGAGTTATGTGGGAGTTTGTGGGAGGTTTGGAATGTGGGAGAAAGCATTTATCTTTAGTTTAAAGTCTCTTTAGAGTCAGTTTGCTTTTCAGTTAAAGAAACCCAACCATTTATATTTTCATCTGCATACTTTTACAAGTGTGCAGCTAGTAAGGGGTTTCATATAAGGGTAATTCCCTACGCTCTTGGTGGTGTTTTCTTAGCCAGGTCAACTTCTGACTGTGTATACTCTGCGTGAAGCGTACTTTAAAGGGCCGCTGTAAAACTAGGATATATGATTTAGGTTAAGCAGGTTTCAATATCCAGTTTTCTCCAATATTCTTATCATATATATATTATTTTCCAATATTCATAAGGCAGCTTCCTGGTGGGTGATCCCTGCCATAGCAGGAAGACTGTGTCTCTGTGGCCTTTGAGATGACCTCTCCTTCCCCTTCCCTCCTCTCTATGTTTCAGACTTGAGCCGTTCCACAGAACTCTCCTTTGCCATCGAGCCCAGTGACCACATAGCTGTGCAGGAGCAGCCGCTGGAGCTGTATTGCCAGGTGGAAGGGATCCAGCCCATCAGCATCACATGGCGCAAGAACGGGGTGCTGGTGGTGGACAGAGAGGACTCCTTCACACTCGCCAACGGCTCGCTGTACTTCTCCCACTTCCAGAAACTGAAGGGCGATGGGTCCTCGGACGAAGGCGAGTACGACTGCATGGCTCGGAATCGCTTTGGGATGGTGGTGAGCCGCAAAGCCAGGATTCAAGCAGCAAGTAAGTTGAGGAGGTTCCTCCGTCTTGCAAATCCCTTCCCTTGCCTTTGTTGACTGTTGGACATTAATAGATGTGAAAGTAGCTAAGCTGGCTGGAAGGCGTTGATGGAGCACAGGTTATAATAGCTAGAATTGGCTGGTTTTGAATGGTGATCAGATGATTTCTAAGTATTTGGGTGACAGTAAGCATGACAGTAAGCACACCTGTAGCTCCTTTTTCTTTCTCAAATATTGGAGGGGGGAATCCCATAGTTTGCAGTTAGGGCTGCAATGCAGAAGGAAAGGTCTACCCCCCCTTTTTTTAGTTTGCTGGATGAATTTTAAAAAATGGAAGAAAATGTACATTTAAATGTGTGTTTTTAAAGAAAGTATTTTATGTCAATACACATTTTTTGAAAATGTTTTTACAGTCGTACCTTGGAAGTCAAACGGAATCCGTTCCGGAAGTCTGTTCAACTTCCAAAACCTTCAGAAACCAAAGCGTGGCTTCTGAATGGCTGTAGGAAGCCCCGTTGGACGTTTGGCTTCCAAAAATAGTTCGCGAACTTGAACAGTCAATTCCGGGTTTGCTGCGTTCAGGAGCCAAAATGTTTCAAGAACTAAGGTACGACTGTATTGGTGAGAACTGTGTTGGAACATTGGGGAAGTACAAAGGTCTGCAGATGCTACATTCACAGATACATTTAAATCCCTTTGAGAATTGTAGCTTTGTGCAGGGTGGGGTGGGGGGAAGGAATAGGGTTTTCCTAGGAGCTCTCAGCATCCTTGACAAACTACAGCTCCCAGAATTCTTTGGAGTAAGCAACATCTTTTTAAAGAGATGGATACTGTTTTGTCTGTGTGGTGTGAATATGGCCTTAAATATGCCCCTCTGTGTTCAGATTTGCACATTAAACGCAGGAGGCAGGGATCCAGCCAGTTTTCTACTGCATTTCTCAATGATTGGATTCCTTGACTGTTCCTAAATGAAGGGATTCCCCCCCCTCTCTCCCCCTCCCACCCCCTTTAATATGTGTTGTATCTCTGGACTGAATGGGGTGGTAGTGGTGGTGAGAGAAACAGATCACAGTGGATTGCAGGAAAGCCACATGCTGTAATAAACATTGTCCAGCTACACAATGATCCCCCCTTTTTTTCTTTGTGGTGAAAGAGGGGAGCAGGGAGGGTGTGAGAAGCTGGGACTCTTACAAGGCTGGAATTCTGCCCTGGAAAAAGACCCTGGAGAAGTATGCCATTGGATGAGATCAGTATGAATGACCTGATCTTGATCTTGATTTGAATCAGGCTACTTGGAGAAGGCCAGGTTGGGTCAGGATCAAAGGGGTACTGGTCCAGGGCTGCAGGGAGCAGAAGACCCATTACTGTTTCTGCAGCTGGGTCCATGCAAGGTCCATATCCCCAATGTCCTAGAGCCACTACATCAGACTGAAAGGGAAGGGTTTTTTTAGTCCCAGTGCTCCAATGTATTTAGGAACACCAAAAACAAGAGGTGCTTCAATTTCAAGAGAATGGGGGTGCTCATTCTGTTATGTGCAGTGGAACTGCAACTAATCCAGAATGCAGCAGCTAGACTGGTGACTGGGAGTGACCACCGAGACCACATAACACTGGTCCTGAAAGACCTACATTGGCTCCTAGTATCTTTCTGAGCACAATTCAAAGTGTTGGTGCTGACCTTTAAAGCCCTAAACGGCCTCGCCCCAGTATACCTGAAGGAGCGTCTCCATCTCCATCGTTCAGCCCAGACACTGAGATCCAGCTCCAAGGGCCTTCTCGGTAGTGGTACCCGCCCTGTGGAACGCCCTCCCATCAGATATCAAGGAAATAAACAACTATCTGACTTTTAGAAGACATCTGAAGGCAACCCTGTTTAGGGAAGTTTTTCCATGTCTGATGTTTTATTCTGTTTTTAGTGTTCTGTTTGGAGCCGCCCAGAATGGCTGGGGAAACCCAGCCAGATGGGCGGGATATAAATAATAATAAAATTATTATTATTATTATTATTACTTCTACTACTTCATGGAAAACACACCTTTGGTCATTCCAAAAGAAGATACATACTAGAGAGCACTCCAAATGATTTCTCAAGTATGTGGACAGAAAATAGTACATCTCGCTGAAAGGCAAGACATGGAGATCTGCACTGATCATTGCAATGCATCCCTGATTGTTATTGTATAATTATAAGATTACTGTATAATCTTGGTAGGTTGTATTATCTTAGACGGATTCCGTACTCAAACACAGCCAGGTGCACTGCATGGGCTCTGGGACTGTAATCATGCAAGGTATGCTAAAAATTGACCTCCCTCTCTTACGCGATGGGGATAAGTTGCTTGCTGGCTTTTTCTATCCGCCTGCTGCAGGTAGCAGCATCACCCAGTTGTTTGCAGGAGGCTCAGGGGAAATTTATCCAAGGCGTTGCACTAATGGCGAATCCTGTTGAGCAATTTATCATCTTTAACTTGTCTTGCAAAACCGAGAAGGCTTGGGCTTTGTTACAGCCATCAAATCTCAGCACGTGGAAATCGTAAGGGGTCCCTAGCAATTGCTCAAGGACATCTTTGGAATAATTTTATGTTTGCATTGTAAGGATGTGGGAAGAGCCAGTGTCCCAGAGAGTCCAACATCGATGGCCAGCCAGATGCCTGTGGGAAACCCATAAGCAGGACCTGAATGCAAGAACTCTCTCCCCCACTCCAGAGGTTTTCAGCAACTGGTCTTCAGCAGCATTGCTGCCTCTTGTGGCTAGTAGCCATTCATTTATGTGTCCCAAAACTCCAGCATTCAGCTTCGTTGGATATCTATGAGTTTTAGCATTGTAAGAGATGGAGAACAACTTTTCTTTATCCACTTCCTTGTGCCATGTGTAATTTTATAAATTTCTTTCATGTCACCTTGTATCATCTTGCATGGTTCTCTAGATTCAATGTGCTCCATGTATAGTTTATCTCTCTGGGTGTTTTCTTCACGGCAGGCTTCAGGCTGTTGGCCAATCCTTTGCCGTCCCCAGGGTCAGGGTAGCTGAACCTGCCAATTCCAGTTTCTCAATCTTCTATTCTTAAGCTCTGCTTGCCACATTTCTGCACCAGTTTGCGATTTTCAAGAAGCCTTCATGACATTCACCAGCAGGTTAATGCAATTTTGCTGAATGGACACGTTTTTCCAAGCCACTTTTGCATAGCAGTAAAGTAGCAGCAACAGCAGCAAACAACATCATGGGGAAACCTGACACATTAAACAAGTTGTATCCAGAAACTAAAACTCAGCAAGGTGGATGCTAGACAGGCATCTCTCCGGAGGATGGTTCAAACCCAGAGAGTTATCAAGGAGAAAGGCCCCCTCTCCTAATTTGGAGAAGGGCTTCTATATATTATTTAGCCATCAGGCAGGGTAACCCAGAAGGTGGGGAACCGAACTGGCCCTTTGAATTCTCCTCAAGCCTTCCCACTGGCCCTGCATAATATCGGGAGTGTTTTTGCCTTGCTGGGACATGTCCTCTTGCTTCCCTGTATGCAGGATAGAGAAGGGGGTGTGACTGTGTGCAGAAACTAGCCTGCTGTGCAAAGCTGAAATTGACAGCTGTTGCTCTGCCCGCTTTCACCTCTGGCTCCACCTACCAGTGACATGCGGCCCTCGGAAGGTTGCCCAGAGTGGCATGTGGCCCTTGGGTTGGAAAGGGTAACCCTGCCACTGCAGTAGGCATTTCTGCCTTCCTGGCCGCCTACATCCCCAGATGTAGCATCTTGGCTTTTTAAAGGGAGGCTCCTTCTTTAAACTTGATTTTTAACAGTTGGCTTCGCAAAGGCGGGGTCAGGCAGCTTTGCCTAAGGACCGCTTGCGAAGTGGCTCGGATGAAGGCTGAACCTGGGAGCTTCCCTGGTTCCCAGCCTTGGCCGTGACGTCTGGAGCAGATGGCCTCTTGAATGCAGCTCAAAGACGGCCACCCTTTCCCCTCCGCCTATTGTCCCTCATTGTTCAGAGCTGAATGGGGCGCTGCTGAAAGCGAAAGTCTGCTTGCTTTGCGGAGCCTGGGAGATGCGGCCCAAGCGATGTGGATTCTCGAGAGGGATTGAAAAAGAGGCCTCCTTCCTCGCTGGGCTTGCATCCTTAAGAGGACTGGGAACTGTTCTCAGAGCACACACAACTGCCACCTTCTTTCACATCTACCTCTCAGATTTGTGGGTGGGGAGGATGTATGAGTGGGAGAGGACTCTCCCCCCCTCCTCTCTTTTCTTCTGCCACCTCCTTGCAATTTTCCTGCTTGGAGAGGGTGCTCAGCCACAGACAATTGGCCATTTTCATTCTTTGCTCTTTCCCAGGGCGTTGAATACTTGCACACTGCTAGATGTAGGCAGGAGGAGAGCCCTGTGTGAGCTCAAGTGCAGGCAGCTCCTTCCCCTCCTGCCTTGGGAGAAGGCGGCAGAACGGACAAAGCCCCGTCCCTGGTAAACAACTCCAGAGACAGGAATGGTCCCTGCCAGAAAGTTGCGGTGGGAAAGCAGCCGAGCTCTGCACTTGAGTTCCTTGCAGAGTGGACCGCCTCTCAAATGCCATATGGCTGGGGGGGGGGGAGAGGGCAAAGGCAAACCCGTTGGGGAAAAGTGCTGGAGCCCCTTCCCAGGGAGGAACAGCTACAGAGTTGTGGGGAGGTTAGTTTAGAAAGGCTTAGGTTGCCTTCTCCCCATTGGATGCTCTGCGACTCCCACTGGCCACCAGTCTCTGCCAATGATCAGGGATGGTGGGAATTATAGTCCTTTTTTTTTTTTTACGCCATTTTGGTGTAGTTCGGTGGCAGAGCATCTGCTTGGCATGCAGAAGGTCCCAGGTTCAATTCCCAACAGCTCCAGAAGGGCATCCTGTTTGAAACCCTGGGGAGCCTCTTCTAAAAGGTGTAGACCAGGGCTTTCCAAACTGTGTGTTGCAACATGTTAGTCTGCTGGCTGCAGCGTGTAGCTGTCTCCGCACTCCTCCTGGGTTCACTTAACCTCCAGTTTCCTAGTAAAACTGAATTAATGTGTCGCACAACATGAAAACTTTGGAAAGCTCTGGTGTAGACAGTACTGAACTAGAGGGACTAACGGTTTGACATAACTTTTGTTTAACATAGCTAGTACTGCAGGAGTAAGGGCAGTGCAGGAGGGGAAGAAGTGAAGCTCGCGGGAAGAACCCTAACACTCTTTCTTAGCTCCCTAAACTACGAATGCAGCCAGGCACCACAATTTAACACAATTGGGATTGTAGCATCAAATCCAGCAAAAGCAGAGGTTGTCTGGGTGCTTGTTCCTGGCTTGATAAAACTAGGGTTGCTTTATGCTTGGAATGTGTGTCCGAATTGACCATTAGTCTGGAGCCTAAAAGGTTTTTGCTGATCATCTTATGGCATCTCCCCTTCTCGGTTTGGGAGCGGCCGCTTGGCCTCTCGACTCTTTCCCCCCGCCCCCCCAATCCTTTCTGAAGAGGAGCCACAGCTAAATAAGCTGGCACCTCCTTGAGCTCTCGCTTGATTAACAGCAGCGCTTTGTCAAGGCCAAGATCAGGCCCCAGCCCCCTCCTCTGCTAGCGTCCCTTTGATGCCGCCTCTTGCGCCCACCACCCTCGCTGAGCTCAGTGGCTCGGCTTTCACAGGTCACAGGAAGGGAACAATGGAGGCAAGAGGCCTTGTTGGAAAGAAGGCAGAGGAGCAGCAAGTGGGATTTTGCTGCGAGGGAGGCTAGGCTCCAGAAAGGAAGCAAGGACCGCCTTCTGATGCACAGAGGGGGCAAAGGGCTGGTGGCCGCATCCAGGTGGCATGCAGAGGAGTGGTGGTGCTAAGTCCTGCCTCCACTGTCGGAGGCAACAATGCTTCTGATTGCCCTTTGTGGGGGGACGGCTGTTGTTTTTAGGCCCTTCTTTGGGGGCTTCACATTGAGGCATGTGGTTGACCTCTGTGATAACAGGTCTAAATGGTCCCCCTTTGGCCTGATCCAGCAGGTTCTTTTTATGTTCTTAATGCTCCCTGCCAAAGGAGGTGGGTTGGGGAATCTTTAGTCTTCCAGATATGGCTGGACTCCCAATTCCTATGGTCCTTGTGGTCAGGGATGGGGGGGGGGGGTGGGATCCAATGACACCTGGAGAGCATGTGATTACCTCCCCTGGTGCAGAGATTGCCGAGCTAGTTGGATCAGTGGCAGCATCCTTTGTTTGTAGGAGCTCAAAGCACCTGAGTCTCTGTGTTGTCAGTTTCTCCTTCCACTCAGCCTCTGCTCCTGCGGCCAGCAGTTCTTCCATGTCTTGGCAGTGGGTGGGGCTGGTTCATTCCGTCACCCCCAGTGCATAGTCTTGGCTGCTTTTGGAGCCTCTGAATGAGTTTTCTGGGAGACAACTTGCTTAATATTTTATTTTATTTCAAGATTCAAAGTTACACTTTGCCACTCAATGGTAATAATCCTATTCTGGAATACTAATGACTTCCTGCTCACCCATCCTCGGTATTTATAATCATGATTACACACAGTTGTGTTTTTAAATTCCATCGCATTCAGTTTCATCTTCTTTAACAGGTTTCTTAACTATGTTCTGCTATAAACTTCAAACCCCACTGTGGACTTTGCATATGAAAAGGTATTTTTAAATAGACGAGAAAAGGTTTCCAGTCCTTGAAAGATACTAAACTTGTGTCTCTTATCAGTGCCGTCAGTTTTGCCATCTCTGCGTATTCCATGATTTTCATCAGCCATTTTTCCTTGGAAGGGTATTCATTCCTCCTACTTCTGTGCATAGTGATTCCTTGCCGTTGTGGTTAAATAAGCATAAATACAGTTTATGCTTTCTTTTGAATTTCTTTGTCCAGAAAACTCCAGGTGCTAAGAAAGAGTGTTTATTTTTCTGAGCCCAATGCATTTCAGGGCACCAGCAGTGGGGTGGGCGGAAGGGAAGAAATCTTTTTGCAAAGGTACCAACCCTTTGCACCAGGGATACTACAGCAAGTCCCACAATATCTTCTGGTGTGTTAGAGAAGTGTTGCTAAAAGGTGGCCTTTGGGAACAGGCTGGGCTTACAGTGAGTTTCGTAGCTCTTGGGAATTCCCTCTCCCTCCTCTTTTTAACTGGCTGGGGGCTTCTGCCTATTTTTGTGCTTGGATTTTCTGCTCTGGAGATCAATTGGAGGGGGTGTGTGGACCTCACTCAGACCTCACATGGGCAAGGGAGGTTCTCTTACTCTCCTGTCTGCTTTAAAAGGAAACTCCCCCCCCCCTCCATGAGCAGAGCAAGCAGAGCCAGGGGTGGGGAGGGGAAGTTGACTGTGTGCTGGGCAGTCGGTAATTTGAGAAAGAGTGATTTAAGGCTTCCAGACATCCCGAGGCAGACCTAGCCGGATGTTGGGCCCAATCCCTGGCCATGGCGAGCATGAGGCCATCAACAAGAATCTCCAGGAGAAGCGGCAGAGCTCGGCGCTTCTGCCGCTGCCTGTCCATTCAGAGCTGGGCTGTGTGCATTTGAGCTCCTGCCATGGCAACAAGTTCATCTTCAGGCCAACGCGACGGTGGATGGCAGTGAGGGGTGTGAGCAAAGCAGTGTTATGAGGAGGCAGGCGGTGGAGGGTGTGTGTGTGTGTGTGTGTGTGTGTTTTCTAGCTGCCGGAGCGAGTGAGAGGACCATCCATCCCAGGAGACCCAGTGGAAGGCAAAATGCAATTATTGAGCCCGAGGTCCTCTTCTCCTCTTTCTGGTATGCTTTGCAATTGGCAAAGAGGCCCAGGGCCATCGTCTCAAGAGGCCATGGCTTTGCAGAAAAGCACGAACTTTGCCTGCAAGGGCAGGAGTGGGGAATCTAGCTTAGCCTGAGGGCCGCATTCCCCCAAGTGGAACTTTCCAGGGTCCGCAAGCCAGTGGGGGCTAGAGGTGAAGGTGGATGGGGCACCAGGTGTGCTTCTTACCTTGTGCAGTAGTTTGCAAAAGTCAGGAGTTTCTGCCACTTCCCTACCCAAAACACATTTCTCCAACTCTACCCAGCTTATTCATATATTTGAAGGGGCTATAGCAGGGGTCGATCAGGCCCACCTGGGTCCTAAATCCGGCCAGCACCACGAAGCTGGAACCCGCCATGAAGCCAAGACTCCCGGTGATGGCGACAAGAGGAAGAGGCTGATTGGCGGTGGCTCTGCCACTCAAATGCTGCACTTGGTTTACCTCAGCGGCGTTTGATTGGCAGAGATGTCCTCGCACCGCACTGAGGAAAACCAGGGGAGGCATTTTATTGGTAGAGCTGCCGCTGCTTGGCCACTTCCTCCCGTCGCCAGAAGAGCGGCTGCCACGTGGCCTCTTCCTCCCATTGCCGCTTCGCCTCTTCCTCCCGCCACCGCGGACAAGCTCACTCTGCCTACCCACGAGAAGCAGCAGCAGCGGTGGTGGTGGTGGCGGCAGCCCCTGGGAAGGTAAGCACAGCAGCTGGGGGCTGGGGAGGAGGACTACTTGCCCCTCTAGCCTCTTCTTCCAGCTTCCCGCCCCGGTGCCATTTCTCTGTCCCGCCGCAAGGTCTGAGGGACAGTGGACCGGCCCGCTGCTAAAAAAATTGCTGACCCCTGGGCTATAGCATTGCCGTTTAGGAACATAGGAAGTTGCCTTAAATTGACTCAGACAATTGGCCCATTTGGCTCAGTATTGTCTACACTGACTGGCAGCAGCTCTCTGGGGCTTCAGGGAGGGGGATGCCAGAGATTGGGCCTGGGACCTCCTGCATGTATTACTTCAGGCACAGAGATCTCACAGAGCGACTGTTCCCAGAGTGGTTCACCTGTCAATCCCTCTTCCTAGGGAGCTGTGGGTATTGTAGCTGTGTGAGGAGAGGGGGGGTGTATTAACAACACTCAGCACCCTTAACAAATCATGCTTCTCAGGATACTTCTCGAGATACTATATTCCTGCTACAAATATGTAGTGCGAATGGGGCCTTAGCTGTGTGATGCAGCTCCCTCACTCTGCCTCATGGGAAGGTGGGTGCCTGCCCTGTGCCCCTAAATACATGGGGATGACATCATGCTGGGGAGCAGCCAATCAAGGTTGTCTGGTGCACATTCCCAGGGATTAGAGGCCCTGCCTGCTTTGCGCAGTTTACATGTCCGTTGAGGGAACCAGCAGTGCCATCTTGTTGCCTCATAACTTGTGGGAAATCTCTTAAGGGGTGTGGGGAGGGAGCCCTAGAATTAAGGAGCATCTGCTAAGGGTTCAGCTATGTGGGTGCTTTCCTTTTTGAAAGATGGAAGCCCCTTGGCAAGCCCTTGGCGTTGTCTTACTTGGGTCTCATGCTGGATCTCACTGGACAAAGCGGGTCAGGAGTTTCAGGACCACGGAGAACTCCAGGGGAGCCTCTGTGCTCTGAGGAAAGCTGAGGAAGACTGAGCCTTTTAAACTACCTTACTCCTAAGCTCTGCTCCCCCATGTGGATAACTTCAACTTTTTAAAGGGCCAACTCTCACCTGAAGATGGGCTGGCCTCCTCTATTCCATAACCCACCACCTGGTAAGCTCCCTTTGCTGCTTGGTCAATGAGGTCCTGTGGAAGGTGAAGGTGTCCAAGACAACCTGAACTATGAGAGTTTTTTTCTAGGAGCTCAGGAGTGTAATGCTCCATGATCCTCTTGATCTCCACCAGCAAGCCCAAAGCTTTGAACCTGGCCTTGGACTCTGAAGTCTTGCTTGCTGCTGGGTTCTGAAATCATGAGAGGCCAGCAGCTGCAATGCAGCAGAAAGATGGAAATACAGTATATTTCAAGAAACAAAGCCATCTAAGAGAGGGCCTTGAACTTAGGATAGCTCAGTCAGTAGAGCACGAGACTCTTACTCTTAGGGTCATGGGTTCGAGCCCCACGTTGGGCAAAAGATTCCTGCATGGCAGGGGGCTGGACTAGATGACCCTTGTGGTCCCTTCCAGCTCTACAGTTCTATGATTCTCCGATTCTCTGGTAGTGGTCAACAGTCTTCCTCATAGAAATAAGGTATGTACCAGCATCAACACAGTTTTGGTCCTTGCCCGGGGGGGGGGGATTCTGCTCACTGTGGCTTTTGCTGGCTATTGATATCTGTCGCTGTAGAACTTTTAAGGATTATCTTTGGATTGTTGATTGATGGTTGTTTGTTGTATTTTGGTGACTTTTGATCGCATTTGAGGGTTTTATATTGTGTTTGCTGTACATTGCCACGTGGCGCCCACATAACAGATGGGATATAAATATTTTAATAGAGCAAATAATGAGAAATCCACACATACATTTTTTCCTGCAAGGTTTTGTGTTTAGAATTTTTATTTATTTATTTAACGATCCGGCAGCAGTATGTCAACGAAAACTCTGGCACAAAATTGCTGCAAAGTTTGGCTCCTTGCCAGGGATGATAATGGCCCGGGTGCTGGATTTAGCAGACAAATAACACTTTCTTAACCACTGCCGCATAATTATGAGACACTCTTTTAATGCAGCTCTTTCTCTCCAACCCGCCCCCCCGCCTTCGGCAAGGCCACCCCCCTCCCACCAAGAGCTGCCGAGTGAGCTGGGTGGTGGTGTTTTAAGGAAAACAAGAGTGACGTTTTGACAGCGTGACTCCAGGTACTTTTGGCAAATGTAAAATACTTCATTTAAATCTAATTTAGACAAACCAGTCCACTTACAGTTGAAAAAAAGGAAGGAGGATAGCTTAATGGTGGCTTTTTATTTTTATTGTGAAGTCTTAAGTGGTTCCCAGTTCCTGAAAGCTCATTGCCGTCGTCTCCCACCTCCCCAAAAGGAAATTAGTTTGGATGAGGCTGGAATACTCCATTATAGGACCAAGGTTGTTCACTACTAACTGTGTCTAACAAGCAGTTTGCAAAACATTTTTGTTCCTCCTAAAGCAGCCTTCCCCATCTTGGTGCCCCTGCAGATGTTGTTGGACTACAACTCCCAGCAGCCCCAGTGAGCATGGCAACATCTGCAAGGGCACCAGGCTAAAGAAGGTTGTCCGAAAGCTTGGGCTGGTTTTCAGACATCACTTGAGATGTCTCCTTTATTTGGGCCACAACTCACCTTCCCGCTGTGGGGATTCGAACTGCCAACCTTCTGATCGGCAAGCCCAAGAGGCTCAGTGGTTTAGACCACAGCACCACCCAAGTCCCAGTTGTGGCTAGTAGCCACTGATGGCTTTGTACTCCATGAATTTGTCCAATCCTTTTTTTAAATCCATCCAAATCTACCACTGCTTCTATGTGCTCTACGAAGAAGTCCTTTCTGTTATCTGCCTTGAATATTCCAACATGTGGTTTCATGGAAATTCTTCTTCTTCTTCTTCTTCTTCTTCTTCTTCTTCTTCTTCTTCTTCTTCTTCTTCTTCTTCTTCTTCTTCTTCTTCTTCTTCCCACCCTGAGCCCGGTTTTGACTGGGGAGGGCGGGGTATAAATAAAATTTTATTATTTATTTATTATTATTTATTATTATTATTATTATTATTATTATTATTATTATTATTATTATTCTTTTCGAAGAAGAAGAACCCAACAACTTGCAGAAAACATTTTGAATAGCAGAATATTGGTTATGCGAACCCACTGGAAGTTTGTTTAAAAATTGCATACTCCCCTCCCTGCATTAAAAATCTGCTTACCACCCACAGCTTCTAGTTCTCACAGAATTAAAGATTTTCAAATGTCTTTCATCCATTGTTGGCTACCTCTCCCTCCCACCCTCCCTCCTTCCTTCCTGCCATCTTCTTTCAGGGCTTCCACTTGGGGAGGGGGGGAAGCACCAGGAAGCAGATGTCCAAAAAGAGCATTTTTTTTCTTTCCTTCTTTTTTTCTCCTCCCCCCCCCCCCCCGTTCTCACACCACTAGAAACCTTCTCAAGAGGGGAGCACTTCATTTTTATAATGTAGATGAATCCTTTTCCACCCCACCCCAGTCTTATACTGCCTTGAAATCCTGGGCTGGGAACATGCTTAAGCCAGCGAATTCACAAAGCTTATTAGGGTCCTCCGGCCTTTAGGAACAAGAGGGGGATTTGCAATTTTAAGCTGAGAGGGATAATTATGATAATCATCATAATTTTGGGAACAGGAGCAGAAAGAGTCTTTTCCCTACCAATGAATTCTGGGGATGCTTTTTTAGGGGGTGGGGAGAGGGAATGGGGGAAGGGTCCGGATGTCGCAGACCACCCTGCCCTGAGCAAACAAATGATTTTGAAGGTCCATAATTGCAAGCCTGTCTTTTAAGGAATCCTCTGGAGGATTCCTGAGTAATGGAGGTCACGCAAGGTCAGCGAGGAGCACAGGAGGATAAATATGAAAGCATGAAGGCTCTCTCCCCTTTTTAAAGCCCATGCATAAAGGATTTATTTTCCAGAAAGGACAACTTGGGAACAATACCCTGCTGTGTGTGTGCTTGCACGCGCACGCACACACATTCACACCAACACACATACACCTCACCTAAAGGCTGAAGAATAAATAACAGAGCCCAGGCTAGCTCCCTCGTAAAGCATCACTGTCATTAGAGGAGGGATGGGAAGAAAGAAATGGTTCTTTGAAGAAAGAGCCCCCCCAAGACTGGGCAGATTCTTAAGCCAAAGGGTTGGTTCATGAGATCAGGGTTTTAGAGATGAGCAAGGCATAGGTCAGAAAGTCAGATTTGGATTCATGGTACAAAATGCCTGCTCAGCAGTGGCCCAGTATAAGTCAGTTGTGTGGACTCATCTGGCAAATTGGCATCTTGACATCCGTCAAAACATGCTCGCCAGACTGCTCCAAAGTTTGCAAAACCACCAAATTAAAAGTCAACTCAAATTGTGGATTTGCACAAACAGACCTCTTCCTTCTACACAAGAGGTCGGCAACCTAAGGCCCATGGGCCGATTCCGGCCCATGAGCTTCCTGGAACCGGTCCATGGCCGTTCTGTGGATCGGTGTGGGGATTCCGTGCTTTTTTCCCCCACGGAACCATTTTTTTTTCTCGCTGTGGAGACCAACTTTCGGGTCAGAAGAGCGCCGGAAATAGCTTGAGAGCACGAGCGGGTGTGCACGAGCACGCACACTCCTGCACACCGAGAGGTCTGCTGGGGAGTGGACCGTCCCGGCCTCAAAAAACGTTGTTCTACACCAGGGCCCCCAAACTACGGCCCCCGGGCCGGATGCGGCCCAATTGGCCTCCCAATCCGGCCCGCGACGACCCCCGCCGCCCGCTCTTACAGCGCGCGGCGCGGCGACGATCTTCAAAATCGGCAAAAAATCGCCGAAAATCCTTTGTGCGCATGCGTATGGGCCTCTCCCGACCCAGAAGAGGTCATTTCCGATGCACTTCCGGGTCGGGGGAGGCCCATACGCATGCGCACAAGCGATTTTCGGCGATTTTCCCCCGACCCCGTGCGTGTGCGCATGCGCACGGGCGCGCACTCCCCCGCCCTCCGGTCCGCTGCGCGCGCACTCCCCTGCCCTCCGGCCCGCCGTGCGGTCGGCGCGGCGGGCACCGGCCCGCTGCACGGTAAGTCTGGGGACCCCTGTTCTACACCCTCACCAGCTATCTTTATCAAAACTCTTTGTAAACAAAACAGCTCTTAAGTTTGGTCTGGAAAGGGTTAGGCCATAAAAAGCTGGGGAATATTGGTGACTGATGAAAAAGGTGAAACGCCAGCAGTTGCTAAACAGTCTCAAAATAAACTGTGATACCACCGTTCAAAGATATTCTTGCCTTTTTAAAATCAAAAAATCCAACCCACATTCATTCACACCACAGGCAGATTATATTCACCAGGTGAAATCCAGCCCACTGGTGGCTATTAAACTCGACAGTGTAATAAGTCCAATATGTATTTCAATTTACTTTGCAGCAACTACATTTAATTTACTCACTGCGGGGTTTGGAATGTAATCTTCTCCATTCCTAGTATTTGTCAAATGCATTATACATAAAGTCGGAAGAGGAACAGAGCACAGCTACCTCATGATTTGCTGCCTGAATGAGATGGCGAATGTGAGCCAATTAACGATGAAATCTTAGCAGTGCATAGTTTAATTATATTTGCAGATGAATTAAATGCATTTCCTCCCATTCCAGGTTTCCTGTGAAGCTTGATTAAAGTGGTTGGGAAAAAAAGTGTTGAAAACATCACACTCTGCAATCTTGCAGAAGATCTGGAGTTCTGCTGCTTGAATAAGAAAGTGGCTTGTTGAACTGTGCTGATACTGAACACTATTTTCCAAAATATGGCACATTTCTGCTTCCAAATTGAAATTAGGGAGATACTTCTCTCTGACACCCCCAAATGTTTCCTTACTGGGGCAGGGAAAACTGAGAGCAGCCATGATGTTTCCCCCTATGGTTCCTGGTTGTAAGGGAGCCAAGCCAGACCTCATGACTCATGCAGAGACACAACAGCCAGCTTCTTTCAAGCATGGATGTCTTTGCTTCAGGAGTGACTGAGTGATCAAGTCACCTCCAGTGCAGGGAGGCAGCAGAATGACTTGCCTCCAGCCGAGGCCCATTGGTAGGCGAAGAAGCTAAAGCAGTGAAACATACAGAGGCACAGCGGGGAGACTCTTCTCCAACACTCAGGTTTACTGATGTCATTTTATTCATTTCTGTTTTCTGGTGGATTCCTGTTAAGTCACTACATTTTATTTTTTGCATGTTCTCTTTTCAGCAAATAGTGTGTATGTATGCCAGCCGCAAAGGCTATGTTGTGCATTTGGCAATTGTGCTTTTGGAGTTAGGCACTAAAATTGTTGTGCTGAGGGTCTCATTTCACCCCTTAAAGCCTGGTAAATCTGCATAATGCTGAGTGAGATCTCAAGGCCTCAGTGGGAGAGCATCTTGGTTTTGGAAACCCGAGTTGCATATTTTTAGGACTCGCCCTATTTCTCTGGCTCATTTGTTTTAAACTGTTGTGTTTAAATTGTTGTAAACCCGCCCCCCCAATCCCCGGGAGTAGGGGGAGGGGGGGCTTAGGGCAAAAGGCGAGTAACTAATAATGTTAAGTTTTTCATACCCAGTCACACTCCCCTTCATGATGCAGCAGGCCTCTTCTTATGACTCAAGTAACTTAAGGCCATCCCTTTCAAGGGTTTTGCTTTGAGTCTGCCTAATATCAGATATCGCACATTGTGTTTGATTGCCCTGTGTAAGCTGCCTTGGGAATCCTTCTGGAATGAAAGATGGGCTAGAAATGAAAAACAAATCAATTCTGATGAAAAGTAAAATGCCGCTTGAGAATGGCCGGCTGCCTGCTTTCTGAAAACAGTCTGATAACGCGGGGTGAACCTCTGATCTGAAATCAACCAGGTTCAAGGTTCTTATCTTAACTCACAAAGACTCAAACAACTTGGGCCCCAAAGTGCATTAAAGATCACCTGATCCCTTCTGCTTCACCTCAGTCACAGAGATCTACTGGTGGGACACTTCTGTGGTTCCCCGCCAGGCCTCTGAGGTTCGGTCAGCCTCTACTAGGGACCAGGCCCGGCTCCAGGTGTAGTCCCAGTGGCGCGGGGCGCCAGGGCACCGGGCCGGCAGGGGGGGGGCGCTGCGCGCTGCGAGGGCAGGGGCGCCAGAGCGATCTCTGCCCCTCAGCGCCAGGGCGCCCCACCTGCTTGAGACGGCCCTGCTAGGGACAGAGCTTTCGGTGAGGTAGCCGCTGCCTGTGAAACTCCCTGCCACTAGAGGCACCTGCCTGCTTTTAGACATCTGTCGAAAGCCGTTCTTCAAACAGGCCCTTCAAACATGACTTTCTTTCATTGATGCTTTTATTGTAGCTGCCATTTTGTATACTATGAATAAATAATAATATTTTTTTTATTTATGCCCCGCCCTCCCCAGCCAAAGCCGGGCTCAGAGTGGCTAACACCAAATATAAAACAACTGGTTAAAATACAACTCAACAACAAAAGTAAATACATCAAAATTAAATTTAAAATAAAAATTAATTATAAAACGTGCTTTTATAATAAGTGCTGTCCATAAATATATCAAGAAAGGAAAAAATCCAGCAGGGCAGCTGCTTCACCATACATTGAAAACACGTGTAGATAAAGAATCCTGCGGCCTGCAGTTTTTTAAGGGTGCTGGGAGCTGTTATGAGATTCCCCCCCCCCCCGTTTCCCCTTCGCAGAAACTCCTTCCCAGAGTTTGGTTGCTAAACCACTCTGGGAACTGTAGCTCTGTGAGGGGAAAGGTGGAATCAACTCTCTGCACCCTTAGCAAACTACAATCCCTGTGAGGGGGAGCCCATGGCTGTTCAAAGTGATATAAAAGTACTTAAAATGTCTGGTCTTTGAGAGAAGAAGATGAGATTAAAAGGGAGGGGGGGGGAAACACCTAATCCCTGTACTTCTGGTGGAATTCATCTTGAAGGAAAGGGAAGCTTTTAAAGCAGCGCTGCACCTTTAAGAGTGGGGCGCTCCCGGCTGTTTCCACTTAGCCTCCTCTGGCCAGCTTGTCTCTGTGCATCAGGGCTTGGCTTTCATCATGCTTATCTCCCCCCTCTCCACCTCCCTTTGGGGGCCCTGGGAGCCAAAGGCTAGAGGGGCTGTGTGACAGGGAGCAATGACCTCTGAGTAAGTAGTCCAGCAGATGGCCACACCCCCTTCCTTCGCTGGCTTTTCTCTCATAGCCCCTGGGGGCACAGGCCCCTGACCTCTGCCTCCGCAGAATGCCAGAGACCTTCGAACGTGACTCTGGTATGCTCGGTAACAGGCATAACATTATCCTCCCCTTCCATCGGGGCAGGGGGGTGGTGGTGGTGGCAGAGGCGAGGCATGCCGTCAAGCGGGCGGAAATTCGTTACGGTGGCCTCTTCGGGGCACCCATCGCCAGCCTGCTCCCTGCACCCTTCCCCACATGTTTTTGGACCGATTCCACAAGAACAGCCTCCCTGGGTCAGGCTTGTTGTGCTCAGTATCCTGTTCTTGCAGTGGCCAACTGCTGGAAAGCCCACAAGCAGGTCCTGGGCACAAGAGCCCCTCTTCCTTTCTGTGGCTTCCAGCAGCTGGCATTTATACCTGAAGGAGCGCCTCCACCTCCATCATTCTGCCCGGACACTGAGGTCCAGCACCGAGGGCCTTCTGGTGGTTCCCTCGTTGCGAGAAGCCAAGTTGCAGGGAACTAGGCAGAGGGCCTTCTCGGTGGTGGCGCCTGCCCTGTGGAACGCCCTCCCAACAGATGTCAAAGAGGAAAACAACTACCAGACTTTTAGAAGACATCTGAAGGCAGCCCTGTTCAGGGAGGCTTTTAATGTTTAATATATTACTGTGTTTTATTTTTCTGTTGGAAGCCGCCCAGAGTGGCTGGGGAAACCCAGCCAGATGGGCGGGGTATAAATAATAAATTATTATTATTATTTGGAGGTAATCCTGAGCTAGATTGACCAATGGCTTGACTCGACGCAAGGCCGTTTTCGAGGGCCTATGCCAGCCGTTCTTTCCCATGGCAGTTACTGTAGTCCGTAAGAACATTAGAGTTTCCCTGCTGGATGATTGTGGATAGCTCAGTTGGTTAGGGCATGCTGCTAATAACGCCAAGGTTGCAGGTTTGATTCCTATATGGGACAGCTGCATATTCCTGCATTGCAAGGGGGGTTGGGCTAGATGATCCTCAGGGTCCCTTCCAACTCTACAATTCTGTGGTTCATCTAGTTCATAAGCCAGTCATATACCTAGGAGAATCCCAGAAGCAGGAGCTGAGTGCAACATCACTCTCTTCTCTAGTGGTTTCCAGCAACTAGCATTCAGAGCATGCTATCTCCCGACAAGTGGAGGTAGAGCATAGTTATCATGTGGCAGAAGAGGGGCTGATTTGCAAGACAGTGGCAAGCCCAGCCCAGCTGTGTCTCCAGTAAAAGGACACTTGGCTCACTTGCTCTTACCTGTGTTCCTCCATTTATCCTCCAGAGGGAATCTGCTGGGCCCACCCTGCCACAGCCCTTGCAAAGCAATAAAGGTTGCTTGCAGGCTGCCGTACTGTTAATTACGTTCCCCTCTGTTTAAAAGAGGATGCATTTGTGAATGAATTGGCCCATCAGTTGGTTAATAACACCTCCTTATCAAGCCTGCTTATCGGTATTAGTTATGCCCTATAAAATTCATACAATTCCCTTGGGGGAAATCACTTAGATTGTGGGCCGTGGGGGTGGAGGGACTGAAACCCTGCTGTGTATGTATGGATGTGTTTTGCAAAACTGTAGAGACACGTGGAGGCAAGCTGGCATCCCGAGCAGTGAAACAAGAGCGAAGACGACCTACCAGCTTGTATTTTAATAATTCTGGATTAAGCACTTCCCTTTCTGCCTTTCCACCTTCTCTCCCTGCCAAATAATAGAACAAGCAGACCATAAATTTGCTGATTATATGCATTTGGGCCGACTCTTTCCCTTAACGACCCTTTCTGATGATTGCAATTCTCAGTGATGGAGAGTAATTTCTCTCTCTCCCCCCCCCCCACCCCACCCCGCCTCTCTCCTCATCCATTCTTTGTTTCAACTAACATCTTTTGCTTTCGTGAATGTGGAATGCATAGTGTGGGCCAATAGCTACCATGTTTTCCCGAAAACAAGACACTGTCTTATATTTATTTTTCCTCAAGAAGACACACTATGGCTTATTTTCAGGGGATGTCTTATTTTTTTATTACGCGTCCAGCCTCGCCTCTTCCTTGGCGCCCTCCAGAACTGTGCCTATCACTATGTCTTATTTGGGGGGGGTATGGCTTATATTGCGCAAATGCTTAGAAATCCTGCTACGATTTATTTTATGGGTATGTCTTATTTTTGGGGAAACAGGGTAAGCTAAAAGAAACACACACATATTCAACATCCTTGGGGGACTGTCCTGTAAAGTGGTCAAGCTCAGAGAGAACGATTCATCACCCAAGAGCAGGGGTAGGCAACCGAAGGGCCATGGGCCACAAGCGGCCCACGGGGGTTGTTTAACCAGCCCCTGAGCTGCCCCTGAACTGAGCTGCCCGCTTGGCGAGTCCCCGCGCACTGCGCTAAACCAGCGCAGCACAGCGGGGGGACTTGCTTCCACGGCGCCAAAAATCGTGTCTGCACAGACGCTGGAAATCGCGTCTGCTCAAATCCAGCCCACGGAGGGATCTCCGCTGGAGTGAACCGGCCCAGGCAAGGTCTGGTCAAATCCAGCCCAAGAGCTTCATGACTGAGCAGGACTCCAGATCTGCTTAAGAACTTAAGAAGAGCCCATTGGATCAGGCCAGCATCCTGTTCTTCTGGTGGCCAACAAGATCCCTGTGGGATGCAGGCAGGCAGGACCTAAGCACAACAGCATTACTGCTGTTGCGGTTTCCAGCAATTGGTATTCAGAAGCATTTCTGCCTCTGACTGTGGAGGCAGAGCATAGCCCTCATGGCTAGTAGCCATTGATAGAATTATCATTTGTCTAATCCTCTTCTAAAGCCACCCAAAAGCCATCACTGCCTCCTGTGGAATTGAGTTCCCATATGTGTTGCATGAAGAAATCCTTCCTTTTTATGCTTTCTCTACCTTGGCGAAAGCCGACACTGTGCGGCACATTGCATCACACTGGCTTTATGGGTTTATTATCTCAGAAACAGAGAAAAAGAGAAGACAAGAGTCCTGTCCTACGACTGTATTTGTTTAATTGATTGATCAATCAAAAGCAGCGTCAGCCTGAAACAGAGAGGGAAGTATCCCTTTTCTTTCAGGCTGTGTTTGTGTGTGTGTTCAGATCAGTATAAATGCTCCGTTTCTTGGGAGCTGCGGCTTGGAGCTGGGAAGCAGAAACACCTTAAGGTCAGGGTGAGGGGCCCCTCTTAATGGGCAAAGGGGGAGAATTGGGGTGGGGTGGGGTGGGGGCGCAGGATGTCATTTTGTCATTAGCTGAGCTTCAAAGGGAAATGGGCAGTGGGCTGGAAGGAGGGGAGGGTGTCAGAGGGCTGGGAGCCAATTAGAAGCGGCCCAGGGTAGTTTCGACCCTTGATTCTTTTCACCTGGTACGCAGCTGCCTCTGAAGGGGGGGGCAGTGAAAGGAAGCTGCAAGAGGGGAGGGGGGGAAGGTATGCACTGGGGTCCCATTGAGGGAATCCATACTTGGGCAATGGCTCGCCTTCTGCTCTGCTGCTGTTGCTTATTCCTGCTTCTGAACCAAAGAATTCACTGCTTTCTTCAAATTCCACCACTTGCAATGCTATCACAGGAATTTAGGAAGTTGCCGTCTACTGAGCCAGGCCACTCGTCCATCTAGATCAGTAATGCCCACACTGACTGGCAGCAGTGGGTTTCTTAGAGTCTCTGCCACAGAGTCTCTCCCAGCCCTACTACCTGGAGATGCCAGGGATCGGATCTGAGACCTTCTGCAGACAAAGCAGATGCTCAGCCACTGAGCTACAGCACATGTATAAAAAGAAAAGGGAAGGAGTTTGGTACCGTATTGCTGCACGGTTCTAAGATTGCTCTTAAGAGGGCAGTTTTGCACTCTTTCCCGACGATTTCCATGCTCCCCCCCCCAACCCCCAGCTTCTTCAAGATGCAAGAGTGATGCATTAGAGGCAGCCCAAGACGTTTTGGTGCCCCGAGGCAGGGCATTCAAAAGGCTCCCCGCACTGAGATAATAATAATAATAATAATAATAATAATAATAATAATAATAATAATAATAATAACCATCATCATCATCATCATCATCGACAGTTTTCTGGCCTTTGATGTCTCCCCGTAAGCTGCTGCTTGAAACAGACCCTACCTCACCCTGTCATTTGGAGGCTGGTAACTCTCGTATAATGGAATTTGAAATGGTGTGTTGCAGGAAACAAGACGTTTGAGGCATGGGTGGCCCATTGATGTGGCAGCCTTTCTCCCTCGGGAGGATTGGATAAAATGGACACTGGGAGCTGCCTTGTCGAGTGAGCCAGACCACTAGTCCATCTTAGCTCAGTATAGTCTATATTCTTTTGATTGGTGGCACCTCTCCAAGGGTCTCAGGCTTTCCCAATCCTGCTTGAAGATGTTGGGGTTTTTTTTTGCATGCACACAGCGTGTGCTCTGCCATGGAGCCACGGTCCTTTTTCTTAAAGATTCTAGTCCTCATGGTTCAAAATGAGGGGATATCTCCCAGATGTTGGTGGACTGCATCTCTCGCTAGGCCCATACAGCACTATGCTTGCTGTAGTCACAACAACGCCCCAAGGGGCGCAGGCTCCCCCCCCCATTCTACACGAAGAGCCAATTCGAACAGAAACATGGGAAGCTGCCTTATTGCTGACTCAGCCCACTGGTCTACCTATTCAGCATTGCCAGGACAGGCTGGCAGCAGCGTTTCCATGTGCTCTGCTGCTGAGCTTCAGCTGCCTTAACAGCCTTTGGTCAGAATTTTTATTTATGTATTGTATTTTTTGCATTTATTTCCCACCCTTTTCTCCCAAGATCTCAGGGTGGCCTACATGGTTCTTCCCATCATTTAATCTGCACAACAACCCTGTGTGGTAGGTTAGGCTGAGAGGCAGTGGCTGGCTCACACCGTAAACCCCGGTCTCTCTCAGTTCCTAGTCTGACACCCTAACCACTATTTTGCTGGTTCTGTGGAGCTGTTCCATGACTTTCCTGTTCTTGGAAATTTGCAGCTTGCAGTTGAAATGGGAGTAGAACCTCAGCTGGAAGCCACAAAAGGGATGGATTTTGAAAGCAGGAATGGGCTATGGAAAGCAGGAATGGGCAAGCAAAGGCACCCATCAATTTCCTTTGCCTTTGATGGGCTTCTCAATGCCAACTCCCCATATGGCAGTCAGTGCCCCAACCTCCCGTAACAAAAGGGAAATACATTTAAAACAGCCCAACGACAACAACAATAATATGTAAAACGAGAAAGCCACAGCCTCCCGCCAGCAGTAGCTTAACAATGCCTCTGAGTATTGCTTCAAATACACATAATAAATCTGGGCTAATAACACCAGGAGTTTACAAGCTTTTTAGAGATTTTATGGGATAAATTGTGCTCCCCAGCAGCTCGATTCGATTTCTTAATATGAGCGGCATATTTATCCAAGTCTCTTAAAACAGATAGGTAGGGTAGAGAGAGATGCCTGTCCGGCCATTAACGGCACGGAATTGTGGCGTGCGATTTATATTCCTGCCGCCGGTGGGCTGGAAAAAGTTCATTATCAGTGGGCCCTGCAAACCCAGTTATAGCAGAGGAGCAGGAGGAGGGTGAATTAGTTTAAAAAGAAGCTCGGGAAAGCTGCTCAAGGAGGTATACATAGTGGGTGCAATCACCTTTCGTTGCCCCCCAAATGCAGCAGCAGCAATAATAATAATGATGATGATGATAATTTATTATTTATACCCTGGCCATCTGGCTGGGTTTCCCCAGACACTCTGGGCGGCTTCCAACAAAATATTAAAATACAATAGTCCATCAAACATTAAAAGCTATATTCAGATGTCTTCTAAAAGTCTGGTAGTTGTTTTTCTCTTTGACATCTGGTGGGAGGGCGTTCCACAGGGCGGGCGCCACCACTGAGAAGGCCCTCTGCCTGGTTCCCTGCAACTTGGCTTCTCGCAACGAGGGAACCGCTAGAAGGCCCTCGGCACTGGACTTCAGGGTCCGGGCAGAACAATGGGGGTGGAGACGCTCCTTCAGGTATGCAGGACTGAGGCCGTTTAGGGCTTTAAAGGTCAGCACCAACACTTTGAATTGTGCCTGGAAACGTACTGGGAGCCAGTGTAGGTCTTTCAAGGCTGGTGTTATGTGGTCTCGGTGGCCACTCCCAGTCACCAGTCTAGCTGCCACATTCTGGATTAGTTGTAGTTTCCAGGTCACCTTCAAGCAAGTTTTCTGGGGAAAGAAACTCAGAAAGCCACAAACCCAACCCAAGTTGTAGGGCTGGTGGTGAGGGGCAGCAAGGGCAGGCATCTGTTGAGAGCTACCTGGGGGGAAGGGGGTCTCGTGTACCAAGGGGCTCCAAAGCATGGGGTCAGCACTGCCCAGTTACTGCTAAACCCCTCTGAGCTGAAGGAATATGCATTTCCAAACAGGTGCATCATACATGTGTGCTTGTAAGGAAGCCAGAATTTTATTTATATCTTATTGATTGATTGAATTTATTTATGCCCCACCCTTCCTCCCCAAGGAGCCCAGGCTGGCAAACAAATGCACAATTTAAAAACAAGCAAACAAAAACTTTAAAAAGTGGTTACAAATATCCTAAAAACATTTATGCTGAAAATCAGCTACAGTTAAAACATTCTAGAAAGCAATTAAAAACATTCTTCTATCCAATGATCTCAGGGTTGCCAGGATCAGTATTCTTGTGCCCCCAGGAATGTTTTTTTTTAAATGGTTTTTCAGTGATATGCATATTGTATAAAGTTACAAAATAGAAATTGAATGTAACAAGAGATATAAAAACGAACAACAGGAATGTTTATAAATGCCTCCTGAAGGTTAATGATGATGGAGACAGGTACGCCTCATTAGGGAGGGCATTCTGCAACTGGGGAACCACCACTGAAAAGGCCCTGCCATGGGTCAGCACCAACCAGGCAGCCCCCAACAAGGCCTCATCTGCCAATTGTAGGGTCCAAAGATGGTTGGTATTGGGGAAGGCACTCTTTTGAGTTTTTGAGTCCCAAGCCATTTGGGGCTTTTTATGCTAGAACTAACACCTTGTATTTGGCCTGGTAACTCATCAGTTGTGTGGTTCTCTCTGCATATAATATATGGAATGGGCCTTAGCCTCATTATTTTACCGCCCTTGTGGTCCAAGGTTTGTGGTCCAAATCTCAGTGTTTGCTCCTTTGGATATTGAGTCCAACTACTTGTCCAGCAGTGAAGTTGGGATGTGAATGGGCGCCACTCAGCCTCATTTTATCCATCATCAACAAAGCATGAAATTGCACTAGAAATGCTGATAGTTTCCCCAACAACATAAGATCTGCTTTGGTGAAACAGTAATTTGTTGACTAATTAGGAAAGTAATTGTTCTAGGCTTTTTTGGAGCTCAAGGATTTCATGAGCGTGTGTGTTTCTGGTGATGCTAGCCTTCCATTCTTCATCTTTTAGGCAGGAATATCCCTAAAAAATCTTCTGTAGAAGGTTGTGCAGTGTTTTATTTTTCTATTCATTAGCAATGATGGGTTGACCTACTCAGAGTAGATCCATTAAAGTGAATGGATATATATGTCTGGTATATGTGGTTTTTTAAATAAAATAAAATACAAAATGAACTCAGATGGGTCCAAATGGGTGAGAAATCACACACACAAAAAAACCTCCACCCCGTTTCAGAGCATAATGAAATATGGAACCTGCTTTATTTTCTGGGTTTTGTTGGTTTGAAATGGTGGCCATAGTCTGGCTCCCAAGATTGGCTGCAGATGGTTTCTGGTTTGGATGTAGGATGTGGAGGGAAATAGATGTGGCCATAGATAGCCTGGAGGTCAGGCACCAGATCAAGCAGGCAAGGATCAAAGTGCCAGGGACAAGGATGGAGTCAGAGGCAGGCAGAAGGTCGAGTTCCAAAGTGGCAGGGAGAGGATTGATGGGGCCAGGAGGACATGCAAGGTCAAAGGCAGGGGTCACAATCTTGAGGCCATAGTCAGGAAGAGAAAGCAGAAGAGCAGGCAGAATCCCACCAAGTCAAGACAAGTGGCTCAGGCCGATAAGCTGGCTTGGTTTCAAGGGTTTTGGCTTTTTTTTAAGGGTCTGATGTGTCCTCATTGGTTTGGGGAGTTGGCTGTCGTTATGGGTGGCCAGCTATACAGGCAGTCGAGAGGCTACTCTATTCCATAAGGCAGGGGTCGGGAAGCTGTGCAACGGGGGGGGGGGGGTCAAATGTGGCCCTCAAGGCCTTTCCATCTGGCCCTCAGAACTGCCCCCAGACCACACCCCTGGCTTTGGCCAGTTGTACTTTGGTTTTCAATAAGACCTTATGCACCTCTGGCTGAAAAGGCAAACTAACTAGGGAACTGTTCAAGCTTATCAGAGCAGCAAACTTGTCGACTTGTGAGCGCTGAAGATTTAATTCATTCATCCTAAAGGAGGGCTGCAGAAACTAATTATGTGCCTATTTAACCGTAAACTCAAGACTTGACTCCCCTTTTTGCTCGCTGACGTGTGCTGCCTTGTGATGATGCAGATACACAAGTGTGTGTCTTCCCCCAGGCTTTTCTGTCCCTTGCAGACCTCCCCTCTCTATCCCCACCCATTCCCCAAACATTGGGAAAATAGGAAGCTGCCTTATCTGAGTCAGGTCATTGGCCATCTTGCAGAGGCTCTCTGGGATTTCCCAGCCCTACCTGGAGATGCCAGGGATTGAAACTGGGACCTTTTGCATGCAAAGCAGGTGCTCTAACACTGAGCGATGGCTTTTCCCCATGTTAATGAATGCTATTATCTCTAGCCCAAAGGAAAGTGTATACTAGAGAAAGCAGAAGCTTAGGGTGCAGACTTTTGTGTGTCCCTCCCCTGCCCAACTGAGGAAGAGGATTGGAAATAGAAGACCAAGTCAAAGTGTGATACATGGAGGATGTCTTGCAAGTGAATCTCTTTACTGTTTACATGGCACAGCTATTCTTCCCAGATATCTTTGCTTGCAATTTCCATGCTTTTCTCTAAAACCAACGGTTTAAAAATATTAGAGCACTGACAAATGGGTGTAAATGTGTAAAAAATGTGTAAAAAGAGTGGCTGGGGAAAGCCAGCTAGATGGGTGGGGGTATAAATAATAATTATTATTAATGTGTAGGGATTCTGACTGATGAGTACTTGTTATCAAACTCTCCACCCCCTACCTGAAATTGTTCGGGGTCTCAGCGGACCACTTAATAAACTTTTTGTTGTTCTCCAAATCAATGCGCATATGTTTAAAAGCATGTTTTCTGCAATACCACCATCATAGGCAAATGCAGCACTGTGCTATGAAAATCATAGCCCAGATGTCAGAGCCTTGTTAGCCTGTTAGATAATACAGCCCTGGTCAAAATGACCTCCGTCTCTGTTGTCAGGGAAGAAAAGATACCATTGAGTACAGGGCCAGGTACAGATGCTCTCAGGTGTGCCCAGGGAATGTTCAGTTTGCATTGGGAAAACTGCCAAATTTGCCTGGTACTTGCGGGATATCTTTGGGAGAGAAAAAGGCGGAAGAGTAAACCCTACACAAATCTGGAGTGGTGTCTCTAAGACGGTTGGATGGTGCCTTGTACATCTCCTTTTGGCAACCCCTGCCTCCAAGCTGTTGCCAAATGTATTGCTCTGCTTTCCTTTGGACCACAACAGTGAGGCTGAGAGGGAGATCTTGTAGTCTGGGCAGCCCAGGACCTCCATACCCACTGCCCAGGCTTGCGCCCCGGGGAGGTCACTTCCGTGGTGCTAACACAGCAGTTTGGCTTCACCCAGTTAACGGCAAATCTATACCTTACATTTAAAACACATGACTTCCCCCAAAGAATCCTGTGAACTATAGTTTGTGAAGGGCACTGGGAATTGTGCCTCTGTAAGGGGAATACTACAGTTCCCAAGATGTGTGTTAAATGTGAAGTGTGGATCTGCCCTTTGAGCTGCTAAGTGTGCTTCTACATTGTTTTAGTGCCCACAGTATTTGCAGGCTGGTGCCCTGTTTTCACCAGGGGGGGGGAAGGGGAGAAAACCAGAACAAGTTGGGTTCCACCACCGCCACCTCTGGTGACCTCCTTGTCCCTATCTCCTTGCTAGCCCCATTAAGTGCAGTGGTTGCCAGCCATCACTTGGGTAGTGCATGGCCTCATGGACACCTAGGCAAACTCGTTCCACATCAGGCCAATCCAAATGTCAGTTAGACGCTGGGGAGCAAAACCATTCATCTGAACTGAGGTGGAACGGCTAAACTTTGGAATCTGGGCTTTCCATCCGAGGACTGTGAGGACCGGGGCTTTGTTTCCGTTCCCAGCCTGGCGAAAAAGAAAAGGGAGAAAGGGCTACAATTCTCATCCCAGCCCCACTAATTAAAGCCATGCCTGACGTTTAAAGCATCCTGCTGAAAGAAAGGGAAGGGGGGAAAAAACCTCACCTCCTTTCCTGCAGTGCCTGATGTGAGTGTACCTTAACTCAGGCCTCACATGCCTGGGTCTCCCCCTCCCCCCTTTTTTCCTTGGGTTTGACTTATGGGTCCTCTCTCTCTCTCTCTCTCTCTCTCTCTCTCTCTCTCTCTCTCTCTCTCTCTCTCTCTCTCTCTCTCTCTCTCTCTCTCATTTTGGGGTGTTGCTGTTTTTTGTGCTCTTGGAGCTATAACTGTTTCCTGTGCTCTGATTGCTTTCTTCCTTTGCTCACAGACTCACTGCAGCAGTGGGGATTGAGGGGTAGGGAGGGGGAGGTTGTCCATTTCCACCATTGACTTCTTGGGACGTGAACGGTGGTAAGGTAAAGGTAAAGGGACCCCTGACCATTCGGTCCAGTTGTGGACGATTCTGGGGTTGCGGTGCTCATCTTGCTTTACTGGCCAAGGGAGCCGGCGTACAGCTTCCAGGTCATGTGACTAGCATGACAAAGCCACTTCTGGCAAACCAGAGCAGCACACGGAAATGCCGTTTACCTTCCCGCCGGAGCGGTACCTATTTATCTACTTGCACTTTGATGTGCTTTCGAACTGCTAGGTTGGCAGGAGCAGGGACCGAGCAACGGGAGCTCACCCTGTCGTGGGGATTCGAACCACCGACCTTCTGATTGGCAAGCTCTAGGGTCTGTGGTTTAACCCACAGTGCCACCCACGTGAACGGTGGTAGCAACTGAGAAATAATGGCAGGTGGTTGTGGGAACAAGGCAGCATCACTGGGCTCAGTTTCACTGAGGCTCCATAAGGGATGTTGCTCCAGCACTTCGGTCATGACTCAGTATCGAAGCATGTGCAGAAAGAAACATGCTGCTGATGTGTACACCCCGATAACCCGCTCAGACAGAGCAAAACTGGGTTATGCATGGCATTGAGAAAGTGCCAAAAGGAAAGTTTTTCGCTGTCTTTCGTAAGTATTGGACCTCCAATGAAGTTGAACATTGGAAGGAGGCAGAGACAGCCACTGACTTAGATTTCTTGGACAAATTTGTGGAGGAGAAGCCTGTCAAGGTTTACTAGCCGCGATGGCTATGCTCTGCCTCCATATTAGGGGTAGTAATGCTTTCGAGTACCACTGGCTGGAAACCACAGCAGGGAGGGCTCTTGTGCTCTGGCTGTACTTGCAAATTTCCTGCAGGCATCTGGTTGGCTTCTGTGAGAGCAGGATGCCCGACTAGATGGGCCATTGGCCTGATCCAGAAGGTTTTTCTCACACACTTACTGGATTAATTAACATTGACAGTGCAGGGGGTGTTATTTTGAGTCACATGGAACTTTTCTTTAAGCTTAGGTGCAGTGTCTGTGTGTGTAAAAATTTAAATATCATGGTTATAAAACAGCCTTCTGAAACCTAGGGTCCTCCACTGCCCAAAAGCTGTTGGGATTTGTAGTCCAAAACACCTGAAGGGTACCAGGATGCAGAAGCATGCCGAGGTAGCATCTCTGGTAGCATTGAGCAAGAAAATGGGAAACCTTTCTTAATGGGATTATAAATTATCTGGCTCTGCTGGAATGATAATCTTTTCCAGCTCACCCCTGCCAACTGCCAATCTAAAGTGTGATAGAGTTGTTTTTGGTTTTTTGTAAGATATGAGGAAAAACTGAGATGTGACATATGATGAGTCAGGGTTGTCTCCAGGGCTGACTATACTTGGAGAAGAAGAGGGAATTGGAGAAGGTCCGTTAATTTCAATAGGTCTATTGGTGTATAGTCTAATGAGTTGAATTCAACTTACCCTCCATCTCACAGAATTCCTGTGATGTGTAGCTTTAAAAATGTACCCTTGCACGTTCAATGAACAGATGGGGCAGGGGAAGAAAGGGATCCTGCCCAAACATCCCACCCACTAAAGGAGGCCACAGAAAGTCAAAGGCCTGGCGGAAAAGAAATGTTTTTGGCGGGCACCTAAAGATATGTAATGAAAGTGCCAGGTGAGCCTTTCTCTGGAGAGTATTCTGCAAGCAGAAAGCCGTCACTAAAAAGACTGGTTCTCATGTTGCCACCCTTTGAACTTCCTGTGGAGTGGACACACAGAGAAGGGACAATTACAGGGTCCTAGTTGGTTCATATGGGGAGATGGCATTCTTCTGAGCAGCCCTCTTTGATACAACAAAACAAAACAAAACAAAAGCATGTGGTTTGAAGACTTTCAAGGTTCTGGTTGATCGGCTGTAGCCAGTGGCCAAAATTCTATGTTCCTTGGCCCAGCCTTTCTTTAGCACAACCTTTGCCAGCCTGGAGTCCTCCTGGTGTTTTGGACTATAACTCCTATCAGCCCTCAGCTATGTTCTCATCCGAAACACCGGAAGGGGCCTTAGGATGGCGAAGGCGACCTTAGCATATTGAGAGATGGGTCTAACTCTGGAAGCAGGAGTGTGTGTGGCTCCGTCCCTGCAGCTGCAGAAGTATGCTCAGATATCCTCTGGCATGTGTAGAGCCTTGCATGTTTTTACCAGATCCCTCTCATAGGAAAGAGCTACCCTGACGCTCCCTGACAATGCTATTAAGTGGGAAGCTGTGAGCCTCCTACTCCTCTCTGTCCCTCCCCTCCCTCCCTTACCCCCTCCCTCCCTCCCTCTCCTTTTAGTGCCTCATGGTCAGACTTCTCTCGACAGGCAGGTCACCAGTGCTGGCCCCATCCAAGTGGCGATCCATCTGCATTTGAACCATCTGCATTAATTTATATATATATATATAGCTCAAAGCATCGGTCTTGGCTGGGCTTGATTTCCCCTGTGGCTTCCTTACCCAGCTGAATTGCTGTGGGCGTGCATTAGCCAGCCGGCCAGATGGTGGATTGTAGAGTCAGAGCAGGCTCACGGTTCTGTTGACACGAGCATTGTGCCTCTTGACAAAGGAGAGAGGGGCTGCCTGCAGTCTTCGCCTTTCCTTTCTTTAGCCTGAGCGTGGCTGCCATTTTGGAATGCCTCGGCTCCTTGCAAACTGTGCCATGTATTTATTTATTTATTTGCTCCTTCTCTGTATACTTTTGAGATGGGGCAGCAGAGGTTCCTTTCTGCCCCTAGGCACCACGCCGCCTGGGCTTCAGCACATGGGCTACCCTCCGCTGCCAGTGTCCTGGCATGAACAAACTAAATAAAGTGTCTCTGTGGGTCTCCTAGGGAGCTATTGTAGGCACACTTTTGTTCAGATAGCCTTCACAAGAGCCATGCAGCCTTCTGGAACCACATGCTGTCCAGATGTTTTGGACTACAGCTTTGGGAGTTGCCCAAAACATCTGGAGGGCACCAGGTTGGTGAAGGCTGTGGGAATGGAATTTTTGTTGTTGTTGTTGCTTGCATGGATTAACAAAGCAAGTTACTGTCATTGTTTACTTTTAAAAAAACTTTCTTGGTTTTTTTTTTAAATAACGCCCCACCCTTACTAAAAGAAATATTGGGGTATGCAGTGAAAATACAGCGTAAGAATAGCCAGCAGTCTAAAGTGCATACCCTCCAACATTCCTTAGATGAAAATAAGGATATTTCTCACTCCCCAAAACTGACCCTCCACGACCCCCCCCCATTTTCATACTCTCCAACATTTCTCTGATAAAGATGGGGTGTCCTATTATTATTATTATTATTACTACTACTACCCTGCTCATCGGACTGGGTTGCCCAGACACTCTGGGCGGCTTCCAATACAGTATATATAAAAACATAAGAAAACATTTTAAAAACTTCCCTGTTGTATAGGTTGTATATTTACTTATCTCCTTGGCTTGGGGGTCCCATAACTCCATACGCTGCAACATTTCTCTGATGAAAATAGGGACATCCCACCATACCCTTCAACATTTCTCCAATAAAAATAGGGACGTCCTAAGGAAAAGTGGGAAATTCAGGATCAAATCAGAATCTGGAACGGCTTCTGTAAATCTGGGACTGTCCCTGGGAAGTAGGGACACTTGGAGGGTTTGAAAGTGTAGACTATGATTTAACCTAGAGCAACCCAAAAAGTCTGGATATTTGGGAAAGTTCAGCATTTTTTTCCTTATTCATGCAAAAACGTTCCAGTCAGTTGTAAATCAGGCTTTGTGTCTTTTGATAGTCATATTTTGTTGACCAGTTTCTCTTATTAGGGCCAGTTGACAAGCTTTATTAAGCCAATTTGATAAGGATGCTCCTTGTAAGACTTTTTAAACAATTGGGCTATAACAAGTCTAGCTGCTAACAACAGAGGACCTATAGGAGATTTAAGTGAAGTGATCTGTATTCTGACCCTGAAATATATTCAGTAAAGCTAACTCTGGGAACTGAATGATTTGTTGACCGATGATATTACATCTCTCTAAAAAAAACTGTCCTCAAAAACCCTTTAACACAATGCCTCCACATCGTTTGCTGACTATACATTTGCTGGAAGCACTTCTTTTCATCTGGAGGTTCCTCACTACCAGATACAGTGGTACCTCGGTTTATGAACACAATTGGTTCCGGAAGTCTGTTCATAAACTGAAGCGTTCATAAACTGAAGCGAACTTTCCCATTGAAAGTAATGGAAAGTGGATTAATCTGTTCCAGGCGGTCCGCGGAGTACTTAAACTGAAGGGTTCATAAACTGAAGTGAACTTTCCCATTGAAAGTAATGGAAAGTGGATTAATCCGTTCCAGATGGGTCCGCAGAGTACTCAACCTGAAGCGTACTTAACCCGAAGCATGGGTGTAATTGGTTCCGGAAGTCTGTTCATAAACTGAAGCGTTCATAAACTGAAGCGAACTTTCCCACTGAAAGTAATGGAAAGTGAATTAATCCGTTCCAGATGGTCTGCGGCGTTCGTAAACCGAAAATTTGTAAACCGAGGTGTTCATAAACCGAGGTTCCACTGTAGATGTGTGCATGGGTAGGCCTGGAGGGTGGATCCGGCCCAATCGCCTTCTAAATCCAGCCCGCGGACGGTCTGGGAATCAGTGTGTTTTTTACATGAGTAGAATGTGTCCTTTTATTTAAAATGCATCTCTGGGTTATTTGTGGGGCATAGGAATTCGTTCATCCCCCCCCCAAGGTCTGAGGGACAGTGGACCGGCCCCCTGTTGAAAAAGTATCCTGACCCCTGCTCTAGTGAGGTGTAGCTCATTTCCATAAGCATGATGTTGTATGAGGCAGGCGATTAGCACCAGAGGTTCCCTGCAGAAGAGAAATATGAGGACCCCATTCCCTGCCCCCTATAAAGCTTCCCATGGAAAAATAACAGCAAATTTCAAATGTAGAGCAGTCTCCCTTACATGCTTTTGAAATCTGCCTTAGTTGGAGGGGGTGTGTGTGTGACAGGTATGCCAAATTAACGGATGGGGTGCTAACACACTGGGCAGCTAACTGCTGCTGTTTGTTTTTGGCGGGGTTGTGAGATTTGATCACTGGCTTAAAGTATATGCAACCTGGCTTAACTCGCCTACTATTAGCATCTAGGCGAAAGGCTTGTTCCAGTAGTTATAGCAGCAGCGTCGATGATTTAATAGTCTATGACATTTTCCATCCAAAGCACTCCCAACCGAAGATCAGAAATGGGTTGGTTTCAAAAGTCATATTTCACAGAAGCACAGACCAGAGAGAGATCAGTGAAAACATCAAAATGCATTTACCATAATAACAGCTGAGCATGCATGCTGGAGAGCTACGAAACCTCTTCGTTCAGGCAGCCAGGATTTGGCCATCGGCCAATCGAAGCATAAGGCAGCCAGCACAGGCGGAAGAGGGAACTTCTAGTGACAAGCTATTTTCAACCAACAGGGCTTTTCCCAGTGAATAAATAGAACAGGATGCCCCCCCTCCCCCAATGTATGGAGTCATATGACCTATTTCCAGGGATATGTTGTATTTTCTGAGGAACAGCTGATTCAACCTCCCTTTTCCCCTCCCTTGAATTTTTGCCAGCAAAATGCAGTAGTAGTTACAGGCGCCAAAGAGAGTGGATATGCACAGCTTAGCTACGAGAAAGTAATTGCAGCTCTTCGTTTAGGGAGAAAGCAAGAAATACTCAACCTGTAGAAAATAAAATTAGCAACACCGGGAGATGTTGGATTGCATATTCTCCCTCTTAATATAATTCGATGGACTGGGCCATGGGAGGGGAACTTTTGGGATCTTCATGACTGAATGGAATCATAGAATTGTAGAATTGGAAAGGGACCCTGAGGATAATCTAGTTCAACCCCCTGCAATACAGGACTATGCAGCTGTGCCATATGGGGATCGAACCTGCAACCTTTGTGTTATCAGCACCACGCTCTTATCAACTGAGCTATCTTGAAGAATATGTCAATTTCAGTTCTTGTTTAATAGAATCATAGAATCGTAGAGTTGGAAGAGACCACAAGGGCCATCCAGTCCAACCCCCTGCCGAGCAGGAAACACCATCAAAGCATTCTTGACATATGCCTGTCAAGCCTCTGCTTAAAGACCTCCAAAGAAGGAGACTCCACCACAATCCTTGGTAGCAAATTCCACTGCCGAACAGCTCTTACTGTCAGGAAGTTCTTCCTAATGTTTAGGTGGAATCTTCTTTCTTGTAGTTTGAATCCATTGCTCCGTGTCCGCTTCTCTGGAGCAGCAGAGATGTATTTAATGTAATTGTTAAATCCAGCTTTTGGCTTTAAATGCAAACTGGACTGAATTTCTCTTCCATCCTTACTGCCCCTCAGTAGACCTGTTTTGCACCCCCTTTCCTAGTATGAGTCACTGAACTCTGATAATGCCTCCTGCTTGCCTGCTTGGAGGATAGAGAAGGCTGTGTATAAGGTAGACCAGGCATCCCCAAACCCTCCAGATGTTTTGGACTACAATTCCCATCATTCCTGACCACTGGTCCTGTTAGCTAGGGATTATGGGAGTTGTAGGCCAAAACACCTGGAGGGCCGCAGTTTGGGGATGCCTGAGGTAGACTGTTATATGAGAAGTAAAATTTACATCTGTGACTCCACCCACTTTTGCCTCTGGACCCACCCACTTCTGGCATGCGGCCCCCAAAAGGTTGCTCAGAAGGAAATGTGGCCCTTAGGCTGAAAAATGCCCCCCCTCCCTGAACTAGCCATGGATTTAATTGTATGTTGGGAACTGATTTGGCCAAATTTAAGATGTTATGAAATTTAATCTGCTTCATTTACTCAAAGGGGTTGGGGGTCAGGGAGGCTGAAAGTTCCCCACCCCCCAGCCTGCTTATCTTTTTAAAGTCCCATTCACCACCTGCATGCAGTTGCTTCTTTGCCTAATCTGCCCTTTCAGACCTTTTTTTAAATGACTTTTTCATGAGACTTGAGTAGGGTTACCTCTGCAATGTGATGATATCATACCATCAAGCTGCCAAACAGATTTGCCTTTGTGATGATGTCACTAAGCCACATCAGATGGACGGGAAGACGCTATGGTTGCCAAATTTCAAAAAGTGAAAATCCGGACACAAAAGTTGTTAGGCTTCCTCCCTCCGCCCCCAAGATTGCTGTATTCTGGCTATGTCTGGGAAATTCCGGATGTATGGCAACCGTAACAAAGCAATGCTTCATTTCCAGGAGTCTCTGGGCTGCATCTAGCTTCCCACAAGGCAACACATGTCTGGGTTCCATGAGGGTGGCCTGCGTAAGGGCTTAGCGCCTTAGACGGACTTGACCCACAGGCCTTCCAGTAGCATGGCTAGATTCCTCTTCATTCATTGAGCCCTGTGAAAACCAAAGACCTCCATGGGCGCAAGTTACCTTCCCTGGTCCACCTTTCTGCAATGACTGGCCATGGACCTTGCCTGCCTTGGTATAAACCAACCCTTCGCTTGGGCAGCTAAGCACCTTCCCACATTGCTGGAAACCACAGGAGAGGAGAGAGCTCTCTTTTGCTCGGGTCCTGCTTGCTTGTTTTGCACAGGTGTGTGGGTGGCAACTGTATGAACAGGGTGCTGGAGTAAATGGGGGGCCACTGGCCTGATCCAGCAGGCTCTTCTTAGCTTCTTATGTACATTTTGCACACATATCCCTGCCTTTCCTTCTTCTATGCCCTATATGCCTTTTATCAGGCCTGCTGTGGTGGGCTTCTCTCTCCTCGCCTGCCTGGACTGGGTTTTTTTTTGGAATTGACCTCAGCCTGTTTCTTTGGGGGAGGGATGTAGAGGGGAGGGGAGCATTGGTGTAGCAGGAGCAGGGTAGCTGCCCCCCCCCCAAATCAAGTAAATAAATAAAAATACTTAACTCACTGACCAATTGCATCACATATAACTTGGTTCTGGCCCCGTTAACATAAAGCCTGCCCCCCCAACAAACAAACAAACAAACAAACGCTGGCTACACCCATGGAGGGGAGGGTGGAACACCTGCTTTGCATTCCTGGTTCTATTCCTGTGGTGTCTGCAGGTATTTTCAATTTTTTTATTTCTATATTTATTTTTTTATTACACCGCCCTTCATCCGTAGACCTTAGGGCGGTTCGCGACATAGGGTAGGATTGGGAAAGGCTCCCACCTGAAAAGTCACTGCCGGTCCGTGTTGACAGTACTGAGCTAAGTGGACCAGTGAACTAGCTTGACTATCCTCTCTGTATGTGTCTCCAACCTTATTCTTTGCCTTGCCCCATCGGTCTGATGCCTTGGCCCAACCTGTTCTCAGCAAAAATCCCAACCCTGCCAAGGTCCCCCGTACCCTTTCCCCACTTGACCTTGTGGGCAGGGGGTGGGCAGACCCTTCCGGTATATGACAGCACCCACCTCCTAGGAAATATGATGAAACCAAGCCGTAGTCTTTATTGGAGGCAGAGCAGAACAAAGATGACGTCTGCTATTGCCGAGGGGGAAAAAACGGAAGGCAATTAACTCTGGCGACGCCATTGGCTGTTTGCCTGATGAAAATGGCACCTTGCCTGAGCGTTCTATAAATCACAGGTTCCATTTGGGAAGGAGCTTTCCGTGGTAATTAATGAGCCAGTATGAAGACATTAAATGTGGAGTGTGCGGTGATAGGCTGGCTTGTCATTCATCGGTGTGTCATCTTCCTCTTACTTGGATATCCACCAAAGAACAAAGGGCAAAATCCTTGTAGACCCCGGAGCAAGGCTGCTATCTCTTGATAGCAGCGAACGAAGCAATTCTTGGAAAATAACAAAGCTGGGTTAGACATTGAGTGAGCTAATTGCAAGGATGCCGTCGCAAACGCATTCTGAAAGCTTGCGGTCTATTATTGGAGATGATTGCTTTGTGGACTTGTGAGGATTGACAATGTAAAGTTAATTTGCCCCTCCCATTTAAAATTCATTAGGCTTGATTGGGAACCAGGAAGGGTTTTGATGGCGTTATCGACGGGCATGTGCAAAATTAAATGTGTCTTTCCTGGAGGTGCCGTGCCTTGTAACCGTTAGGGAAACCTTTGCCAACCTGGTGCCCTTCGGATATTTGGGGCTACAAATCCCATTGGGTCCAGGCTACAAGAAGTGGTGGGAATCAGGTCTACACTCTCTAAAGTTTAAGAAAGGCAAGAGCCACAGCTCTGCGGCAGAGCATGTGCTTTGTATGCAGAAGGTCCCAGGTTCAAAACCTGGCATCTCTAGTTGGGCTGGGAGAGACCCCGGGGGGGGGGGCACCGATACTGATGGAACAATGGCAAGATTTGGAATAAGGTATCTTCCCATGTTCCTAATCTAATATCAGAAGAAGAGCCTGGTTCATCAGACCAGTGACCCATCTAGTCCTGTTTTTAGTAAGATTGCCTACTGACTGATAATCCTGCTTGATTCATTTTGTTGGGGTGGTATTTTTTAATGGGTTTTATTGTAAACTGCCTTCAGGTGCTTTTGTAATAGGTGATGATATATAAATATTTCAATAAATATGCTCGTATTATAAAATGGTGAAAGCAGTTGGGGGTGGGCAGGAATAGAGCCTTTTTAGCCTGTTTTGCTCAGGTCTTGGACCTCGTCTCGATGATGTTGAAGAAGAAGACGATGAAGATGAAGAAGTGTTAGCATTTCAACCCCTCTTGGAAAACATGCAAAGGCATGTTTTCTTTGCGTGGAAGGACAGAGAACAGCAAAAGGAGTCTAGTTGGCTTTTAAAAAAATCCCGCCGTTTTATTATATTCAAATCCTTCTTTTCTCTTCCCTTTCAACACTAGGGAGTCCGGCCTGCCCCCTCCCCCCTCCCCCTATTCCCCGGACTCTGGGAGAATAAATGGGCGGCGCTGTCGTTCACACTTGGCTACGCATAGAGAAGGGAGTATTCAGAGCCGGGCTCTGGGGTCTGGCAGTGGCAGCTTTGGACAATAGCATCATTAGACACGGAGAGCGAGTCTCCAGTTTGCCGCCACTGAGCTTCCCTGAATAGCCAGCAGCCCCTTGTTCTGGGAGTGGAGCCTTTTGGTGGGGGGCTGGGGTTGAGTGATGGAGGAGAGGTCTATTTTATCAAAGGGGGGGGATGCAAAAGGAAGATACAATGTCACTTTCTGAATGCCCTTAAAGCTTTGTAAAAACCATCGGGATTGTCAAAGCAGAGGGTCGCAGAAGGAAGAGGACAAAGCCTCTCCCCACCCTTCTCCTCCGTCCCCAAACTCTTTCCCTCCCTTTCATCTCCCAACTGCTTTCACATCCTAAGGTTCCAGAGTGTGAAGGGGGGAACTGTATTAAATCACTTCTTCCCCCACCTTCCTCCGATAAGGGGTGCATACAAACCATATATTTAAAGCACGGTAAAGGTAAAGGTAAAGGGACCCCTGACCATTAGGTCCAGTCGTGACCGACTCTGTGGTTGCGGCGCTCATCTCGCTTTATTGGCCGAGGGAGCCGGTGTACAGCTTCCAGGTCATGTGGCCAGCATGACAAAGCCGCTTCTGGCGAACCAGAGCAGCACACGGAAACGCCGTTTACCTTCCTGCCGGAGTGGTACCTATTTATCTACTTGCACTTTGACATGCTTTCAAACTGCTAGGTTGGCAGGAGCAGGGACCGAGCAACGGGAGCTCACCCTGTTGCGGGGATTCGAACTGCCGACCTTCTGATCAGCAAGCCCTAGGCTCTGTGGTTTAACCCACAGCACATTACCCCCCAGGATAATCCAGAGGACTGTAATTCACCCCTGAGAGAACTACAGCCCCCAGCCCCCATAGCAAACTAAAGTTCTTGAGATTCTTGAGTGGGTGTGCTTTGCCTGAAGCCCTGGAGAGCTACCGCCAGTCAGTGTAAACAACAGTGAGCTTGATGTATAAGGCAGTCAATGTCCAGACTCTCCGTAGCTTGGGTTGACCTCGTGGCTTGTGGGTCAGGCTGCAAGATTCATGGCATGGCCGGCTCTACCGCTAGGCAGACTGAGGCAGTCACCTCATGTGACAGAAACTGGGGCTGGAGCAGCACTCTTCTCCTACCAGCCATTCCTCTTGACCCCCTGATCATGCTTGTGTATTGGAGATCAGAGCTATGCGGGCCTGTCATGGACCCTCTTGGGCCACATTTGCACCATGCATTTCAAGCTCTATGATGCCACTTTAAATAGTCAAGGCTTCCCCCCAAAGAATTCTGGGAGCTGTGGTTTGTTAAGGGTGCTGAGAGTTGTGAGAAGACGCTCATTCACCTCGCAGAACTTCAATTCCCTAAGTGGTTTGACAGTTCAATCTCTCTACATGAGGAACTTTGGGAATTGTAGCCCTGTGAGGGGATTAGAGGTTGACTAAAAACTCTCAGCACCCATAACAAGGTGCAGCTCCCAGGCTTCTTTGGGGGAAGCCATGGCTGTTAAAAATGGTGCCAGGGTGCTTTGAACATATGCTGTGATAGCGGCCCAAATTAGCCTCCTGACTTTAGGTGCATTGAAGGGATGTTATCAACGCTGACAGGGTTTGGAAGCAAGATTCAGTGGTTTATTCAGTCAAATTCAGTACATGGAGAGGGGATTCCATTTTGTCCGTTGCCTCAGGCAGCAAAATGTACTGGGCCAGCCCTGGTTCATGCTGTTATAATGTGTGTATTTGTGGAGGTGTGTTTGTGTGTGGGGGGGTAAGCCTGGCATTTTGCTATTTGAACTCAGGTCAGTTGAGGGGTGATTCTGGTTGAGTGCGAGAATGCCAACAATTTAAAGGCTCCCATGTCTGTTTAATTGGCATGTTGTATAATGATGCCTTTTGCAGAAAAGAGTTTCTCCACACATAAACACTCCTGACCAATTCTGCCATCTGGAAGGATTCCAGAGCAAATGATGCTCAGCCTCTGATCTTATAATGCTGCTAATTTAATACGACTGCAGACAAAAGTTTCCCTCCACTCGCCCTATCCTGCCCTCTACAGGAAGGCTGCATTCTCATGAACCATGAATGGCCAAGGGAGTCAGAGAGAGAGAGCACACCTTTCTTCTTTGCTGTTCACACGCAACTATTAAACATTACATTAATTCTATTGCATTTTCCAGGGTCCCCTTGGCTTCCTTGGTGGAAGAAAGGTGGGATATTCCTGAAAATAGGGCTCACAGGACAGTAACGGGATTTCAAAGACAGAAATGATGCTGTGTGTGTGTGTGTGTGTGTGTGTGTGTGTGTGTGTGTGTGATTTCTGAAATGTGGCGCTTTGTCTTGGATCTTAGGCAAGTCAATCGAAAAGTGGTGGTTTTTTGGCTCAACAACTTTCGGGGTGTCCTGGTTTTCACTTTTTGAAATATGGCAACCCTACTGAAAAAGGTGTAAGTAAGTACAGTAGTAAGTACCGTAAGTAAGTTAATAAGACATTTATACTCCTCTTATTGAGGAGGTTGGAATCATGAGAGCCAGCATGGCAAGGCATCACAGTTAAAATGTTGGACCACGGCCTGGAAGACCAGGGTTTGAATTCCCACTCAGCCATGAAGCTCACTGGGTGACCTTGGGTCAGTCACTTTCTCTCATCCTAACCTACCTCACAGGGTTGTTGTGAGGATGTGATGGGTTGGAGGGGAACCACAAGCTCCTTGGAGGAAAAGGTGGCCTAAAAATGTAAGAAATAATAAACTAAAATAAAATTGGTTCAAATTGGTCTGAGCCACAAACACATGTTTGCAGCCACAGCACAAAGTTAACGGCCGAACATTTTAGTGAACCTGGATGTAAGATCAGATCAGTGTTCCCCAATCTGGTGCCCTCAAAAACTATTTTAGACTACAGCTTCCATCAGCCCCGTGGGAGTTGTAGTCCAAAACATCTGGAGGGCATCAGATTAGGGGATGCTGGACTAGATGGACTAAGGGTAGCCAATTTGGTGCTCTCCAGATGTTGATGGACTCCCCAACTCCCATCAGCCCCGGCAGCCAGCATGGCCGATGGCCACAGGATGATGGAGAGAGCGCCATATTGGATAGACCTTTGTTCTCAGCAACTATGATGGTTGTTACATTCAATATCTGTGGTTTTCAAATTGTGTTTCAGAGGACCCTCAGGGAAGGTAATTAATGGTTGGGCAAGCTTCCCTGACATACGTATTTCCCTTCGCAGACAATCTTCTACTGGGCTGCATGCTGGAAAAGGGGTGTTGTCAGATGCCTTCTCAATTCATGAAAAGTGATTATGAAATCAATGGTCAGAGGCCTCTGAATACCAGTTGCTGAAGACTACAGGTGGGAGAGAGGGCTCTTGTGCTCAGGTCCTGCTTGCGGGTTTCCTACAGGCCACTGTGAGAACAGGATGCTGGACTAGACAGGCCACTGACCTGATCCAGCAGGCTTTTCTTGTGTTCTATGTTGTGAGGGTGCCTAGTCCCCTGGGGGACTTAAAGGGTCACTTAGCCCAGAGTCCCCTGTAACCTGGTGCCAGTTCTGTCTCTTCATCCCTCCTCTGCTGCACCTACACACACCTACACCTACACACACACCTACACCTACCTACACACACACCCCACTTTCTGTTGCTTGCAGTTGATCCCAGGGTCTGTGCTTTAATGATCCTAACAGGCCTTGGATTTACTGTGACATATTGAGTTAATGTTCCCCCTTTTTCCACACCAAATCGAGGCCAGCCTCCTCCTTATCGCTAATGCTCCGCTGAGCGAAAACAGATTGCCTCCTAATGGCTTCAATTTAGTTTTTCATGGAGTAAAGAAAATTTCATTCAATACCTGTTTTCATCTTTATTATATCAGATTTGCTGCCTCCGCTGCCGCCGCTGTCATCAGGCTCATGAGCTGGCTTGTGGTTCGATTAAGGGGGATCCGGCCAAGCTGTTTGCCTGAATAAACCTCTCATGAATATGGATGGAGCTGTGACCCGGCCCTTAAACGGGAGAGGATAGAAGGGTTTATTGCTCTGTTCGTAAGCCTTTGCATCTGTAGTGAAAGGAGACCAGTCCGCCAGAACCCACTGATATATGCTCAGTGATCAGAAAGCACTGGGCACCGGTTTGCCAGCACCAGTTAAGATCCTAGGAAGACCCTGTTGGATCAGACCAATGCATCCTGTTCTCACAGTGGCCACCCAGATGCCTGTAGGAAACCTTCAAGGAGGACCTGAGGACAAGGGCTCTTTCCCTTCCTGTGGTTTCCAGCAACTGGTATTCAGTAGCATTGCTGCCTCCAACCGTGGAAGCAGAGCACAGCCATCATGGCTAGTAGCCATTGATTTGCCTCTCCCCTGTTTGACAGGCATTGCGTGCGTTACTTATATGGTGTGGAAAGATAATCACACAAGGTACCGTAGCATTTCTGCGGTATGATCTTGAATGGGTTTAATCTTTGGGGTCAGCTTTCTCCATCTGGTGCCCTCGGGATGTTTTGAACTATAGTTCCCATCAGCTCCTGCAGTCCAAAGCCTCTGAAGAGTGTCAGCTCGGGGAAGGCTACTTTCATTGATCAACCAGTGGAGAGGTTCCGTAGCTCAGTGCAAGAGCACCTGCCTTGCAAGCAGGAGGTCCCAGGTTCAATCTCCAATAGCATCTCTAGGTAGGGCTGGGAGAGGCTCTAGACCAGGCATCCCCAAACTTCGGCCCTCCAGATGTTTTGGACTACAGTTCCCATCATCCCTGACCACTGGTCCTGTTAGCTAGGGGTCATGGGAGTTGTAGGCCAAAACATCTGGAGGGCTGCAGTTTGGGGATGCCTGCTCTAGACAACCCTGAGCTAGATGGATCAGTGCTCTGACTCGGTATAAGGCAGCTTCCTAAGTTCCTGAGAATTTAAATGGAAATGTGAGCAATTAGCAAACGCCATTCTTTTGGCCTGTTTCCAGTGAATTTCTGACACAGTCATACTGGAAATCTCATGGTAACGGCAGTGATGGGGGGACCACCACCCACCCACCACTCAGAATCTACCAGCGATGGTTTGCTGCTGGAGCCTGGGGCTGAGCTGCAAGACTCAGAATGGCTGCCTTTGCAGCTGTAAATAAAGTTTGCCAAACCCATATTTTAAAAACAAGGAGAAGAACATTTTGTAACATGGGGCATGATTTATTTATTTATTTTAAAGCCCACAAATGATCAAAAACAAAACACCCAGTTGCTTGGGCGAGGGTTGTGGCATTTCCTCCTGCATCTGACATAAAACTGTGCTTTAAAGCCACATTATAGGGTCACTGTAGAGCCTTATTTTACTTAACATCCTCATCAATGAATTATTTATGCCCTCCCGATGTTTTATTCATGATAAATATTAATACCAGTGTCTTTAAGAGGAGAGGTTATTGCTGCAATTTTACCTGGAAGAGATGATATTATTGAAATAAAGTGACAGAGATCCCATTTCTTCACTTGGGGGCTGTTTTTGTTGACAAAGCTCTCCTTCTGGTTAACCCTTTGCCAGCTGGAGGACCTCTATCCTGGGGATTCCTAGAGAGCAGTTATGCCTTCTGAACTTGAATGGTTTGGGGGTGGTTGAGGTTTGTTTTTGTTTTGCTTTGGTCCCTGCAAATCATTAATGGAGGGAATCCCCTTTTCTGGCATGCCTGCTTTGTGTTTGGACCTGGAGCCAATCCATTTAGTTCGTGGAAGTCTTTAAGCTCTGTGATGCGTTATTCATTCCTCATATGCATATAACTAATAGTTCAATCTTCCTGGGCGACCCTTTCAGTGCCAACTAGTCTGTTGGCGAACCCCAGTACATTGCTCTAGGGTGCCAACACAATTAACATGGGGCATCGTTTGGGGCCTCAGTGTTACCCTGCTTGAATATGAATGGGGTCCTTATCAAGAACACACTCAGCCCCAATGGCCCTCGCTCAGAGATACAGCATCTCTGCTTTGCATGCAGAAGGTTCAATCCCCAGTATCTCCAGGCAGAGCTAGGTGAGAACCCAGCCTGAGAGCTGCTTCCAGTCCGTGTAGACAATACAGAGCTAGAGGGACTCAGAATAACACCGTTTCCTAGGTTCCATTCCTAAATGTCCACTCGCAAAGCCCTGATCAGTTTCCATGTAACTCTAGGGTTACCCAAACAGTTCAGAAATCATTGCTAGGGGCCCTAACCCAGAAAACACTTCACTGAAATGTGTAGCGCAATGGAAATAAGCTTTAGGATAAAACTATGTCCTGGCGGATCATTTCCAGCTACCCTTGCAACTTAGATTGTAGAATTTAACAAAAACATTTACTAAGAGCACTGCTAAAAATAGAGTGATGTTTCTTATGAGCCTCGCTATTGTATAATGGTATTGAGCGCTAATACAATAAGTATGTTCCGATTGTACCTCCACTTTGGTTGGTTGCTGCTCAAAGCCCTTTTCTTAGCACAATAAAATGTAATTAGTGCTCAAGCAGCTTACATAATTTAATAAAATGCTCTCAGATGGCATTAAAATCCAGTTGAAAGCAGGGTTGTTTTGGGTTTTTTCCCCCTGTTGTTAAAAGACAGAGAAGAACAACGGTGGATCCCTTAAAAGCACAATCAGCATGTTGTATTTTCTAAACCCTCCCTATTTAGTGAGCTGAAGCTTATGACAGAGGGGCGTGAGAGGAGGGTGATATGGCCCATGTTTAATGTATGAAGTGGAATAAGAAGTCTCCCATCTGTCGGAGCCCAATGGGAGTCTGGAGATGAATGATGGATCCTTCCTGACATGTCTTTGGTTCTTTTCCTTAAAGAGATGCACATGTATTATCTTTGATGTGTGTTGAAGGAAGGAGATTGAGGTGTGAGTGTGTGTGTGTGTGTGTTAATGTGCAGCCAAGGAGGCATTTTGTGTTAAGGGGAGGCTGGCAGGGGGGGCGAGGATAAGGCACAGTTTAAATATGGGCTTTTTGTTTTGGAGTTACGAGCACGGATGAAAATATCCTGGAAAAGGATATTGCGGAGTTGGAAAAGGTTCAGGAAAAAGAGCAACCAGAATGATCAAGGAGATGGAACAACTGAGGTTGCAGCGTTCGGGGCTTTTCAGCTTAGGGGAAAATTGAGCAACAGGAGACATTATAGTGATCCATGAATTGATGTGTGGTGTAGAGAAAGTGGATAGAGACCAGTTTATTCCCCTTCTCTCATCATACTTGAACTTGGGGACATCCAGTGAAGCTGAATGTTGAAGGACTGAGAGCAAATGAAAGAACTCATTTGCACAGCATGTTGTTAAAGTGTGGAACTCACTCCCGCAGGAGGCCGTAATGGCCACCAACTTGGAACAGCTTTAAATGAGGATTAGACAAATTCCCAGAGGAGGAGAGGGCTATCGATGGCTGCTAGTTACGATTGCTACACTCTTCCTCCATGGTTGGAGGCAGTAATGCTTCTGCGAATCACAAGAGGTGAGATTTCTCTTGTGATTGATTCCTGCTTGCTGGCTTCTCATTGTTGGGTCGCTGTGAGAACAGGTTGCTGAACTAAATTGGCCTGATACAGCAGGCTCTTTTTATTTTCCATGTCCTGGCCCCAGAGCAGGAATCTTCCTGAGAATCCCCATAGCAGGAATCCCTGAGCAGATTTAGCTAGTGGGAACATCTGGAACGCAGCAGCTTGGCAAAGATGGACATAGGTTGCAATTTTTGGAGTCGTGGGTTGCTCTTGACAGTAGCCGCGCCAGAATTTGAAATACAGAATTACCGGTAACTGTCAGCTCGCATTTCTTAGCGCAGAAAGTATTGATCTGATGTGTAGAGATCTTTCCTATTCTACTTAATTCAAGAGGCTTCTGGAAGCTTCTCTGTGTGAAGGAAACAAGCAGAAGGTTCATGATATTTGAGTTATTCCTTCAGAGAAACTGAGTAAAACTGTCTTAAACTGGTTCTGTTATCTCTTTCAGTCAAGGTCATGCTGACTATAAAAGTAGGGCCAGAAGGAGCCTAGGTTTCACTTTAGCTTTCAGCCTCTCTTCCTTCTGGTATGGTGTTCTGTACATGGTTAGTGTTAAGATTTAGACTTATTGTAAGTTATTGTAAGTTTAAGTTAAGTCTGCTGCAGCTGGATTTCTTATTGTTTTGTTGTTTAGTCGTGTCCGACTCTTCATGACCCCATGGACCAGAGCACGCCAGGCACTCCTGTCTTCCTCTGCCTCCATTTCTTATGGACAGTGCCAATCCTGAATGTATTGGATTTGTGACCATTATGCTGATTTGCCTTCAGTAGCAGTAAAGCTCTGCTGGATGAAATACAATTGTCTCTGATCAATTTTTTGGGAATCCTACAAAGTTTTTCCTCTGGTCTATACATTGGAGTTCTGCTCTGGATCAATATTGAGTAGAATTCCACGACATTTCCCCCCCAAATTTTCATTTCAACTTTCCCCTTCCTTTTCCCTTTCAGCTATGTCCGACTTCCACATCCACCCCCAGAGTGCAGTGGTGGAAGAAGGCGGCGTGGCCAGGTTTCAGTGCCAGATCCATGGCTTGCCAGAGCCTGTGATCATGTGGCAGAAGAACCATCTCCCCATCAATACAGAAAACGACAGGTAAGGACAGTGGGTCCAAACACTGCCCTATTCAGAAACACCTTGCAGGTTGAAAGTTCTTCATATCTACTATGGAACCTCTCGTTTATTTATACCACAAGATTTATATACCGCTTGATTGTAATGAAACTTCAAGGTGGTTTACAAAAAGGATAAAACAACTGAATTAGCAGTAAAATAAATTCAGTTAGAAACAGCTATAGAATCCAAAAATCCAAAATTAAGTATCCAAAAGTTAATTAAAATTCACAATAAGCTGAAATCCAGATTAAAACACATTCCAACATCCTCCATGTCTGGATAGGCTTGCCTGAACTAAAATGTTCTCAGCAGGTGCTCAAAAGGGTACAGTGAAGCACTTGCCTGACGCCAATCAGCAGGGAGTTCCAAAGTGGAGCTGCCGCCGCACTAAAATATGGATTTCTTAAAAACCCTTCCAAGTAGTTGGGGCCAACTTGGGGAGGTAGATCCAATTGGCCTGGTCCTTGACCTCAAAGGGGGCCTCCGATTTAGACACCTATTAATCTTTTGGCATCTGATAAGCTTCACAACTTTTTTTCATGTGCATTGGACGAAAATGTGACAAAGCTCTCTCAGCTTAGAGCTACAAATTTAAGCAAGTAAGAGATGTGATTTGTTAAAAGGGATTTTTTTGTTACCTGTTAATAGATTTTAAAGAATTAAAATTAAAATGTTCATGAATACCAATAGAAATATATTTGATGTTACAAGATTAGACTGTGATGAATGTGTGCTCTCAGATCAACTATTCTATAAACAAACCAGTCACCCTTGTTCTTCTTTTTGGAGGGAGGTGTGCCTTATTTTGTTTTCATGGGTTGTCCTTAAAAAAAATTTTTTTGTGTAGCTAGGGTCCCCCAAAGCTCGAAGTGACATGAGCCTCTCTGGACCCATGACAAGGCCTGGATGCAGCAGAGGATTCTGGGAAATGTTTTTGGGAATCCTGTGCTTGCCATTGTCTGGACAGAATGGACCTCAGCATTGAACTGAGACTGCGCTCCAGAACATGCCTGACATCCCCCTCTGTTGCCGAGCCTTTCAAGAAAATACTGTGATCGGCAAGCTAACTTTCAGGGAAGATAGACAGCTGGCAAACCCCTGATAAGCTTCTCCGAAGCTGCAGGCTTTGAAAACCAGTGTTCCAGAATAATAGCAGCGCTAAGCTTGATATTATAACTAAGCAAGGGAACTTTCCTATTCATAACCCACCTCCACTCACCTGCCCCCCAACCAGTTGCAAAGGCAATTAAACTGGTAAGTGAAAAACACCCCGTGATAATCCCAGGGTGTGTGTCTGCACATTTGAAACGAAGCTGATTCGGGGCAGAGAAAAGGAAGTAACTTCTTCGCACAGCGCAAAGTGGAATTTGCTCCCCAAAGAGGCAGCGACATTCACTGAACTGGAGGGCTTGTAAAGGGGGTTAAGGTCATTCCCTGGAGGAGAATTAGCCACAGTGACTATGTTCTGCCTCCCCTGTCAGAAGCAGCAAGCCTCTTGAACGTCCACTGCTGGGAATAGCAGGTGACAGGCAGTGCTGTGGTGCTCAGGTCTTGCTTGCAGGCTTTTCCATGGTTTGCTGCCATGAGAACAGGATGCTGGACTAGATGAGACTTGATCTGGCGAGGCTCTTTTTGTGCTCATAGAACCAAGTGTCCTCATTCGGTGCACATTCACAGAACAAATTTTGCAAATCAGGTTTGTGTTTGTTGGCTTGGTATGGCTGCAGGGTCGCACCATTGGCTGCTTGCCTTTTTCCCACTTATCAATTCATTCCTTAGTTATTTGTTAATTTTTCAGTCCATTTATTTCCATCAACAACCCAAATCATGGGAGTAGCCAGAGGGGTAGGGAGTGGCAGCTACCCCCCCAAAAATCAATAAAAATCAGTAAAAATACATAGCTAACTGAGGTTCTGCCCCACCCTAACAAAAATCCTGGCTACACCCATGCCCCAAATTGATTGCTTTATAGCAGCGCCTTCAAAGTAGCTTGCAAATATTAAAATGTTGCTGCTGCTGCTGTTTACCTGCTTACTGTTTACCTGTTTACTCTTAAGGTTCCAAGGAAGTTCATAGCAATTAAAATACAGTAGTACCTTGGGTTACAAACGCTTCAGGTTACAGACTCCGCTAACCCAGAAATAGTACCTCGGGTTAAGAACTTTGCTTCAGGATGAGAGCAGAAATCGTGCTCCAGTGGCGCGGCAGCAGCAGGAGGCCCCATTAGCTAAAGTGGTGCTTCAGGTTAAGAACAGTTTCAGGTTAAGAACGGACCTCTGGAACGAATTAAGTTCTTAACCTGAGGTACCACTGTACAATATTAAAAACAATTCAAACAGTTCACAGACATAAGGTGGATCCTAAAAATATACATAAAGGTAAAGGGACCCCTGACCATTAGGTCCAGTCGCAGACGACTCTGGGGTTGCAGCACTCATCTCGTTTTACTGGCCGAGGGAGCAGACTTTTGTCCGCAGACAGTTTTTTTGGGTCATGTGGCCAGCATTACTAAGCTGCTTCTGGCGAACCAGAGCAGTGCACGGAAACGCCATTTACCTTCCCACTGGAGCGGTACCTATTTATCTACTTGCACTTTGACGTCCTTTTGAGCTGCTAGGTTGGGCAGGAGCAGGAGCCGGGCAACAGGAGCTCACTCCATCGTGGGGATTTGAACCGCCGACCTTAGACCACATCGCCACCCGCATCCAAAAATACACATATTGGATGTCAAACGCCAGAGTAAAGAGCTGCATCCATAAAATACATACACAGATGTATAGAGTATCATCAAAACAATCCATTTTTCATTCAGCTAATGCTTACCACATACAGAAAATAGTATTTTAGTTCAGTTCTGAAGGGGAAAAACTATTTACAGTACTACCAACAACTGAATACTGGAAAGCTGGAAAAGCGGAGAATCATAAAACCATCTATGAGATCAGGTATACCAAGTGATTGTTCATCTCTTTCTTTCGCTGATCATTTATCATTATGCCCCTCAGGCAACTGCTTGGAAGCAGAGTGCATATGCAGGCAAATAGCGGGCAGGATGCTGAGGTGGCAGAATGGACTACAGCACTACGTACTGCAGCTGTTGGATGCCAACTGTGAATGGTCCACCATGTGAAAACCAAAGTAAATAAATCCCTCTGCAGTCAGAAAACTAACATAACGGGGTTCTTTGCTGGATGTGCTAGATTTCTACTTGCAAGGATCCTTAACAAAAACATAAGGAAGAAGTCAAAACATCACCAGCCACCTGCAGTTTGGAGTGGCATGCTTTGCCACCTCATTCTGGAGCAGGCCTTTAACTCTCTAAATACCCATGTACCCGTTACTATGCTGAAAACCTCCCTCCCTTTCTTTCCCTTGCATTTTCTTCCTCCTTTAGGTACACGCTGTTGCCCAAGGGCGTTTTGCAGATTACTGGACTGCGAGCTGAAGACACTGGGATCTTCCACTGTGTTGCCACCAACATTGCCAGTGTGAAGTTCAGCAGGGGAGCCAGGCTCACTGTGTCAGGTTGGTGTGTTTGTGGGGCAGAAGCAGGTGGTTCGTCCCACTGATTTCCTACCAGGCCAGCCTATTAATGCGACTCATTTGGCTGCAGTAAGACCGGTGCTTGGAATGGTGTTGGACGCCATGTGCTGGCTGAGGCTGTTGGGAATGCAAAACACCTGGAGGGCACCGGTTAGGGGACTATTGAGAAGATAGAGCTTACCTTCACACAGCCCCTTTTTTTACCCTCCCTGCCCGCTGTGCCCACTGTGCTTGTCAACCTGTCAAAAGTCCTGAAACAACAACCATGTCCGGATTCTGCAGTGCAGGTGCATAGAGCTGTTTTGCCAGGGGCAAGCAGTAGATGGTTGACATTCCTTGAACACATTGCTCCGTAAAGCCGGCTGCTTCTCAGCAGGGGATGTGAAATTCTGCAGCCAGAATCCTACCCGAGAGCCCTGAATTTGCGCAAAGTGCTTCGTTGGAAATTCAGAGACCATTTCCTCAAGTGGAGCAGAGAGGAGAAGGGAGCAAAGTGGTTGGGGTGGCCCATCTTTTCTCATGCCCAAAACACCGCAGACTGGTGGTACCCGAAGGCCATTTCTCTGCAGAACCCAACAGTCCTGGCTCCTGCTCATCACACATAGGCAAAGGCTCTTAACGTACAAGTAAGAAAGATACCTTAATTTGGGCAAGTAAAAGGTGAAGGTTCAGCAGCAGACACAGAGTCCCAGAGTTCAGGGTATTTAGAACTGGCCAAAAGCAATGAAAATGTCCCAACACTTTCTGCATCCTGACCACCAAGCTTTTAAAGATGATGCATGACATGCTCCCTCATGAGACCCTCTCGCTTTGCAGGAATGTTGGGCTTGCAAATGCACTCTTCTTCTGAACCCCCAAGACCCTTGCTTGTGCCCAACCTGGCCAACTGTTGGTCCTGAGCCTGGCAGGATGCTAAATATTCTCCTTTTTTGCCCCCCAATTTTTTTTATTCATTTTATAACAACACATAATAGAACAATAAACACAATACATAGAACAATAAACACAATACAGCACATCGAAACAAACATACAAAAGAAAAAAATCTGTACTTTCCAATCTTGTCGTTTTCTAACCATTTTAACATGACTTCCTCAGATCCCTCCCATCTGTGCTTCATTTTAATTCATCTTTAGTAACTTCTATATTTTAACTCTTATTTCATAGTATCTATTTTACTTCGCCTTATTTCTATAAATTCATCCTTTATATCATCACCTCATATTGTTTTCATCCTAAAACCATAATTTCTAAAACTGCAACCTATAATACTTCCAAATCTATCTCAAGCAATCAGATATTACAATATTTCTTTAAATATTCTTTAAATTTCTTCCAGTCTGGCCCTATTCTCCAAAAGGACACATTAGATTTTTTTCTGGCCCTCTCTTGAAAGCTGCTTTCCCCACCTCCCTTCAGCCTTGACACCCACTTTGCAAATGGCTGTTCACACACCTGCTTACCAGCATGTCCTGGAAACCAGCCTTCGGAGGAGGAATGAGTCAAAATGTCCATCTCTGGTCTGCAACAAAACTGACCTCCAGGCAAAAACAGCATTCCTTTCATAGCACTGCCTGCTTTTTGGTGATGAGCAGAACCTGAGCAAGCAGGTCTCCCAACAGATTAATCTTGGTGATCCCAAGGGGGAGCTGTCCAGGGTGGCAAGTGGCTTGGTGTCAGGGGAGAGGGACCTACCTCAGTGATAGAACATCTGCTTTGCATACAGAAGTACCCAGGTTCAATCCTTGACGTCTCCAGATAGGGGTTGGAAAAAAGTCTTACCTGAATCCTTGGAGAGCTGCTATCAGTTCAGGGCTGAGCTAGGTGGTCTGACTCAGTATAAGGCAGCATGCAGTGTAGGATTTAGAGGGCATAGGAAGGACTGGTTTAATTTTTTAAAAATAGTTATTTATTTATTTATTTATTTATTGCATTTAAACGCCACCTTTGTCTTCCAAGGATCTAAAAGGTGGTATACATAGAATCATAGAGTTGGAAGAGACCACAAGGGCCATCCAGTCCAATCCCCTGCCAAGCAGGAAATGCCATCAAAGCATTCCTGACAGATGGCTGTCAAGCCTCCACTTAAAGACCTCCATGGTTCTTCTTCTTCCCATTTCATCACCATAACAACCCTATGAGGTAGGTTAGGCTAAGAGATGGGATGCTGAGTGGCCCAGAGTCACTCAGTGAGCTTCATGGCTGAGTGGGGATTTGAACCCTGCTCTCACCACGTCCCAGTCCAACACTAACCATTATTATGCCACACTGGCTTTTTTAAAAGATTGTATAATAAACCAGTCGTGCCTCGTGGCTTTACCTTGAAACCCTTGAGGACACCTGAGCACGGGAGCCAAGCCTAGTGAACTACCGTGGGTGTTTTGGGCGTTTCAGCTTCCAGATCATTGCTGCTTTAAGGTGGGATTGAATCGCATCCCAGCAAATTCAGGTTGCCGAAGTATAGTTGAAAGGGAGGTCTTGTGCAACAAACATGCTTCCCCAAATTATCAGGCTTTATGCAGCGAGGGAAGCGACAGGGCAGTGCACTGAAAATTGTGGAATTACACTTGCTTTGATGCAAGGTTGTGTAACCTCCCCACAAACAAATCAGAATCATTAAATAGCCAGTGTTGTCTAATTTCCCTGCTCGATAAACAGGTTGCCTGGAAGTGCCCCCTTCAGCTGTAGAAGAGAATAGCACCATGTGGCATCTGCTCCTGTGACTGGCAGGCAGCATGAGGCTTCCTGATTGGCCAAGCCTGGTATAAATTCCAGGAGTCAGCCCCTTGTGCTCTTTCCTGGTCAAGAGAACCTTCTCCCTGCGGGATTTCAGCCTCTGCAGTGAGTGGGAAGGCACATCCTGGCAATGCGGGTTTGGGGCATGGCTGCCTTCTCATAAGAGCACTAGGAACTGCTTGCCATTGAGTCAGGCCATTGGCTCGGCTAGTTCAGTACTGTGTCTACACTGACCGGCAGAAGCACGCCATGGTTTCAGGTAGGGAGCTCTCCCATCCCTACCTGGGGATCGAACCTGGGACCTTCTGCAGACAAAGCAGATCCTTTACCACTGAGCTGAGGCTGTGCTCTAGCCTTGACGTGACACAGCACACCTGAAACCTTACGCGCGGAGCCTCTGCCCCAGGAATGAGGTGTATATATACACATACAGATGCACCTTCTCAATTTCAGAATGTCTCATGTTAACGCTTGGTCTGCCATGCACAGGTTCTCATGCTCCCGTGTACAAGGATCCCATGATTCTCGTGGGACCAGAGAACCTGACCTTAACTGTGCATCAGACCGCCATCCTGGAATGCATTGCAACTGGAAACCCCAGGCCTATCGTCTCCTGGAGTCGACTTGGTAAGTGACCAGAGGTTACCCTCGTTTCAGAATCCATACACAAGAAAGGAGAGCTTTGCTATTACTTCAGTGCGGGCGAAGTTACACGCAGTATATTATAGTTGCTACTAGGTAGGAATTTGGTTTGAGGGTATGAAGACCCTTGTGAGCTGGAAGAAGTTGCTAGTTTTGCGCGTAAAGCTGGTAGCGTTGGAAGGGACCCAGAGGGTCATCTCGTTCAACCCCCTGCAATGCTTTTGTCATCTGTTTCTTGTGGTTTTCTCACATCCGCTTCTCTATGTCCCTGAAATGCATTTAAAGCACGTTGCTTCCTCCACGGAATCCTGGGAAATGTAGTTTGCCACTCCCACAGGCATACAATTCTGAGCACCCTTAATAAACCACAGTTCCCAGGATTCTTTGAGGAAAGCCACGTTCCTTAAACGTAGCATAAACATGTTCATCGGAGCCAGCAGGATCAGATGTTCCTTGGCTCTCCATAGGAGAGCGAATTCACCCTTTCATTTTCAGTGCTAAAGCTCTCTCTGCTAGTTAATGAGATTCTAGCTTCTAATCCCTCACGGCTGGTTGGTGAGCTATGGAGGCCCTGCTGATCCCAGGACTGCTGGAGCAGAGTGGGGTCACTGCCTCCGTCAACCATAGCCAAGCAAGAAGCTTTAAACGCGCGCGCGCGCGCACACACACACACACACACGCCAGGTCACATCAATGTGCTCTGTTTGTTGTGCTTTGCTGCCCTGACCACAGCAATGCAGCTTGCTTTAAATACCTTTTGCCACCTTGACTGCACCATACAAATATTAAACATCTTCTTTCTCTACAACAGCATTAAAAAAATTAATATGATGTATATATCTGAAGTTGAGAGAAGGAACTGCTGCAAAAGTTGTGAGAGGCACAGATTGAAATTATTAAATGGACAGCATTTTTGAAGGATGCTGTGAATTACAAAAAGAACTTAATAGAAATGGAACCAGTAGTTAGGTTTCAGCGAAAGGCGGGAAAGCCTTATCCCCCCCCCCAGCCTGAGGGGTATAATCCCCCATGGGCAACCTCCCAGGAGCCACATTTATATAAGTTTAATATGAAAGAAAAATCTCCAAGAGGTGTATGAAACCCAGTATATAAAACCAGCCATTTAAATTGTGGTTTTTATGTTGTATTAATAAGCAATATAGAAGTGCTCATCCTCACATTGTTCCAATAATAGATAAAAGCGTCCAGTGTGACCAAATTCAGTGGTCACGGTAAACCTGGGCATATAACTATACCTTTAAAATACAGGCAATGACCAATTTATGTGCATCCAATGGATGTGCAACCGTGCATGTGCGGATCGCGGCAACCCGGAAGTGGCCGGAAAAGGGGGTGGGACAAAAGGGGGTGGAGTGGGCTTACGCTCCTCTTGGGAAAAGAGGAGGATTATGTGGCCTTGTGAAAACTGCAAAGTTTGGGAGAAGTATATAAAAAGTGAAAAACTGTTTATGCCTGAAGTACATTGATGCTTTGAAGATTGGTATCGGCTTTGAAGCCGTCTTTAAACAGTATTCATTGGAACTTAAGTTTGTGCCTGTATTATATTTGATGACGACTGAAGTTGAAAGCTAAAATCTGTTCAGGGCTGCCTTTGAAAGAGAGTTTGGGTTTGGCATAAGAGAAGCATATCTCCTCATCCCATTTCTGGTCCCTTAGAGTGAGCCTGGTTGTTCTAGGGGAAACGGTGCCTTTCTAGATTAAGAGAGAGAGAGAGAGAGAGAGAGAGAGAGAGAGAGAGTTCCAGGCTCCTTTGCATCGTAAATACCAGATGGACCCAGGGTGTAATTTGCTCTTGTGTTTCTGCAACCCAGATGGCCGACCGATTGGCGTTGAAGGAATTCAGGTCCTTGGGACAGGAAACCTGATGATCTCTGACCTCACTGTGCAGCATTCTGGGATATATGTGTGCGCAGCCAATAAGCCCGGCACGAGGGTGAGGCGGACAGCCCAAGGAAGGTTGGTGGTGCAAGGTAAGCCGATCAGGATCAGGATCCCTCAATTGCTAAGACACCAAATGACTGTTTTCACAAGTGAAGCAAAGTGTAAATGGTGCCCTTGGATTTCCTTCAACTAGAACAGAAGAGTGACATTGACTAGCATGTACACTCAGTTTTTTTAAAATGGTCTCTTTCACTTCCTATACTTCATTAGCAACATTTTACAAGCAGCACATTTCAAGTTAAGAGTGTTCCTGGCGTCACATGAGGAAATGTCCAGTGCCTACTTCCTCGCCATGAATGGATTTTTCATTTTTAAAAATAGTATAACTGTGTCCTGGAAATTTCTTCTTCTGATCACCTAAACAGGGTTGCAGCTGAAAATGTGGTGATAGTAACAAGGGAGTGATGAGGGAGCCTAAATGTATTTATTATTATTTTTGTTTTGTTTAAAGGATCATTTATATGTTGTTGTTGTTGTTTAGTCGTTTAGTCGTGTCCGACTCTTCGTGACCCCATGGACCATAGCACGCCAGGCACTCCTGTCTTGCACTGCCTCCCGCAGTTTGGTCAAACTCATGTTCGTAGCTTCGAGAACACTGTCCAACCATCTCGTCCTCTGTCGTCCCCTTCTCCTAGTGCCCTCAATCTTTCCCAACATCAGGGTCTTTTCCAAGGATTCTTCTCTTCTCATGAGGTGGCCAAAGTATTGGAGCCTCAGCTTCACGATCTGTCCTTCCAGGGAGCACTCAGGGCTGATTTCCTGAAGAATGGATAGGTTTGATCTTCTTGCAGTCCATGGGACTCTCAAGAGTCTCCTCCAGCACCATAATTCAAAAGCATCAATTCTTCGGCGATCAGCCTTCTTTATGGTCCAGCTCTCACTTCCATACATCACAACTGGGAAAACCATAGCTTTAACTATACGGACCTTTGTCGGCAAGGTGATGTCTCTGCTTTTTAAGATGCTGTCTAGGTTTGTCATTGCTTTTCTCCCAAGAAGCAGGCGTCTTTTAATTTCGTGACTGCTGTCACCATCTGCAGTGATCAAGGAGCCCAAGAAGGTGAAATCTCTCACTGCCTCCATTTCTTCCCCTTCTATTTGCCAGGAGGTGATGGGACCAGTGGCCATGATCTTGGTTTTTTTGATGTTGAGCTTCAGACCATATTTTGCGCTCTCCTCTTTCACCCTCATTAAAAGGTTCTTTAATTCCTCCTCGCTTTCTGCCATCAAGGTTGTGTCATCTGCATATCTGAGGTTGTTGATATTTCTTCCAGCAATCTTAATTCCGGCTTGGGATTCATCTAGTCCAGCCTTTCGCATGATGAATTCTGCATATAAGTTAAATAAGCAGGGAGACAATATACAACCTTGTCGTACTCCTTTCCCAATTTTGAACCACTCAGTTGTTCCATATCCAGTTCTGACTGTAGCTTCTTGTCCCACATAGAGATTTCTCAGGAGACAGATGAGGTGATCAGGCACTCCCATTTCTTTAAGAACTTGCCATAGTTTGCTGTGGTCGACACAGTCAAAGGCTTTTGCATAGTCAATGAAGCAGAAGTAGACGTTTTTCTGGAACTCTCTAGCTTTCTCCATAATCCAGCGCATGTTTGCTATTTGGTCTCTGGTTCCTCTGCCTTTTCGAAATCCAGCTTGCACTTCTGGGAGTTCTCGGTCCACATACTGCTTAAGCCTGCCTTGTAGAATTTTAAGCATAACCTTGCTAGCGTGTGAAATGAGCGCAATTGTGCGGTAGTTGGAGCATTCTTTGGCACTGCCCTTCTTTGGAATTGGGATGTAGACTGATCTTCTCCAATCCTCTGGCCATTGCTGAGTTTTCCAAACTTGCTGGCATATTGGGTGTAGCACCTTAACAGCATCATCTTTTAAAATTTTAAATAGTTCAGCTGGAATATCATCACTTCCACTGGCCTTGTTCATTTATATACCACTTATTAATCCTCAAAACCTCTAAGTAGTTTTGCATAAAACTAAAATTACTTATAAAAATAGCCAGTAAAAAACCTTAGCCTAAGATTTACGTATTTATTTTTCAAAATAAAATCAGTTTCAAAACCTACATTGTAAAATAAAACTACACAGTGAAATTCATGCCAAACTTACATGTCTGGGTAAGGCTTGCTTTAAAGCAGGCATCCCCAAAATTCGGCCCTCCAGATGTTTTGGACTACAATTCCCATCTTCCCCGGCCACTGGTCCTGTTAGCTAGGGATCATGGGAGTTGTAGGCCAAAACATCTGGAGGGCCGCAGTTTGGGGATGCCTGCTTTAAAGAAATACTTGTGGCAGGTGGTGAAAAGAAATGCAGCGAATGTGCCTCCCTTCAATGTAAATAGGCAGGGAGTTCCAACATTCACGGGGTGCCACAGTGAAAGATTGCTTGCTTGCAAGCGCAGAGCAAACATTATGCGGCACTTGAAAAATGCCACTTCCACGGACCAAAACAGTTAAGTGGGCAAGGTGATCCTTCAAGCAAACTGTTCCCAAGCTGTTATATACTAAGAGTAACACCTGGAATTCACCTAGTAACAAATCAGTGGCCGGTGCAATTTTCTGAAGAGAAGTCTAAAATGCTGGCAGGGCCTTACTTTTGTCAGCAATCGTGTTGCAGCATTCAGCACCGATTTGCAATTTCAGGACCAAGTGCTGGGCCTCTTGCCCCATCCCTTTAACCTGCAAGATTTGGCTTGGCCAAATACCTTCAACAGTCTGGCATTGTTCTGTACTCTTTGACCAGAGAGCACTGAGGTTGATGTTCTGCAGAGCAATTGGATAGGAAAGGACAACCAAAATGATCGAGGGGAGGGAACGATATCGCCATGAAGAAAGCTCACAGCATTTGGGACTTTTTAGGTTCAAGAAAAGGCAAATGAGGCATGACAAGGTTTGGTTTAAAAAATAAATAAATCATGCATGGCCTGAAGAAAGCAGAGATAGAATAGTTTTTCTCCCTCTCTCATAATGCTAGAATTCAAGTCAGGGGCATCCAATGAAGTCGAATGTTGGAAGATTCAGGACAGAATCTCAGATTAACTCAGATTAGACAAATTCATGGAGGAGAAGGCTACCAATGGCTACTGGCCATGATGACCATGATGACTGTTCTCTACCTCCACATTTAGAGCCAGTAATGCTTCTGAATACCAGTTTCTGGAAACCTCAGCAGGGGGGAAGTATGCTACAGTGCTCAAATCCTACTTGCAGGTTTCTGGCTGGCCACTGTGAGAGCAGGAGGCTGGACTAGATGGGCTTTCCTTATATTCTTAATGCTGTCTGCCCTTACCTCCTCCCTTCTCCGTATGCAAAGGGGCAAGAAGCTTACGTTTTCCCTTTTGTTTTGGGGAAAAGAAAAGAAAAGGAAGCTGAAAACTTAGTGAGAGAGCTCAGTTCCCTGCTCTCCTGTAGCTGCAGTCCTGCAACTAAACCCCTCTGCTGTGTGGTCTGTGCACCAGGGAAATGCGGGCGCTTTTCTCTCCCCCCCCCCACCGAAGGCAAAATCCTCCTAACAGCAGACCTGAAAAGCCATTTTTAATGACCTTGGCCAATGCTGCCCCAAAAGGAGTTTCTCAAATGTTTGCTGTGCGTCCAGTCTCCATGGTGAAGTTTTTGCACAGAGAATGCCTTTTCCAGGGTTTGAGGAGGGGAGGGATGGGGAGAGAAAAGGGGAGCGACACACAGCTGGCAACACAGAGCTGAATGCTGTTAATCCTTTCCCTGATTACGAGCCTCGGCTTCGCCTTTGAAGTAGCCCGTTTCCAGCGGCCCGCATTCTCATCAGCTCCCCTCGTTAACTGCTCGGTTTGATGAGCCTCTGAATCTCAAATTATCTCTCTCCCACCTGAGCGGCCTAATTGGCCATTTTCACAGGGATGGCCAGGCAAGAGGGGTTTTTTTCCCCTTTGGGGCAATGGGGAAGGAGATCTCTTTCTGCTAACATCCTTGCCTCCAAACGACATTGTTGTAGCCTCCGTTTGGACAAGGCGAGACCCATTGGCCCGAAAGACCCCCTTCCTTGGGCACCAGTAACTTGGTGCCATCCTGTGCGCGTTCGCACAAACAACCATCGCCAAGTCAGTTGCGGCCTAGAAAGAAAACAAGCATAGGAACAAACAGAGAGCACATGGTATGTGCAGAAGGCCTGGGAACGACCCCTCTCTGAAATCCAGGAGAGATGACGCCACTGTAGATCCACTGTTGAACCCAATTCCCTTGGGAGGAAGAGCAGGATACAAATTTAATATATAAGCAGTACTATTTTTCTAGAAAAAGAGGTGCTGGAACTCACCAGGAATGCCTCCCATAGTTCTCTTATCATAGCAATGGCACCCACCTGAGAAGTGCTGGAACCCCGTATAGAAGTAAACAAATATAATTTGTTTTCCGCCTGGGCAGCCTTCTGGGGCCCACATGCCAGCGGTGGGTGGAGCCAGAGGCAAAAGTGGGTGGAACAATTCCTGTCAATTTCACCTTTGTATGGTAGGCTGATTTCCATTCATATTTGCACACGCCTAAGAACAGCCCTGCTGGGACCAGGCCAGTGGCCCATCTAGGCCAGCATCCTGCTCTCGCAGCGGCAGACCAGATGCCCTTGGGAAGCTCGCGAGTTGGAAATGGGGCACAACAGCACTCTGCCCACCCACACGTGGTAAACCTAGCCATTGCGGCTAGTAGCCATTGATTGGCTTGTTCCACACAGATTTGTCTAAGCCTCTTTGAAAGCTCCTCTCCATCCTCCCATCTAGGGAAGGGTGAGGCATTACAAAAATTCTAGGACAAAATTCCAGCCAGGCAAAGACCCTCAAGGAGAGGGTGCAAAACAGAGACAAGAGAGCCTTGAAGGGTACATCCAGTCCCTGGGCCTGAGGTTCCTCAGACAATCCCGAACTTGTCTGAGGCAGCTCCCCATGTCCCTTGGAGAGTTAAGCTGCATGTACACCATACATTCCCGCAAAGAATCCTGGGAACTGTAGTTTGTTGGGGGGCTGGGAATTGTGGGTCTGTGATAACTACAGTTCCCAAAAGCCTTTGAGGGGAAGCATGTGCTTTAGATGTGTGTGTGCGCAGCTGCAGTCTTGCTCGTTGCGGTTGACCAGGTGAGTGAAAGGTCGGCCATCCTCTGTCTGCAACACAGCTCTCGAAGCAGTTGGGCTGGAGGAACCATTATGCAACGAAAGAAGCCGAGTGTGAGGAGGAGGAGGAGGAGGAGGAGGAGGAGGAGGAGGAGGAGGAGGAGGAATGGCTGCTGCTGACAGAGGATGACCCGTTCAGCAGCCTTGATGTTAGGGTGTCCTCCTCCTCCTCCTCCTTCACCCTTTCCCAGACACTCAGAATAATTTATTTCTGCAGCATTGAGTGGGCTGCTGATTTGAAGGCACCACAGGGTCTGGGGCATGCCCATCTGCTGGTTTTCATCAGCTCACACACTACGTTCTCAGGTAGACACAAACAACATTCTGAAAGCAGAAGGTATTAAACAAAACACTTGTTTATAACTCATGCCACAAGTGGGCCAGTTGAAGGTTTGGAGCAGTAAATCAGGGAGTGTCTGGAATATATCCAGAAGCTGCTGGTGTTATGCAAAAGCCTCAGGATTGCAGAGAAGTGGGAGAGAGTGAGGAAAGAAAGAAAGAAAGAAAGAAAGAAAGAAAGAAAGAAAGAAAGAAAGAAAGAAAGAAAGAAAGAAAGAAAGAAAGAAAGAAAGAGGAGAAGGGCCTTGCATGTAGGAGGTCTCAGGTTCAATTCCTATCGTCTCCAGTTAAGGCTTGAAATGTCCCCTACCTGAAAAAACCTCAGAGAGTCACTGCCAGTCAGTGTGGACAGTACTGAGCTATGTGTGGCACATACTTCCATGTTCCTGTGAAGGGCTGAGGGTCTCAAACAAAGAATCCCTCCCCTGTCCCTGTTGCAGTAGCTGCTGCTTTCTGTACCCACATTGTGAAAATCTCTCGTTCCAGTTGTTACCGTAACTACTTATTGTGATCCATTCATTCTCTTCCTTGCATCCAATGGTACCAGACTCCTTCTACACTTTCAGTAAGCTTAGGTGCTCCCTTTGCAAAGTTGGCATTCTTTCCTAAAGTATAAAGAACTGTTCTTTTGACAGTAGCATAGAGCTACTTCATTCATTCATTACATTTGAATCTTGTCCATCCAACATCTATACCATACATTTAAAGTGGTATGATACCGTTTTTAAGCAGTCATGGCTCCCCACAAAGAATCCTGGGAGATGTAGTTTGCCAAGGGTGCTGAGAGTGGTTTGGAATCCTCTATTGCCCGCTCAGAGCTACAATGTCCAGAGTTCCCAGGGAAGAAGGTTTGATTGTTAAAGCACCTTGGAAATGCTTATTTATTCCCAGCAATCATTATCTTTTAAGCCAACTTAACACGGTGGTATTATAATCAAGTTCAGTTGGTGGTGGTGGTGGGAGGACAGGAACATCTCCCTGTACTAAATGTTAAACCAGCTTCTTCTGTTCCCCTTCTTTGACCCTTTCAGAGAGTCCTTTTGATCTCCTTCCTTTGATCCCTGCAGCAGACAAGTTTCCTATACTCCACTCAGTTCTGTGACCTCAGATGTTGGTAGTCTCATTTTCATCCCTTGTCGCAAATGAACAAGCTCCGTATAGGAGAATGCTTAACAACTTAAGACATACAACGACAAAATGAAGAGGGTGTTTCTTTTTGAGGCAGGGAGGAAGAAGAACAGATTGCAAAGAAACAGGGATCCCTCCCAACCAGCCACCCGTTCTGTTGTTTCCAATTAGCCATTTGGTGTCATAAGAGACCAAAGAGGCTGGTGAATATCCAGATGGGCACCAGCATCCTCTAACTGATTTAGAGGGGGGGTGGGCAGAAATCCTGGTCCTCCACAAGTATGCTGATACCTTCCTCCTGTTTCCCAGTGCCGTGAGCCCTCTAGGGAGGCCAAATGGAAAAGAAGGCAAGGCTCCTGAGCCTTTAGTAGCTGGGTACAAGAAGGGGTTGTTGTTGTTTTTGTTTTTTGAGAGGTGTACTTTGCACAACTAACTCTGCCTGCTGAAATTCCCTTTTCTGCACATCACTAGCTGGACGCCCTACTGTACATCACTCGCTGCTTGAGTTAATAGGAGGGCTGGTGCTCGTTCTAAATTCACTTCCTTCTGCTCTGGGGATTACAGGACTGGGCATTCCTTTCCAGATCGTACCATTCATTCATTGGTAATTTTGTTCGCATAAAGCTTTCCCACAAATGGTCAAAATGGGTTGCAATAAAGAAAAGGGGGAAACACTTCTCAAAATCAGCCATCACAAGTTTCGTGTGTGGCCACTGTCTATTTCCCCACTGAGTGCTCCAGGTCACCGGTGGCAGAGCCAAGACTGGCTGGGAGTCATGCTGTGCCATTCCAACCATATAACACCCTAGCTCTTTATGCAACTATCTATGCATGTGTATTTGAAGGCACAATGTTCTTCGTAAAGGGAGGCCAATGCAGGCTCCTCCCAGGGCACGTAGGCCCTGGCATCTTCGTGGGCACCCTGGTGATGCCAGTTCCAGCAGCTCCCATTCATTTATCTGGGATTCACCTCTGCAATAAGCTTAGTTTTCTGCCTCCCCCACCCCTTCTATATATATATACAGGTGAAACTCGGGAAATTAGAATATCGCCGAAAAGTGCATTTATTTCAGTAATGCAACTTAAAAGGTGAAACCAATATATGAGATAGATCAGGGGTCAGCAAACTTTTTCAGCAGGGGGCCGGTCCACTGTCCCTCAGACCTTGTGGGGGGCCGGACTATATTTTGGAAAAAAATATGAACAAATTCCTATGCCCCACAAATAACCCAGAGATGCATTTTAAATAAAAGGACACACTCTATTCATGTAAAAACATGCTGATTCCTGGACCGCCCGTGGGCTGAATTTAGAAGGCGATTGGGCCACATCCGGCCCCCGGGCCTTAGTTTGGGGACCCCTGAGATAGATGCATGACATGCAAAGCAAGATATGTCAAGCCTATATTTGTTGTAATCATTTTTTGTTAGGCGGGTCAATTATAAATGGAATGTAATTAATGAAATGTAATAGTGATGTTTATTTTTGTATTATTGTAAATTTAAAATAATAATTATTGTAAAATTAAAATAAAAAATAATAAGTTGCATTACTGAAATAAATGCACTTTTCGACGATATTCTAATTTTCTGAGTTTCATCTGTGCATGTATATATATATATATAGAGAGAGAGAGAGAGAGAGAGAGAGAGAGAGAGAGAGAGAGAAAGAGCGCCCATCTTTTCCTTTGCCTTTGCAGCTCCTGCAGAATTTGTGCAGCACCCGCAGTCTATTTCCAGGCCCGTGGGGACCACTGCCATCTTTACCTGCTTGGCACAGGGAGAACCTCCTCCGCAGATAACGTGGCTGAAGAACGGGCAGATTTTAGAACCTACGGACCACATTAAGCTAAAGAATAACAACAGGTAAATCGCTTATGTGTAGATCTTAAGATTCTCTGGGTGGGGGACACCAAGCAGACTGAATGGGTCGGGTCCAGTGTTCTGCGTCTGCTAGTACAAAGGTCCTTGTCCTAGGGAATGGGTGAATCCCTCCTTATTCCAACAGGCTTCTGGGAACTGACTTCTTTTAAAGAAAGGGCTGGTGTGTTTAATTTCCAAGCAAAGGGCCTGCTGCTTTCTCTTTAAGGTTTCCAGACTCAAAAGAGAGCAGGGCAATTAAAGGCACAGAAGTCCTGTCCTCTATTAAGTCTGGCAACCCTAGCCCTTTAATTTAATAGCATTTCACTGTATGGCTGGCAGAATGTATGTTTTCAGTCAATGTCTTCTGTACCTCAGAGGAATCTCCACATGCTTGTAGGCCCAACAGGACCCCGGAGGAGCTTTGGATCATGACAACAATTATTATTATTATTATTTTCTTGAAGCTCCTACACATCTGTTAATATACTTAACACTGTTATATCACGTTAAGGAGATTATATGAACCTACAGGGTTTATCCCTCCAGCTCTGTTATTTCTCTCTGTATTGTTGCCTGTTATTTCCATAGAAACCGAAATCCACTGACCAGTAATTTTCACACTAGGCTCACCCAGGCCTGCTATTTCCATCACACAAATACCACTCTGTACTGCGGCATGAAAATGTGGTTCTTTGGTTTTTCTTTGCTTTCCCTGGCGAGATAAGAGGCCCGGATTCAGAGAAAGTTGGTCACAAGGACACTTATTACCTCAAAGTGCAGGGAAGGGAGGTCAATTTGACCCACAGTTGGGAAGCAAACCATTAAACCCCTGTTGAAAAACGGTTCTGCAGAAACCATTGCCACTCATTGCAGTTTTCAGCATAGATTAATGCAATTTTCCCCAAACTGCTACTCTCCAGGTTTTTTGTACTGCAACACATTGCAGGTACATGCTGCAGAGAAAGAGATGGCAGAAAAAGTTGTTGCCAGTTTATTTCTGGGTCCAAGTCAAGGTGCTCATGCTAGTATTTAAAGCAGGGGTCCTAAAACTTACCCGGCTTCGGGCTGGTTCCTCCGGCGCCGATCACACGGTGGGTCGGAGGGCGGGGAACATGCTCCCATACGCGTGTGCACTCGCTTTTTCTGGCATGGTGCGGCACCGGAAATGGCTTGTGCGCATGTGCAGACGTCATTTCCAGTGCAATTCCGGGTCGGCGTGACACCAGAAATAGCTTGTGCGCGTGCGTATGGGAGCACGTTCCCCTGCTCTCCGGCTCGCGCTTGTGCACAAGCTATTTCTGGCGTCGCGCCGACCCGGAAATGGGCAACTGCACCGCGGCATGCCAGTAAGAGCGAGCGGTAGGGGTTGTCGGGGGCCGCACAATTGGCTCGCGCAGGCCGCATCCGGCCCCGGGGCCATAGTTTGGGAATCCCTGATTTAAAGTAAATGACTCAGGTGTACTCATGGGAGCCAGCGTAACAAGCCCTGCTAGCGCAATGGGACTTCTGCCTTCTCTTCCATGGATGAGCTAGAATTTGAACCCAAGTCTGTCCACTCCTGTTCTTGTCACCTTAACCACTATGCAGCATGACAAAGTTCTGTTTCTTTCAGACAGTGCTGGAGCATGTTGTAGGGCCCCATGTCTATTCAAGAAGAGCGTATAGGTCTCTTGTAACCCCTCCCCCATCCCCACCCCATGGCAAACTGGGAAAACACCCTGGAAAACACCCAGCACTCCTCTGCGGGATTGAGTTGTTGCAATACATAAGCATTACCTTTTCATGGAGGAGCGCCTTAAATATATTTCCAAGAAACACTTTGGTTTTGCAGGATGCAATTTGAAAATGACTGGCATAAGAAAACAGGAGGAGCCTGCTGGATCAGGCCCATCTAGTCCAGCATCCTGTTTTCACAAGTTGTCCAATCCTCTTTTAAAGCCATCCATGTTGGTGGCCACCATTGCCTCCTGTGGGAACAAGCTCCATTGTTTAGCTATGCACGGCCTAAAGAAGGACTTCCTTTTGATTTGTCCAGAATCCTCCAACATTCAGCTTCATTGGATGTCCCCAAGTCTGAGAGCTATGAGAGAGGTTGAGTGTTATGAGAAAGGGAGCAAACCTTTCCTCTATCCACTTTCTCCATACCAAAAGGGCCTATATGAACCAAGTGTTTTTACTAGGATGTGGGTAACGCTATGGTCTAAACCACTGAGCCTCTTGGGCTTGCCGATCGGAAGGTCGGCGGTTCGAATCCCCACGACGGGGAGAGCTTTCATTGCTCTGTCCCAGCTCCTGCCAACCTAGCAGTTTGAAAGCACACCAGTGCAAGTAGATAAATAGGTACCACTGCAGTGGGAAGGTAAATGGCATTTCCATGTGCTCTGGTTTCTGTCACGGTGTTCTATTGCACTAGAAGCAGTTTAGTCCTGCTGGCCACATGACCCGGAAGGCTGTCTGTGGACAAAAGCTGACTCCCTTGGCCTGAAAGCGAGATGAGCGCCACAACCCCATAGTCACCTTTGACTGGACTTAACCATCCAGGGGTCCTTTACCTTTACCGCCCCCCCCTTTTTACTGGGATAAGTTTCCTACAACCGATACATCCATGTTCTTGGTAATTCCCAAACCCAGGATGCCGAGAAGTCCTTTAAAACTATTTTTAAGGTGCTGGATGTTATTGGAAAGGAGGAGTTGCAGAAAGGAAGCCAGGTTTCCTGAGATGCTTTCCTCATCCTTTCTCTCCCCCTCTCTCAATCTCTCTCTCCCTCTTCCCCAAATCCCTTTGTTTCATGCTTGTGTGCATGACTAAACGGTATAGCCCAGTTCGTTCCAAGCAGAATCAGTTTGCATAGTGGCCTTCGGATGTGCACTTGGGGGGCGGGGATATTTGTCTCTGTAATGATGGGATCTCTTATCTTGCAGTTAATGAGTCCAGCTAAACTGCCGCCTGAGTCTCTTAATTAGATTACATGCTTTCCCCTACTGAAAATTTCATTGGATTAAAACTCATCATATAGTAATAAAAAGACTGAATGCCCCTGAAGGATTTTCCTTTTGTTGTTGTTGATGATTAGAAGAGGGCAGGGGCAATGAAAGAGCAAAGAAAAGAGCAATGAAAATTGGGGGGAAGTAATCTACCCCAGGTTGAACTGTTTACTAATTAATTGGCAGTATTATCTAAATGATCTCCTCACTTGCTGGATAACACATAGAAGAAGAGAAAGCTAAATGAAAAGTGTTGGGTCACAAGCAATGGCTTTCCTTTTCCATGGACGCTTCCCAAAATTCTAACTGGAGCTATCCCCATAGTTACTGTAAGAACATAAGGGTCACAAGCAATGGCTTTCCTTTTCCATGGACGCTTCCCAAAATTCTAACTGGAGCTATCCCCATAGTTACTGTAAGAACATAAGGAGAGCCTACATGAAGAACATATTGTAAGCCCACCCAGTCATAGAATCGTAGAGTTGGAAGAGACCACAAGGGCCATCCAGTCCAACCCCCTGCCAAGCAGGAAACACCATCAAAGCATTCTTGACATATGCCTGTCAATCCTCTGCTTAAAGACCTCCAAAGAAGGAGACTCTACCGCACTTCTTGGCAGCAAATTCCACTGTTGAACAGCTCTTACTGAATCCTTTTCTCACAATGGCCAACCAGATGCCCCAATAGGAAACCCACAACCAGAACTCTGAGCGCAACAGTGCTCTCATGTGAGCCAGGAAGCTTCCAGCTTCTATATAATTCTGAGCATCATTTCACTCCCAAACTCCAGTCTTCCTGACCTGGGGGAAAGGGAGGGTTTCTGCATGAGAGAAAGAACAGGGAAACCTGCAGACTTCCAACTGGAGTTGGCCTCCAGACAGCAAGCCCATTGACCAGGTATGAGGGGGAAAGGTGTTTTTTTTTTTTGGACAAGAGGTTCAGAGCAACCTTCTGCAATGTGTTAACCTGCCACTCCCACCAGCTTCACCCAGCATAGCCATGAGCTTGTATGGGATGTGAGGTGAGAAAATGTAACAGAGTGAAGGTGTATTGCTTTCCTTTGGCCTGCTCTGTGCACATCAAGGGCTGTGTGTCTGCTTGGAGCAGTGGTGGTGAGTCATCGGCAGGGAAGAAATAAATTATCTTAAAGGGTCTATATCGCCAAGATGCATTCACCACAACGGCATGTAGCAGAGGCCAACCATCTCGATGCACAAGCTCCTGATATTGATTTTGTGTGTGTGTTTGCTTGTATTTACAAAATGGTAATTAAGTGGGCATTATTTATTAATTCTGCCAAAAAGCAACGCTGAGCCCTGGCCAAGAACTTGCTCTCCTCTATAAACTTGCATCTTATGAACAAGTCTTCCCCATCCCCCCCTCTCCCCTATTAACTCTCTGCTTCCCCAGTCATCATAATGTTCACTGGTGGCTTCTTGAATGTCTTTCTTTGAGATCACTCAGCACCAGAGGCAACACACCTGATGGAAGTTGTCATCCATCAACACCTGGAGGACACTGCATTATCTCTTGCTGCTTTAGCCATGCTGGTCCATAATGCTGTAGTCAAAGGGTGGGCAGCTGCTAGCCTTCCAGATATTACTGGAGCCAAAATGCCTTCAGTCACAGCCAGCTTGGCCAGTGGACAGCAATGATGGAATTGAGCAACCCCTGGAGGACACCAAGCTGGTTCCCTTAACTTTAGGTGGAAAAGGGTGCAAAGGGTCATCTAGTCCAACCCCTTGCAACGCAAGAGTAGGACTAGTATTGGGTACAACCTATGGCATTGTGGCTCTGCCAGGCATTGCAATGAACTTTTCCTAGGGGGACTTCAGCCATACAAATCTTCTTCTTCTTTTTATGCCATTGCTTGCCATAACCAGTGAAGGATTCCTTATATGCATCGTCACCCTCAGATCCTGTAAGGTCAATTGATAATAATAATAATAATAATAATAATAATAATAATAATAATAATAATAGCTTTGGTTTTCCATGACAGAAGAAGAAGTAACAGGATCCAGCTTCCTCAGAATCTTTTGCTTTTGCTTTTTACAGTGGGCAAGTTTCTAGCTCTTCTGGTTGCAAAAAGAGACTTGGAAAAACATGGCAAGTATTCAGGGAGAGGAGCTGGATAGGATTTCCTGGGGGTGGGGTGGCTGTGGGGCCTCAGTGCCCTCCGCAGCTCCCGCCCTCTTTCCATGACAAGCAAAACTAGAATAAATTATGCAAAGTAGGAAAGGTGGCATAGTTATGCAAAATCTGGGGATCGTGCTGATTTGCAAGATTTGCATAATATATGCATGTTGCAGAAGCCAGCTTTCCCTGAAGGGATAGGATTTCTTTTCTTTTTTCTTTTCATGCAGCGTACACGCAGCCCCATCTTCAACCCGCCAGGCTGCCCTTTCAGCATGAAACTTGGCTCGCTAGCATGAGCCAGTTGGACCACACCTTCTGGGGCACCCTTCCTCTCTGTCCATGGCCCCCTGCATTTTTCACAACTTGGCAGGTGGGCCTGTTTGCTCCCTCGGGTGTGCTGAACCCGTGTCGTCCTGGTTCAGCATTGCATTCTTGCCTTGGCTTCCTCTCCCTTGCGGTGCCTCCGAAAGTTCATCTCTGGTCCGCTGACCTTTGATGAGATCAGTCATCTTGATTGCCTGCAGGCTGAAGCGACAGCTTGTGAATAGGGCTCTCTTTGAATGGCTGAAGACACCCGTTCTCTCTCCCCCTCGCCCCTCTCCATTCTCTCTCTTGGGGCTGCGGGCCCCCACCTTCGTGGAGCCAAGTGTGAATCTCCAAAAGCCTCCTCTCCCTCTTTGCTCCCTGCCTGACAGAGTCATTGTGCAAAGGTTTGATTGACATCACTGCGGCTCCCTGAATGTGTCTTTAGTATAGGCAGGCTGTGAATGCCACTACCTGCCTGGCTCTTCGAGAGAGCAGATGTCCCAGAGTGATGGGCTTTGCTTCAAAGGGGAGCAATTACTCATTTTGGATAGCTCTAGCAAAGGGAATCTCCCTCTCCTCTGTGTGAAAAATGCATCAACCAGCATCAAGCCTTCCTTTCCTCCCTGGCCCAGATGGAGGAGGCAGTAGCTGGTTCTTCCACAGAGCAACAGGGCTGGTGGGGGCATGGCTTGTGAAGAGCCACGAGGGCCTGATAGAAAGATATGGAGGGCCACATTTGGACACTGGATCAGAGTTTCCTCACCACTCACTTATGGGTTTCTTGGTACTCGAAATTGGACACCCAAAGCGGTTTTGAAGCATCTTTCAGAGAGTCTTGTGGCTTCAGATTGTGCAATTGCTTGACTTTCAGCTCTTCCGTGCTCTCCTCTGCTTCTATTTCTTCATAATGTGTGAAGCTGCTTTTTAAGCAGCAACAACATTTCCTTTGTTTGGAGGGGGGGTGACAGCTGACAATGACAGAGGAGGCTGCCCCCCCCCCGACAGCCTCAGGGCACCTCTTTGCTCTATCATGTCTGTCACACCTAGCAACCCCCCCACCCCACCCCAAACATGAAGGCTGGTCGTCTTTACATGGAGACAGTTTCACACACACGCCAGATGGTGCCTGAGCATAAATTAGAACCTGACTGATTTGCAAAAAAGCTTGGCGTAATGTCTGTGATTCCATCCCCTCCCCCTTAGGCCTTCTGCACCTCCCCACAAAAGAGAATTAACATTTGTTGTTGAAGTGGGGGAGGGGAGTGGCCCCCACATGGAAATGGCAAATTTCTTGCAGTGCTTCTTGTGTCTGGGAAGCCCTTTAGGGGGCGCCCTTGGGATGAAAGTGATACCCTGCTTTCCCCCCTCTTTTTTGGAGCCCTGCCGCCTGCCCGTCTCTTCCAAACGCTCATATTATTCGTGCCTGTTCTGCCGCAGCTTGGAATTTTACAAGTGCCACACAGTGTTTGTTCCACATTTGTGAGGATTTGGTCTCCTAGTGTTGCAGGATTTGAACGGAAACTTACAGTGGAGCTGGTGGCGCATTTCTGTTACGCAGCCCCCTGAAACCTGCTTATGGTTTGTGCAACCATGTTCCACAGGCACAAAACATTTTCCTAGCGGAACAAGGATTCTCCCAAGTGACTTTAGCTTAGAGCTGTGTTGGATACGGCCCCGCTGTGGTTTCCAACTCTCCAGAGCAGGTTTTTGAGGGTCAAAAGGAATGCAGGGAGGAAGAGAGATAAATGAAAATTCCCACTCCCGTTCTGAAGTAGCATCCCATGAGCAGAACTCTGCTCACAGGACACTCTCACCAGTGGAAGCTGAGTTAGGGTACAAGCTGAAGTTGGGAGCCTCTCCATATACAACCCCCCCCAAGACCTCTCCATCTGCCACTCACAACTGTCTCTAGGCTGCACCCCTTGGCAGCCCTGCCCCATCCCCTCGAGGGCTTTTGGTGACATCTGTGCATTTAAAGGTGAACCTACCTAACTCCCACTTCTCCAAACAATATGCAGACCAAAACATAGCCATACTCTGACTTTTGGAGTGATGTTCTCTTGCCAAGTAATGTGCACAAAAATCGCACCTGAATTCTAAGGTAAAATGAAAAAACATGCATATATTAGTGAAAATAATATTCAGAAATGAATTACATTTGGAGGAAGTTATGTTGCCAAAATATGTATTTTAGGAGAACGTCTCACTAAAATGCTGATGGATTTTCATGCGGATATATATATATATATATATATATATATATATATATATATATGCAAACTGATATGAACATGCGGAGAACTGAATGTAAGATTAGAGAAACTGAAATTGACAGATTCCACCATCCCTCCATCTGTCCCTGAGTGAAGAAGAGGCTTAGGGACCTCCTGTCCCCAACCTCATCCCTCAGCCTCTGATGACCTTTCTTTCCTTCTTGTCTTCTTGGCAACTTAATCAGATATGTTGAGTCTGTGGCAACGGGGAGAGCTTATGGCCAGTCCACCGAAATCACCCCCATCAGCAAAACCTCTTGCTAATGTTTCCAAGGAAACATGGACTCTTGGCACATGGGAGTGGGGGGTAGAATACGCATCTGTTCAATGGTCATTGCGGTTCTGGGCATTTGCAGAGCAGGAGAGAATGGACCAGCAGGCAGAAAGGTCCAAATTTTGGCCCCAGTGACAAGGAAGCATTTGTGGGGACAAATTGCCTCTTTTCATCCTACAGTGTGTAGCCGGGAAATGGCTGCAAAGGGGCATGTGCAGAAATGGGAGAACATCTGCTTGGCATGCAGAAGGTGCCAGGTTCAATTCCTAGCATCCCCAGGTCGGGCTGGGGAAGAGTTATTTGCCCAAAACCCTGGGGAGCTGCTGCCAGTCAGTGTAGACCATACTGAGCCAGATGTTCTGAGGGTCTGACTCGGTATAAGGCAGCTTCCCCTGTTGGATAGCTCAGTTCATAGAGCATGAGACCCTTCATTTCAGGGTCATGGGTTCGAGGCCCACATTGAGCAAAAAGGTTCCTGCATTGCAGGGGGTTGGGCTAGATGACCCACGAGGTCCCTTCCAACTCTACAATTTTGTGATTCTATGATTCTAAGTATGCTCATTTTAATCCAGTAGCAATTACGCTGTGACGTGAGTAGATTGAGCAAATTTAAATGTGCAGCTTTCCTTGAGCTGCCACACTGGGGTCTAAGCAAGCTCAGCAAGATTTAATTCTAGCTTCAGAAGTTGCCTGCTCCTTGCAACCAGAATATAGGGAACAACACGGTGTGGATAAAGGGGCTTGGAGACCTTAGGGAGATCAAGCATTGGAAGGTCACTTGTGATTTCTTGCAAAGCGTTTGATCACAGTCGTTCGAACCTCTTTGTTCTGAGCCTGATTTTTCCAAAGGAAGCATGTCAGAGCTTGCAAAAAGCAGAGCAATTGTTGACTGGACCACTCTTCTTGTGCCTGAAAGTGGACTGTCGTTGGAAAATGTGCTTTTAAACAGGCAGTGACTGGCAAGGAGGGCATAGTCTTCTTCAGGCTTTCATCAATAGGCAAGTGTGGCGCTGATTGTGTGGCAATGTCCCTCCCTCCCCAGAAATAATGAACAAGACACAGTGAAGTAAGTTTAAGTGGGTGAAAATGCCACAACTTTATTGGTTAAGGATGTTGAGTGGTATTGGCTTAGGCATTGGACCCTAACCGACTATATCCGACTGTAACCCGTGTGTTACAGTCTGGGAGAAATTAACCACCAGAAAGGAGCCCAGTGATATGCATCTACTGAGACACCTCCTGTGGCCACCGTTGGGGGGTGCCATAAGGCCCTGACCTCCGTAGGCCCAGGACAAAGCTACCGCCCCCGGAACCCCTTTAACGGGATTAAATCTCCAATTTCGGGCAGAGGATGACGTAATCTGCCCCCCATTCTTTATTTATGCAAATTTCCAATGCCTAACCGCCAAACCAAGTTGTGAGGAAATGCTATGAGGTAGGTGAAAAAACCAGATTGGCTAATCCAAGTGGAAAAAGTCCTACCCGGCCCCACGGCCAACCGAGGCGACCGACTGACTCCATAGCAGCGTCGGCCTAAACCTGCCTAACCAGAGGGTGGGTGGATGGGTGATCCGATCGCTCAAGGTGCCGGGCGAAGGAGAGGCAGACTTCCCGCCTCCAGCCTGATTTAAACACGGGGGAAGCCCCGCCCGGCTGGCCCTATTGGTCAGCCGGGGAATGACCGAGGCGGGAACCCCCCTTCTCGCGAGAGGGCTGAACTCTCAGCCCCCTCGCAAGGGTCGAGACGGGCCACGCCCACAACACCACCTCCGTAAAATGCGGAAGTGGTTCTTTTATGAAGCTTGGTTTAATTATTCCTCCCACTGGAATGGAAGCAGTTGCAAAGCAGGCAGTTCCCTTCAGCCATCTCAGGTAATGGAGTGTTTGAGAACACGAGTGATGAGCTGAAAGCCTCCACTCCCAACCTCAGGCCAGCCATGAACCTGCCTCAGTGGCTCCCCTAATCACTGGACTCTCTCCACTCCTGTCTCTAGACTTCAATGCAAAGGTTCCCAATTAGCTACGTACTTTGAACCCCCTGTTTTTCAAAAGCCAAGCCAATGACTCCTCTGCTTTTGAAAGTTTTGATATCTCTATGGTAGTTTCTATTATGTGAATAGTGCCACAGGACACCCCCCCCCTCCCAGGTGGGTTACATGGACCCCAATGGGGAACCCCGGTACAGCAGGGGGAGAGAATCTGTGGGCCTCCAGATGTTGCTGTTCTCCATCTCCCATCCTCTCAAGCCATTGGCCATGCTGGCTGCTGAGGCTGGTGTGAGCTAGGATCCAATACTGAAGAATGATGTGAGCTGGAAGCAATATATTGGAGAGTCTGGTGTTCTTCCCCTTGCTGTAAAGGTTGTTGAGGCAATGTACGTGAGGTGTTTTGCACACTTAGGAACACAAAGGAAAGCCATGCGTGCCACTTTGAGCACCTTGGAGGAAAAGTGGGATACAAATGTAATACTATAATCATGATTTTTAAATGGGGGGGATGTGTGGGCCTACTTGCATCAATGCACTTGTGATGCACCATCTGAGTTGGCTGTATATGTACACCCCGCCATCCCCACCCCCCAGCTTCCCCTTCCCACCCCATGCACCTACTGAGCTTGCTTTTCTTGACCTTTTGGGTTTCTCTTCATTCAAATCCAGGATTGCGATGCAGCAGTACAAATCCTCCAACAGGGGCTGTGTGACGACAGCCTTGCATTTCTATGTATATAGGAAGAGATGCCTGGTGTAGATGTCATGGTGTCTCTCTGTACACATGTACTGCGCTGTAGGCACATCCACCAGGTGCAAAACACAATTGTATGAATGGGCACTTACCTATTTTTCCCTCTGGGAATTTGCCCTTTCCCCTTGCGATTTTAAATACTTGCGGCTATAGTCTCTTTAATGCAAGGCAGAGCTGAGCTGTGTGATTATCAGACCTGGATAATGCCGCCACCAATATCACTTCCTCATCCCCCCCCCCCCGGCCTTTAACATAATCCATATGGTACTTCCCGACTGGGTTGCGGGTTTCCATCCCAGGCAACAATCCTCTACATTTTCTCCTGTCCTGCCAGAGCCAAAAGTGGGAGGACCTGTAGTGAAATTCCCACTAAGCGGCCTTAGCCTTTCATTACATCCTCTTCAGACACATCAGGATTAACCTAGATATGGCTGGCCAAGGGAGGGAGGGAGAAAGGGCTGGGGGATTTCTAGGTTCGTTGCTGGAAAGCGCTAATCCCGATGGCCTTCCTGGGTTTCCCCACAGCACGCTGACGATCTACAGCATCGGCCAAGCGGACGAGGCCATATACCAGTGCATTGCGGAGAACAGTGCTGGCTCCACCCAAGCCAGTGCCAGGCTGACGGTGCTGTGGGCCGACGGGCTTCCTGGCCCGCCCCAGAAGGTGAGAGCCACGACCGTCTCTGCCACCACCATCCAAGTGCTGTGGAGTGAGCCGCTGCAGAACACCAAGGAGATCATTGGCTACGTCCTACACATCAGGAGAGCAGCAGGTGAGGTGGCAACAGTCCATTGGGCATTGATACTAGCGCTGTGCTGAAAAATTCTTCCGCAATGCCCTGTCGTGGCAGGGGTGGTGGTGAGGGGGCAGGGAGCTGTATAGTGCCACCACAGGCCCAACCTAAGTGGGTTGTTCAGTGTAAGAGGGTTGGTGATCACCGCCAATGAGGAATTATAGGCAGGAGTGGTGGCGATGAGCTCAGAAGTGGCTGCCGGGCTTGTTCTTTCAGTCTTTAGGGTAAAGGTGGTCTCTCTGGCACTGGGCACCTGTGTAGTTTGGGGGCCTATGAGGGCTATCCTGATTGGTGAAAAGTGTGAGGCTCAGCTTTCAGAGTTACTGCTCTCTTGTAGGCCACACTTTCCACCTACGGTAACTGTAGGGACCTCCAGGTTGGAACAATGGGCAAACAGATGCTCTTTGGAATTGCTCCTCCTTGGAAGCTGCCAATTGCCTTCAAAAATTGTCAAAGGGGAAGTAAAATGTCAGTGAAATTCTCACGGGGCAGGATGCAGGGCTGTGGTTTAGTTTAATATTTGCATGTCTCTTTTCCAACAACAATATTGAGCTCAATGCAGCTCACAGTTTTAGCAATAGTGTTAAAAATGCGAAGTAATCGTTCAGAGTGTGGGACTGTGAACTGGGAGAGCAGGGTTCAAATCTCCACTCGTCTATTAAGCTCACTGCGTGACCTTGGGCCAGTCACTGCCTCTCAGCCAAACCTACCTCACAGGGTTGTTGTGGGGCATGGATGAGGAGGGGCAGAACCATGCATGCCACCGCGAGCTACTTGGAGAAAAAGTTGTAAATGCAATAATTATAATAAATAAACAAATAATCAATATAATCATACTGGGTTGTAGCCAGTGCCAGCCGTCCTCAGAGTGGACCCATTAAATCCCCACAGCAACACTATGAAATAGGTTAGGCCCAGGAGTTGGGTGACTGGTTTAAGGTCACCCATTTACGTTTCAGGGGCGGGTGTGCATTGTTTTATTTATTACATTTATATCCTGCCTTTCCCCCAAAGAGGTAGGACAAATGGTTCTCCTCCTCCTCCTCTTCCCCCTCCTCCCAATAACCCTGTGAAGTAGGGTGGGTTTGCAAGTGACTGATTGACCCAGGGTTCATGGCTGAGTGAGGATTCGACTCCCGATCTCCCAGGTCCTACTCTGACACTCTAATAACCACTGAACACTGGCTCTCCTGTGCCTATCTTATTTTTATCACGCTGGCATCATTTGTAAGCTGACATTGCGAAGGGTGGGAAGTGGGGGGGGGGGGAGAGAGAGAAAGGAAATAAAGTAAGTAAATAAATAAATACCCATGATTGTAGTGTAGACATGCCCTGACATCTAGTGGCGAGGTCCAGCACCCCACAGCCTGTGACACAGTGACTCCCTCCAAGCAGAAGACAACAGTCCAGCATTCTGGGAGCTCAGATGGAGACTTTCCCTCCACGACAAGCTTCCCAGATCTTGAGATTCACCACAGGCCCTGGCAAGAGGTGACCTTCCTGGATCGCTTGTCTCCTGGGAAGAGACTAGGTCTGTGGCTTGGAACCGCCAGGATGCCTTGTTTGGTGACGCAGGAAGCAAGGGAGCAAGCAGAGCCAAGCTCTTGATGGTGAACAGAGTGGCATCCGGCACACCTCTGCCATCGTGCCACATCCTGGGACTGGCAAGCTACGACTGGAACATGGCCTCACTCTCTGTAGCTAGATTTTTGAGAGCTGCAAACAGTGCCAGATGGAGAGGAGAGTTCTCTTATGCTCGGGATCTGGGTGGCTGGATGGCAGGAGGAAATCCAGACGGATTTCAGAGATGTCAAAAAGGCAGTCTGCCCTGAAGGAAAGTCGCTGGGAATCACAAGTCTTGCTTTCCCAATATCTGAAATAGAAACCATGCTTGCTTTGATCAGTGGATAGAATAAGAGTCTTGCGACCTATGAACAGATTGCTTTTAGAAGCTGATCGTGCTTTATTGACAGCTGCACAAATTATTGTAGCTAGGTAGGAAGTGGAAGGGGCAAGCAGAATATAAAATGGAAGAATGGTATAAAGAGGTGTGGGGTATAGCTATTAATGATAAATTAACATGTGCCATTAAGGTAAGATGGGGAATGTGCAGGAGAAATGATTTTGAGGAGATGTGGAGGGTGTTTGTAGAATATGTACTGTTAAAATGGAAAGGGGTCAAACCATCGCAAGAGGTGTTGAAATTTTGGGAGGTTGGATAGTTACAATGGAACAGTCTTGGTGGTGGGGTGCACATTCTTATTCTTATTTATTTATAATTATTACTTTGTCAAAATAAAAGAAGAAGCTGATCGTGCATGGCTAATTTATCATGATATTTGTAATGCATTTATAAAAATTATAGAGGCGTGTTAATGATTGTATACGCTTTGTAATAATAACATTACTTATATATCGGATTGTATTCCAGTTCCAAGCACATTTTCATTTCTTTCACTTTATTTGCCCACTGAAATTCTTCAATAAAATATAAGTATAGACAAAAGTCTTGCTTCCTGGCTTCCCAGAGACATCTGTGAGAACAGGATGCTGATCTAGATTCTGCTCGGCCTGATCCTGCAGGCTCCGCTTATGTTCTTACGCCTTCCCCTTGCATTTCAGACCCTGTGGAGATGGAGTACCAGGAAGCTGTCAGCAAAAATACATTCCAGCAGCTTGTGACTGACTTGGAGCCCTCCATGAGCTACAGCTTCTACATAAAGGCTTATACCTCTCGGGGGGCAAGCAAGGCCTCTGACGTCGTGGTGGTGAGCACGCTAGGAGAAGGTAAGGATGGATAAAAGGGCCGAAGAGAAATGGAAGTTCAAGCTCATCATCCTGCTAGGCTGTAGGAGGGAACGCAGATCAGTGGCAGAGGACCCAATTTGCATATGGAAGGTCCCAGGTCCAATCCGAGACACCTCTCGATAAAAACCCCTTAGGAGCAAGACCAGGAACCCGCCCCCCCCCTGCCTGAGCTCTCAGGGATCTCCTGCATGTCAGAGCAGACAGCATTTAGCAAGATGGGTCTATGGCAGGCATCCCCAAACTGCGGCCCTCCAGATGTTTTGGCCTACAACTCCCATGATCCCTAGCTAACAGGACCAGTGGTCAGGGATGATGGGAATTGTAGTCCAAAACATCTGGAGGGCTGAAGTCTGGGGATGCCTGGTCTATGGTCTGATTTGGTATAAAGCATTTTCATGTGTGACTAGCTCGTCCCATGGTTCAGTTTATTTCCATGATTTCTATCAATTTCGCATGCTAAATTCATGTCAATTTCTGATGTGTTTATTATTCATTTCCCTTTTCTAAAGTACAGTGGAACCTCGGTTTACGACTACCTCCCTTTACGAAAACCTCCGTTTACAAACACCGTGGACCCGGAAGTATTTACATCCGGGTTCCGCGGCGTTGGATGCGCAGACGCGATCTGTGCAGTTCGCGCACGCGCAGAAGCGCTCTATCGGCGCTTTGCGCATGCGCAAAAGCGTGCCTTCGGCGAGCGAATACTTCGGCGAGTAAACGTCTCCGCAGAACGGATTGCGTTTGCAAACCGAGGTACCACTGTAATCTGCTAATTTTTGTTTAAGTGGCCCAAGGTTTTTTTTTTATTAATAGCAACATACAATCTATTATATTATAGAGAGCCGGTGCAATGTAGTGGTTACTGTGTTGGACAAGGACCTGGGATCCCCACTTGGTGTGTCTCAGTCCAACCTACTTCACAGGGTTGTTGTGGGGAGGTCACGGATGTCAATAGGATGCAAAATAGCTGCCACATTGTTAAGCTACTGTAGCAGCAGCAGCAGCTTGTGACATTTTTGTTATTTGCTTTTTCTTTTTCTTTTGGCATTTCAGTCAGGCCACACAGCCCCCAAAGGATCCCTCGGCTTACAATATATGATCCAAACATACACAAACACAACAATAAACCTGCAGTAACAACAAGACCTCGTAAAACCAAAGTACTAAAAATTCCTATAATGGCATAAAAGCCAACAGAGTTTGACCTTTGTTATGCAAGGGTTGCACAGAAGCCCTGCCAGCTGTAGATGACTTGAGCAAAGGGCCCACAAAACCCTTGAGATGGTTGGCACCCAGCAATGGCCCCATCTTTCCAGATCCCTTCGCTCAGCATTCTAGGATAGAACCGCCCATTAACCTGGCCTCCTCCTTTTTCAAGCGGAGAGATTGACAAGGCTTAAACCCTTTAAAAACCTTGACCTAAAACCTTGCAGTTCAAGGCAGTAGCTTTCTGCCTCATAAAGTTCATGTTTTTCTGGAGTTTTGAGAAGTCAGGCCACTGCGTTTCCTGTGAGTTAAGGGCTGCAGGTCTTGTCGCACTCTAATAAATTACATATACCTCTTCGATGCTCAACACCATCCCACCACACAAAGCTCTAAAGCATGTGTTTTGAAAAACAACAACTTTGCTTCCATGGAACAAAAGGTTAGACCTTAAGCTCCATCTCCCGTCATGGATGAGCAGGTGCGGTTAACCATTAGCTCAGCCCCTCTGTCCCGGTTTGATTTACAGGTCAGTCTCTTTGCTGGAAATGCCCCTGTGTTTAGAAAACCCCTTTGAGCTCCATAGTATGTCCCAAACACCATTTTGACGGCCGCTCCCCACATTTGAGGGTCACTGGTTCAGAATAAACCATGGCTTACTACAGTAAGAAACGTCACAAGGCCAATGGTTGATTTATGTAGCCGTCTTCAAACTGGTACCCTCCAGATTTTTGAACTACAACTCCCATCAGCCTCAGCCTTCATCTTTTTTAAAAACCAATGCACAAGGGGCTTTGAGAGTGGCTCGTTCGGCTTATAAGGAATCCAAGGGAAGGGGAACCAAAGGGGTAAAAAAGGAATCAAAGGGCAAAACCAACTTTATCTCTTTCTGTGGCTTTGTTCCAGTGCCGGCCACGCCATCTCTCTTCATCAAAGTCCTCAACAGCACCACCATCCAGGCCACGTGGGAACCCTCCATCAAACTGGGCCAGCACGAAGGGTTCAAGCTCTACTACCGCAAAGTCCACCTTCCCCACTTTACCGGGCCCATGTTTTTGGCCAGCAACATCACATCCTGCAACATTAGTCAGCTTGGTGAGCGTCATTTCCATTATTACAATTATTCGTTAAATTTATGTACTGCCCTTTGTCAAAAGGCTACAAGGTGGTTTGCGACATAGAACGAATGCGTCAATGCGTAGCATAATAGCTGTGCAAAGCAAGCGTCAAAACAGTTAGATAAATATGTAATCAAGAATGCGTAACAGAATACGGATTCTCATAAAATACAAAGAGAGTGTGATAACATAAAAGACACAAGGGGTCAAACAACTAGTCCCTAGTGCATAGCTGTCAAGTACCCCGTTTTCCCCGGGAAACCCCTGTATTTTCTTACCATTTCCCGCAGGTGTCCCGAATGGCAAAATACCCCGTATTCCCCCAGATTACGTAGCTACTGCCGGCGGCCATGTTCTTCTGATGCCGCGCTGGCACCGGAAGTCGCTTCTACGCACTTCCGGACATGCGTAGAAGCGACTTCCGATGCCGCTGTGCCCATTTACAAAATGCGTAGAAGCGACTTCTGGTGCTGCGGACATTTTGGAAATGGGCACAGCGGCATCGGAAATTGCTTCTACGCCTGTCCGGAAGTGCGTAGAAGTGACTTCCGGTGCTGCGGCGCTGCTGATCCCGGATTTTTCAGTCCAGAACTTGGCACCTATTCCCTAGTGCTGCTGAGAAAATGTTAGAACCCTGCGCCTCAGGGTTCCTTGGGGAAGGAGGGAAGTATAGAATATACGTTTAATTAATAGATTAAACGAAGGCCCACTGGACTTGCCAAACCCACCTCTTCCTTCTCCACTCCTGTCAGTATCGCATTCCCCAGTTCCCTGTTCCTCACCACCAATCAGGGCTGCCAACATCTGACTTGCCTTCCTTAGTGAGGACCCTTTCTTTTTGCACCGTCAGTAATAAAATTTGATGAAGACTTTTCATAATACAATAAAAAAGCTAACCTAAACAAAACATAATAAACCAAAGAAGGAAAGAAAGAGAAGGGAAAGGATAAAAGAATGTGAAGTCCTGTCTCACAGGTGTATCTTAAGTTTTGTCCCATATGGAAAAGGTTGTACCCTCCCAGCTCTCACCTGGGAGCATCTTAGATGCTCCCAGGTGGCCCTCCCAGCCTCTCTATCTAGCCTTTGGGACCACATCCCTCTCCCCATTCTGCACCAGCCCTGCTTCATATCCTCCTTGAGCATTTTTGAGCTCCTGATTCACTGGATGGAAGCTTACAAGCGTTTGTAGAAACTAGCCTCCTGTACTAAAGGTAACATTTACATCTGGTACCCGGTCCACCTTTGCCTCTGGACCAGCCTCTTGCTGGCATGTGGCCCTTGGAATGCTGCCCGAGTGGGAAGGTGGCCCTCTGGCTGTAAAAAGGCTCCCCCAACCTGCCTTAAATGCAAGCGAGCACAGCAGGTCTAGCCACATTTAGTCACAGGTCGACATCTCTTCTTTCCTTTTTCTTCCAGACCCATCAGTAGTCTACGAAGTAAAGCTCCTCGCCTACAACCAGCATGGTGATGGGAATGCCACTGTTCGCTTTGTGTCCCTTCGAGAGACTGTCGAAAGGACAGGTGAGTGGGCAAGCGGCCCTGAGCAGCCTTGAGGGAGATGGTCTTTGAAGACAGTTGGGGAGGCTTTGGCTGAGGGGGTTTGATGAGAAAAGAAAGCTGTTTTACAGAGAGACACACAGAGAGGGAGATCGGCATGTTGAAAGTTTCTCCACATTGCTGCTGTGATGCAAGTTTGCAAGCCACTTTGAGTTACTTTTTTGGGGGGTGGGATGCTAATAGGTTTAATTATTATTAATAAAATAAATAAAAAATAGATGTTTAGATGTTTTACCCAAGCATACATACCTGTGTGACTCTCTTCAATCGCTGCTTTTGTTTTGGGACACATCTTCTAAAAGTGGTTTATGTTTGAGAACCATCTTACTCATCCTCCTTGTGATCAGGTTCCTATTTGCTGTTTCTTTTTTTTCTTTTTCACAGTAACTGTTAATCTCAACTGAAAATTGCAACGGATCCCTGACAAAACTTTCTTTCTTTCTTTCTTTCTTTCTTTCTTTCTTTCTTTCTTTCTTTCTTTCTTTCTTTCTTTCTTTCTTTCGGTCTGGAATTGGTTTAGCGACACCATTAGTCATGCCATTACAACGAAGTGGGAGGGGGACATTGCTGGAGTTGAAAGTGAGAGCCGCTTTCCCTTTCATCTATACCTTACTGACAGCGGCAGGAAAAAAAATGTGGAGCTTGCAAATCACTAGGTGGAGCAGAAGGCTCTATAACAGCAGGCTATCCTTCCTTCCTCCTCTCTCCTGCCCCATGGAGTGATACCTTTTTATCAGAGTGCTGCAGCTATTGCCAACCTGGTGCCCTCCAGATGTTGTGGACTACAGCTCCCATCAGCTGACCCATTGGTTGCCAGGGAGCTTGGCTGGAGCGTTCTCCATTGAGCCACTTTCCGTTGTGAAAAAACAAAGGGCCCAAATGGCTGGGCCCTAGCCCTTTGCTGTGCTTCACCTCCTACCCACTGATAGGAGCCTGACTTTTCCTGGCCATGTTTAAACTACTCCTCCCTACTCACCAGTTTTGCTCCTCTCTGTGTCCCTGACTGTTCCCTTCCCACACCTTCCATTTGCCAAGCCTGCTACGGTACTTGCGCTTCTCTCTCTCTCTCTCTCTCTCTCTCTCTCTCAACTGCCTCAACTCATTTCTCCATTCTATGTTTTTGTCCTCCTTCTGGGTCCAAAGCCTTTGCAAGAGGCCCAATCCACCGGAGTTCCAGATCCCCCCCCCCTCTGGCTCAGAGGCCCTCACTCTGCAGGGTGGCTGTTGCAAAAGATGGGGTCCAGCATTTGGCAGCTTGCATAGAATGAAGGGGGCCATTGCTCACTGGTAGAGCACCTGCATTGCATGCAGAAGGTCCCTGGTTCCATCCCCAAGGTAGGGCTGGGAAAGACTCCAGCCTGAATCTCTGGAGAGCCCTTGCTGGTCAATGTGGTCACTACTGATCTTGATGGATCTTTGGTTGGACTCAGTATAATGCAGCTTCCTATTTAATTCAGGGGTTTTTTTTATAGAACTGTAAGGACTAGCATCTTAATTATTTTTAGGGGGAGAGCTTTAACTGACTGATAGAGCATCTCCTTTGTGTGCAGAAGGTCCCTGGTTCAATCTCCAATGGCTGGGAGAGATTCTCTCTCTCTCTCTCTCTCTCTCTCTAACGCAGAGGGCTAACACCAGCCACCCTAGACAGTCCAGTACTGACAACTTCCCATGCCTAATGGAGCCCTGCCTTCCATTTACACCTTTCCTTTTCATCCCAGGGCTGAACCCACCGTGCAACTGCATGAAGGACGGGCAAACCAATAAGACGTCGGCCACTGGGATAATCATTGGAATCCACATTGGAGTCACCTGCATCATCTTCTGTGTCCTCTTCCTCATGTTTGGGTACCGAGGAAGGTATGGCTCTCTCCACTGGCTGCGTTTGGAGTGGGTGGGCTGCTTTCATGTTCCAGAGCAGCAGGACAAGCATTCTTTCTAAGGCCAACCTCCCCCAGTCCGGTGCCCTCTAGATATTGTTGGACTACAACTCCCATCAGCCCTAGTCGGCGTGTCTGGTGGTCAGGGATGATGGGAGTTGTGGTCCAAGACATCTGCAGGCACTTGATGGGAGATGCCTTAGGCATAGAATTTACTGCCTTGGGAGTCTCACATTATGAAATTCCCAGGTCCCCACACATTATAAATCACCTGGGGAGGTTTGCATGTTTGGGTTGCCCCACTAAGCTTTGCAGTGAGGGAGTTTGGAAGGAGAACTCGGAACCTGGGGTTGGGGTGGAGGCAGAGAGATAAAACATAGTTCTGCAACACCCATCATCGCTTTTTTGTTATTATTAGTATTTTATTAAAATAATATAGAAAGTAAAGAAAAAAAGAGGGAGAAGAGAAGTGCAAAAAATACAGTAAGAAAGATAAAATATGATACAGTAACTACAAACAGTTACTTTTCTATACATTATTATATAGATTTATGAGTAATGTTATTGTCCTAATACATAAATGGTTATTAATAACCTCCTATATTCTGTATGGACACCTTCCGAATGTCAATATATTTATCCAAACAAAGTCTACATCTATAAGCATCCCATTCATATGATGTCCTTAGCACTCTGCTAGAACCATGTTGTGTGTAGGGAGAGGACGAAACTCAGTTTTGGAAGGTCTGTAGCTCAGGGCTAGAGGGCACCTCTTACAAGGTCTCAGGCTCACTCCCTGGGCTTTCCAGGCAGGACTGGGGAATTATTTTGCCTGAAACCCCGAAGACTACCTGGAGGCAACCATGAATTGATCCTGGGAGTTGTTACGTGCGAAACAGACACTTTACCCAGTGCCTCTGCCCTTCTCATGGACTTCCAGTGTGGCGACTTCCTGTTTATATGATGGTACATTGCTAGAGGTGGCGCTGTGGTTAAACCACTGAGCCTAGGGCTGGCTGATCAGAAGGTCGGCGGTTCGAATCCCTGTGACGGGGTGAGCTCCCGTTGCTTGGTCCCAGCTCCTGCCAACCTAGCAGTTCGAAAGCACGTCAAAATGCAAGTAGATAAATAGGAACCGCTACAGCGGGAAGGTAAACGGCGTTTCCGTGCACTGCTCTGGTTCGCCAGAAGCGGCTTTGTCATGCTGGCCACATGACCTGGAAGCTGTACGCCGGCTCCCTCGGCCAATAATGCGAGATGAGCGCGCAACCCCAGAGTCGGTCACGACTGGACCTAATGGTCAGGGATCCCTTTACCTTTACCTTACATTGCTAGAGAGGGTTTTTATTGTTCTTCTTCTTCTTTCACTCATCTCCACAGGCTGCTGGTGTGCAAAGATGTCCAGGAGCAGCTGTCAACCCCACAGGTCCCAAGAAGCCAGAGGAATGCTGCAGGCCTTACCTCAAACGGATCTGCTCAGAGGGACAGGGACAACCCAGATGCGAACGGGAAGCAGCTGGATATGAATGAACTGGAAAGACTCTTCCCAGCTTCGCCTCCCCCGCCTGATCAACACAACAAGGAGATTGTGGTAAGGAAGGGACACGGGGGGGGGGGGCGGCTTCTGTTTGTTTGCCACACCTTCAAACAGCAGCGGTAAACTTCTGGGCTAGGGAGCAAATGCGGCCCTCCACACCTTTTAGCCTGGCCCTTGGAACCCTCTCCAGGCTCGAGCGAGGCGTGTGAGCATGTATAGAAAAGCTAGGCTGCTGTACCAAAGTAAAATTGGCACTCTGGGCTCCGCCCACTTTTGCCTCTAGCTCCGCCCATCATTTGACTTCTCTGGGATTTCAGTCAGGGGCACTTCCTGTAGAGGCCAGGGATGGAATGTGGGGCCTTCTGCATGCAGAACAGGTGCCCTACCACTGAGCCACGGCCTTTGATAGTGTCCATTAGTTTCATAGGAAGCTACAGTCTAGCTCAGTATTGCCTACACTGATCTTCTCCTTGGGCATTCAAATAGCCATTTTTTCACTCCCTTTTCCCAGCTGGACCATATTCCTCCTACCTCACATGACGAAACCCAGACGTCCATGCTTCCACCGGATGACTTCAGCATCATCGAAGAGGAGAGCGACACCCTCTTCCAGCCCCCACACTTGGGGGCCCCCAGCAGGCCCCTCCTCAATGCCAGCCAAGATGAGCCAGCTTTGAACCAAGCTCCAACCAATGAAGGATAATTGCCAAGACTTTGAAGACTCTTAACGGGACCTCGCCAGCCACCAACTCCCTACCCCCCACCCCACCCCTGGCGATGTCCTTAAACCGACTCATCAATCTCAGGTCAATTTTAAGATTTCTGCGATATGTTTCTTAATTTTTTTATTACATATATATATATAAATATATATATATCTATATCGGTAGGCAGCCTTGCGGAAGCTCCATGAAGTTTTTTCTTCCTGACTTGTCTCAGGCCTCCTAGTACATTCCTTCCCACGTGGATCCCAGCTGTTCGCTCTACAGCTACTGTGGCTTCTCAAGGCGCCTTCCTTGGTCAACTCCATAAGACACCGAGATGGGAACCTCTTGTCGTCTTGGTTCACCAACGTTCAGTTGGCAGCTTTAGGATGACTCTCCTCCCACAGATCTGCCATTGTTAAATGTGTCGAGATAACATACCGTGTTTCTCATATTATAAGACATGGCTTATATTTATTTTTTCCTCAAAAAAACACACTATGGCTTATTTTCAAGGGATGTCTTATTTTTTTCCTCCTCCTCCTGCCGCGGCCGGCATTGCTGCTGCGCCTATCACTATGTCTTATTTTCGGGGTATGGCTTATATTCCTTGAATGGTTAAAAATCCTGCTATGGCTTATTTTATGGGTATGTCTTAAAATATGAGAAACAGGGTATTGGAACGGGGCCCTCCCCTCTAAACCCGGGAGGAAAAAAAACCGTTCAGGTGCTCGGTTGGTTGGCCAAACTTCTCGGTGCATTTGACGACATTTTTGTCGGACGTGTTTCAAGTCTCTCTGTCTCTAATTCTCAGGATGTTTTGTTGCCGACGAACTATTTTAAAGGCAAAGCGAGTGTGTCAAAAAAAAAAAGAAAAAGGAGAAAATAAAAAAAACCCAGGCCTACAAGAAGGTCTGCTGAAAAAAAGAAAGAAAAAGAAAATACTTGGACTAACATCTCGAGTAAATTCAGAACCTACCTCAACCGGAATTGAATGTCTTTTGGGAAGAAGCAAAGTATCTTGTGTCTTCCTTTTGTTTTCAAAGCAAAGTAGAGTAGCACTTGGTCAGTACAAGCTGTGGTACTACCTCAGAAGTTCATACTCCATGTCTATCATGTTGGTTGTTGGTTACCTTTTTATTATTTTTTTATTTTAAAGTATTCCTTTATTGTCACCATCGTTCCAATGTAAAGCACTTCCAAAACCTTGAAAGCAATGTTCTACCTCAAGAAGCTTTTTTGTAGAAGAACCATGTTGTTGTGTCGTCAGACCACCTCGCCCTCCTTCGCCTCTCTTCCTTCGCTCAGCCCCGAGACTCCAAAAGAGGAATGACGATGAGCAGGCATGGATTCGTCCCCAGTAGTGGTTGTCGATGACATCTCCCCCCCCCCCCTTAGTGTTATAAACTTGACTTTTAGGCAAGTTGCTAGTTAACTTGTGTAGAGGTTTACTGTGTCAAGAGTTGTTTTTATATCATGTTTGTTTGGTTGTTGTTTTTTTAAAAGGAACTTTAAAGATTGTTAGGGTTGTAGCAAAAAAAAAAAAGGCAGGGCCACCGGTCACCTAAAGATGAAACTTTTGCCCGTAAGCGACTACTTACTACTTACTGGTCACGGGTTACTACTGAAGAGCTGCTCCCTTTCCAGTTTTATCACTCAGAGCTGGTTCACTACATCTGTGCATACTTGACGACTGGAATATCAAGTGAGGATTGAAAACATCACGTGATGATTGCATGTGCAAATGATTTCATCACAGAGAGGACAGTCCTATCACTTTGTGCATAAGGCTGTTCAGTGGAATCCACACTCCCAGCGTCCAGTTCTTCACATGCCTTATGCCGAGTATGACCAGTGATCCATCTATCCCAGTATTTCTCAACTGACTGGCATTGGCTCTCCAGTTTCTCAGACAGAGGTCACTCCCAGACCTACCTGGGGGTGCTAGGGATTAAACCTGGAACCTTCTGCATGCAAAGGAGATGCTCCACCTCTGAGCCATGACCCTTTTCCTTTGCCTTGGAGCAACTCCTCAGGGTCTCAGGTGAAGAGGAGTCTTTCTCCTGGTACCAGAGATCCTTCATGGTGTTGAGATGCTCCAAGGTTGAAAGTGGGGCTTCTTGCCTGTGTAACAAGGGCTCTGAAACTGAACGAAGGGCCTGTAAAACATAGAAATAGAAAGAGCTACCGTATACCAAGTCAGGTCATTGATCCGTCTTGCTCAGCTTTGTCAACACTGACTGGCAGCAGTTTTCTGGGGTTTGACACAGGTGCCTTCCAACCCTACCTGGGAAAGGCCTGGGATTGAACCTGGGACCTTCTGCACGCAAATTAGATGCCCTTCCACTAAACTACTGCCCTTAAATATTGTTTCAGTGGAATCTGCTTCCAGGTAACATAGGGACATGCCTCATACCAAGCCAGACCCATTGGCTCATCCAGCCCAGCATTGTCCACAATGACAGGCAGGGACTCTCCAGGGTTTCAGACAGGGAGTCTCTCCCAAGTGAAACTGGAGATGCTGGGGATTGAACCAGGGACCTTCTGCATGCAAGGCAAGGGCTCTGCCATTGAGCTATGGTCCTCCCCATACATGCTTGGGATGAGCTGTAGTTTCTCCCTTCAAGCCCATCAAGCCAAGCCCGCTCTGCCCTGTCTGGCAGCAACTCCTGGAGATTGCAGGCAGAGAGGAGCCCTCTGGTTTGAGATACTTTTAAATGCAGGTGCTAGAATTTGAGCAGGAGACTATATACATGCAAAGGTTTAGCGCTCACCATTTCTCACCTGAAATGTGGAACACTGCACAGGTGTGTGTGTGTCGTTTTGGGGGGGTTGGTGGGGACAGAATTGGGGTGTTGCCAATCTGGTTGGCCACTGTGAGAACAGGATGCTGGACTAGATGGGTCTTTGGCATGATGCAGCAGGCTTGTTCCTACATCCTGTACCGTTCCAGTTTTAGCACACATGCTATCAAAAGTGTCCATGTGAACCAGACCTGTTTGCTAAAAGGTGGACATCTCCTGCCAAGCCTCAAAGCACTTGATGCTGCGGGCTGAGCTTCTCGGGTTGTCAGCTTCTCTCCTTGTGGAGATGTCTTATCTGAATCTGACAGTTGCTCTTTAGGTCACCGGTGGCGGCACGGCTGGTTATAGACCTCATATCTGAAGCCTTAGAATGTAGCGTGTTTTCTCTCTAGGCTGGTGACCTACCTCAGTACAAGTAGTCGAAGGTTATGGAAGAAAGGATGAGGAGCCCCTCTGATGTGACCGTTGTCAGGAGGTGAGAGGAAGGGGAAAGATCTCCCCCTCCCCAAAGTCCATTGAGAATTGAGATGGGCGGAAAGACTCTGTGAAATGCCTATGGGACTCCTTTGGGCTGCGGAAGCTCCCTGCATCTCTCTTCCATGGAAGGAGCAAACGATGTGTGCAGGAACCCTGTGGACTGCCTCCTTATCCTACAGAGAAGCCACTTCCATTTTCATGTTTCCTTTCATTTTTTTAAAAAATAATTCCAATAGCTATTTTTATATATGGTGATGAAAAGAAGAATCGAAAAAAGGTTCTTTTGAAAATAATAATGATTTGTTTGAAAGAGAAGCAGATGAAATCAAAGAGGGCTGTGTGGTGATGAGGGGGGAGGAAACCAGCTAACAGTAACAATGGGCATTTAAGGTCTTTTAAAATAAGTTGATTAAAACAAAAGAAAACCCCCAATTCTCCATTAGGAGTACCAGCACTAGGGGGTCAGCTGGCAGCTCCCTCACTGCCCCCTACTTCCCACCCATCAACTGTTTTGCTCATGTACATTAAACAGTGTAAATATCACCGGACGAGGACAGCAGAAGCGCCAACTGTCTGTGAATAAGTCTGTTGCTTTTGTGAGCAGTTTATTCAGAACTGGGCAACAGGAGAGGAGGGCAAAGCGTTGCAGCAGCGGCAGGGTGCAGTGAGAGAGAGAGAGAGAGAGAGAGAGAGACTAGTGAGTGGGGAAAAGGGTGTCACTCTTCCAAAAACAGGCTGGCCTTTCTAGCCTCAAGCAAGCATTTCACCCTCACAAACAATAGAGAATGGTGGGCGTCATTGTCAGAGAATATCTGGAGGGCACTGTTGTTGGCTATCCCTGATCCACCCAATAAATACATATCTAGCACCAACTGTGGTTCTTTCCCAGGAATCCTAGGATCATAGGAAGCTTCCTTCTCCCAAGTTGGACCCTTGGTCCATCTAGCTCACTATAGTCTACACTGACTGTCAAGCAGCTGTCCAGGCTTTCAGGAAGGCGACATTCCCGGCCTGGAGAGGCCACTGGAGACTGAACCTGGGGCAGATGCTCTCCTGCTGTGCAACAGCCCTTGTCTAAATGAGTCCTGGGACCTCCTCGGAAATCCTCGTTGTAGAAGCCCTGTTCAGGGATTATTCCTGAATAGGGAATGTAAGCACAAGTAGGGGAGATTGGAGGCATGCATGGCAGAACTGCCATCAGCATGCCTGTGTGGAATGACCTCCATGTGCTCCACACCGGCCTCCCCAAATATCCCTTAACTCAAGTTTGCATTCCCTATTATGGCACAGTACCTGCAGTGTGGTACAGCATAGTAACCAGATAGGAAGCCTGTGGCTCTCCGGGCAGTGCAGGACTCCAACTCCCAGGAGTCCCAGCCAGCATAACCAATGGCCAGTGGCAATGGGAGTTCGAGTCCAATAGCATCTGGGGGACAAAGTTGCAGAGAACCAAGTTCAAATATTTCTCCACCTACAAAGCTCACTGTGTGACCCTGGTCCAGCCCAACATCTCTCAGACTAACCTGGCTCTGTGCAAAAATAAAAAAGTGGACTGAACTCCCTGGAGGAAAGTGGGGATATAAGTGTAAAAAAAAAAAGGTAGTCAATATGGTTCCCTCTAGATGATGTAGGACTACATCTCCCATCATCCCTAGCCATTGGCCTCGTTTGTTGGGGCTGATGGGAAATGTAGTCTGACAGCATCTGGAGGGCACCATGTTGGCTACCCATAGTTTAAAATAATTATCCCAGTTTGCAGAAGAGATTCCCTAGGTCAAGAGAACACCCATTGAGCCTGTTTAAGACCATCATACCTATACCCATGCCCCTTTAAAAAACTTTGATCCCCTTCCCAACCCTTCAGAAGCAGTTTCTAGTGTTGCCTCCTTGATGGAAGCAACTGTCATTCAAAATATAAGCTCTCCCCTCTCTTCTCCTGCTCTCTGAACACCCAGCTCCTACAGCCAGAAGAGGGGATAAGTGAATCCAATACATTCTAGACTCAATGCAGCCAGTATTTGGTGTTCCTCCATCTTGTCACCAGCACATTGTCGAGCATGGCTTAGTTCACACTGTATAGCTAAGAAACACAAAGAAAATGAACATTTATTTTGATTGTACATCACTTGATGACATCTATGTCAGGGCGACCTCATCCAATGATTTATTTGGTTTTTTTAACATGATATCTCTCTTCGTAAGCGATGTGAAGTCTCAGATTTAAATAAAGGATCATTGCCAAAGCAAGATACGTACTTTTTTAGACTAGTTTTGGCTCCAAATCCCCAGGGCTGTATGAACCTGCTATTAATTTAATATCATGTTATTGTGATATTGTAAACAAATATTTGTCACTGCTTCCTTTGATTAAAAGGGAAAATGTTGTGCCATTTGATTAGTGCTATTACAGTAGCCTATCAGGTAGAAATTTCTTTCTTTCTTTCTTTCTTTCTTTCTTTCTTTCTTTCTTTCTTTCTTTCTTTCTTTCTTTCTTTCTTTCTTTCTTTCTTAAAAATGTGATGATTTAATCCAATGTGGACTTCCCATTATGAGACAACAGATTCCTCATGGGTGTGAACCCCTAAATAGTTTTAACATTATTATTATTATTATTATTATTATTATTATTATTATTATTATTACACTGTGTTTTGTTTTTAGGTGGTTGGATTTTCCTTTTGTTTTGGGATTTCTTTAAGCATTTGAAAGTTCCATAGCAAAATAGCCAAAGCAATTTATGACAGGCAAAAGAGGGGCTGATTCTGCAAGCAAGGCAGGAAATGGGGGCTTCCTTGTCATTTCAGGGCACCCTTGCCCAACCCGGTACCTTCTGGGTGTTTTGGACTACAACTCCTACCAGCCCCACCCAGAAGGTCTGTGTTGGATGGGACTGGTGGATATTTTAGTCCAAAAACATATTTGGGCAATGGGTTGGGCAAGCCTGTTTAGGAGTATGGTGAATTCTGCTAAAAGGAGTTGTCTTGTCTCGTTATCAACTTCCACTTTCCAATCCGAATAGCCAGCAAATTGGCAACTGCGTTCACCAAACCACTGACAAAGTCCAAAACACCTAATGCAGACGTGATGCTGCATCTTAGAGCATCTTCTGCTTCGGATGTGATACACATGAAACTTTTGCCCATTCAGTAGTGTTCATTGAAGTGAGGGGACATTCCTTTGCAGCTGAAACATTTTCATCTTTAAATTATTATTTGAGGGGGGAGACAGCTATGAAAATTAGGGAATCTTCAAATGACCAGTATTTTTAAAAAGAAAAAGAAAATTGTTTCTGCAAAGCTCCCATTTTATTTGGAAGAAAACACGATGCCAATGTGCAAGTCCAATTTTATGCCCCTGTGGGTCCATTAGTACAAATAGAGCCCTTCTAATATTGGTCTGCCTTCAGATAGGCTCCCCCTCCCCACCTGACTCTTTACTTACAAGTAGTCAGAGGGTGGCTCTGCCTGCTGTTGGGTCTGACTCCCCCTACTGTTGGTCTCCACACCTTTCACCCAATGAGCACCACTGCCCCTGTTCATGCAGAGGTGGGGCCCTGACCTATGGCATGCCTGCTCATTTGGCCATACTTCCCCAGCTGCGGCGAGAGGAAACTGCAGAGAGAAACTCAAGATAGTGTCTCACATGTTCATGCAAAGCCCCCAGTTCAAATAACAATTTGGCCGCACAATTCTACGTAAGGTTACCAGATTTTTTTTTCAAAGAATCCGGGGACACTTTTTTTAAAAAAGAGAGAGAGAAAAGTTACTAAAGTTATTTTTAAAATAATTAAGTAATATCTTCTCTTCTGTGGTCTCCTCTGTCGTGCAGCCTTTTTCTGGGCCCCTGCCTGCTCTCTTGAAGCGCTAGCCGCTGTGGAGTAGGAAAACTAGAACTGGTTCTTCACTTGGTGATATGGCTTCGTTATTTTGCTACTCACTCAAAATAACATCCTTGCTAGTGGAAAATAAACCTCATGTCCACATATTCTGTTTTCATATTGAGTAGACAAAGCAGGTGCAAGTAGCCTGACCATTGGTCTATCTAGCTCAATATTGTCTGCACTAAGTGGCAGCAGCTCCTCCAGGGTTTCAGGCAGGAATCTCTCCCAGTCCTACCTGGAATGTTGTCAGGGATTGAACCTGGGTACCTTCTGCATATGCAAGGAAGATGTTCTGCCACTGAGCCACAGCTCTTCCCTCTTGTGAGATTAACTGCATCGGAAAGATGACTCAAGGCTGCCCCTTTATTCTGTCACACGGTTCTGAAGCAACAGAAACACCCAAGGAGACAGAGATGCAGGCACACAAAGGCTTTCTGAGAGAGGGTAATTGACTGGCGAACCTTGCTTGGAGCTAAGCAGAGAAGTGGCAATGTTGCCAGGCTGAAGTGTCTTTAGATCACACACAAGGGGACCAGAAACCTCTTGAAGGCTCTCAACGCACTTCAGAATCTACGTTCGTTGCAGGCATTAAGGCTGTTGGTACATTTGGCAGAATCAACCAGGAAAGATGCTTCTGGGCGGTTTTAAGCCGCAGGTGATGACGCAGTTTCTCTGAATGTGTCAGTCCACCTGACTGAGCTCCTTGCATATAGAGGAGATCGCAACAAACCTGTTTTCCACTCCAACTAGGTGTGCCGATCACACAGGGTCCCCAGATGTTTCAGGGTCTATTGATCCCTGTGCCACCGCTTTATTTCCCACTGCCGCCAACCAGGCTCTACCTGGTAAAATACTGAGTCCAGTCAGGGTTAAATTGGAACATAAAACTTCTGTTTATTTATTGCAGTTTAACAAGTGTGTGGTTTCATAGATGGTCTTCAGTCAATTATAAACACTTGGTGCCTATACCGGCCTATACCTTCCTATACCTGCTCATACTCCCTAAACCAGCCTTCTTCCTGCATCCAGTTCCACCCTTCAGTTATCTACTGAACTCCCTAGCAACTAACTGTTACTGACTCAGCTTATTTTCCGCTACACTAACTCAACCTACCCACAGACTCCCCCACAATTCAACTCCCACTCCAGTCCCAACTGAACTAACTGAACTCCCCCCCCCCAGAGCTGGTTTTATAGTCCCTCTTGACTCCACCCCCCTGGGTTCTTATTGGGTGACCCGTTTAACTATTTCAACTCCAGCACTATCATAGGTGAATGTGACACTAGGTACAGTATATGAAATATAAAATAGCCATTTCCAACCAAATCCCAACTGATTATTCAGTCAGCTCCAACACAATCCCTTCTTAAAGGGCCCCTTTTAAGGACATAAAAAGAACCCTTCTGGATCAGGCCAGTGGCCCATCTAGTCCAGCATCCTGTTCTAGTGGCCAATCAGATGCCCCCATGGAAAGCCCCCAAGCAGGACCTGAGCACAGCAGGGCTCTCCCCACTTGTGATCCCCATTAGCTGGTATTCAGAGGCAATCCTGAGTTAGAAATAGACCGCTGGACTGACTCGGCAAAAGGCAGCTTCCTAAATCAGCTCCCCTCCTGAGCGTAAGAATGCTCTCTGCACCTGGAACTGGTATTCCGTGGCATCTGCATTTAGCCTTCTTTGTCCATTTATTTATCCAATGCCTTCAAAAAGGTGCAACAAAACATGGCAGCCCTACCATTAAGTGAAGCCGTTGCCTCAGGCAGCTAATTTGGAGTGTCAAGAAAGGGCAGCAAATTGCTTTTCATTTAATACGTAGTCATTGTACTTTTACTCCCATGAGAGGTGCTTTTTGGAATCTTTCTGCATATAGGTGCCAAAATAACATGCCCAGCTTTGGGTGATATGCTCTTTGACGTTAGGGGAGGGGAACCATTTGCTGTTCCCCATCAGACGGCAAAGCATTTTTGGCTGGTCCTCCAGCAGATTATTATTAAAAGGACACACACCCCCATAAAAAAACATGATGCCGAGCTTACAGTGTGCTAGTGGGAAGCCTCTGAGGCTCGTCATCTTGGCATCTCACACAGCTTCACTCATATACCCTCCTTCTTTTAGCATCTTTATTTTATTTTATTTGCATTTTCAAAACCAGGAACAGAGAGCATATTTAACCCCCCTCCCCTCCCCTTGTCCCACTTGCAACTTCGTACCAAATACCCCACTTCTTTTTGCATTGAGGAATTTCAGGAGTGAAATTTGGGGGTGGTCAGGCAGGGAAGGAATTGTGAAAGTGTTGCTTGAAAGATGTCAGAAATTGGCCACAGCTTAAAAAAAGAAAGAAAAAAGTGTGAAAAATAAATTCATTTGGTAGTCAAAAATAACTGCTGTAATTTTCTTGAGTGCATATTTTTATGGCTATCTTGTGGGGCATGTCATAAAGAAGGAAGATTTATAAGATGGCGGTGAGTGAGAAAGGATGAACAGCCCCAAGCAAGAACTATTCCAAAGAGAGGCAGTTACTGCTCTATAAATGGCTTTTAAACATGGAGGTGCCATAATATGACATAAGGTAAGAATGTTATGGAAAATTCAAATGCCAAAAAGGTCTCATTTGCCCCAGAAGCCACATTTTACCCTTGGCTTAAAATGTGCTCTCTGTTCTATATATACACTGCCCTAGAAAGTTAACAAATTACCTTATCCATTTATGAACACTTTTTTGGTTTCTAGGAATTCCTACTCAACACCAGGTACTGTTTGCTAGCCTACCTCCAGTTTCACATTGGACAGTCAACTCAGGCAAAATCCTGTGTGACACTTTCCTTGCCTAAGAAAAGGAGTCTAGAAACTCCAGGCTGCCGACAAACATTTTTAAATGCGCATCCTGCACATTCCCCCAGCAACCTCTGCTGCCAAAAGGCAAATTAAATGGGACAAAACAGGAACAGGGAAATGAAAACAAAGGAGCAGTTTGAGAGCACGGATGTTAACCTAATAATAACATGTGGTGCCTCAATCTTGGCTTATTAAAGGTTTCATGGCACACCATGCCTCTGCCAACGTATTGACAAAAGCAGTTTTGCACGTAATCAACGCATGCAGCTGTGTGGCTTTGGCTTTCGGAAATTTGCACGAAATTGAAAAGAGAAGCCACGGCATGACATTCCCTAGGGATGGGGTTTCCCTCGCTGCAGCCCTAAGCACATGCATTAGGCAGAAGGCAATGCTTCCTAGCGAATGTTTATTCAGGATTAACTGCTATCAGAAAGGCCAGTCCCACAGGGCACCGCTCCTCGGTTTAAATCTGCAACTAAGCTCGCAGGCTTCACTGTTCGACGTGCGTGATTCTCCCTGTGCGTTCTGCTTGGCTGGGTAGGAAAATCAACCAAGGCATATTCTGCAGTCCAAAGACCTGCCGCTTGGTTCTCGGAAGGCTGGGTGACAGCTGAAATACAGTGGTACCTCTGGTTAAGAGCTTAATTCGTTCTGGAGGTCTGTTCTTAACCTGAAACTGTTCTGAACCTGAAGCACCACTTTAGCTAATGGGGCCTCCTGCTGCCGCTGCGCCGCCGGAGCACAATTTCTGTTCTCCTCCTGAAGCAAAGTTCTTAACCCGAGGTACTATTTCTGGGTTAGCGGAGTCTGTAACCTGAAGCGTTTGTAACCTGAGGTACCACTGTACATTCTAAACAAGTCGTATTAGATAGGGCTCCTCTTTTAGCACCAGCTTGCTTAAAAAAGGAAAGGAAACCACATTCAGAAGTGTGGTTCGCTTCTAACTCTTACCTGGTTTTCAAAATCTGGTTTTCCAAGATTGATTGATTGATTGATCCACTTGGTTGAGTGGAGGCTTGAGTTTGAATGGGTGGGGTGTCTCTGGCCACATCCACCACAGGTATGCAACCCCCCACAGAAGGTTTCCCATATGGGGATGTGGACCTCAGACTGAAAAGGGTTCCTCGCTCCAGCTTTAAAGGCAGCTTCACACATATTAGTCTATCACTTGGATACTGGTCCAGCGACGCAAAGCTTCCATTGTCTGTACTGGAAACTGGATGGTTTTCCAAGTGATGCTATGAAAGCTTTGGGGGCAGCAGGCACCCTTGGGAGAGAGCCCTCAGCGAGGCTTATTTTAAAGTATAGAAGCACAGGCTCGAGCTGCACGTAGCTTTCCTGAACGTGTTATGAGAGATTGCTTGCAACACGTCATAAGAAGAGCCAGTGGCCCATCTAGTCCAGCATCCTGTTCTCACAGTGGCCAAACAGGAGCCAGCAAGACCCACACACAAGGACACTGTCTCCTGTGGCTTCCAGCAACTGATCCCAGTCTGAAGCTGTCAGAGATGCAGATGCGGCTACTCTAGAGTAACGACTCCTCACAGCATTGTCCTTTTAGGCTTTTATTAAGTGCTGATTATTTACAGTGCTCGGAGCGATCTATATACATGTTGTCAGTCAGGTGTCAGTACCTCCGAATGGAGGTTGGCGCATTTTCTTCCAGCAAAGAAGTTTGGGAAGACCTCATCTCCTCCCACGACGTTTCTTGCGTAATTCCGGGGTCGGCGGGATCGGCCTTCCCCCCTTGCTCCCCATTTCCTGTCCCACCTTGTGCATGGGCTCCGCTACCTTGCCGGAGCCTCGGGCACCACTTCCTGAGTCTCCGCTTGAGGCGGAACTCTCCCTGCTTTCCCCAGCGCTTGGCGATGAGCTGGTACTTAAGATGGGAGGGACCTCCCGGTATCCCCTGTCCCTCACAGAAGCATTACTGTCTCTGACCATGGAGGCAGAACATAGCCATCATGGCTAGTAGCCATTGACCGCTTTGCCTTCCACGAATTGGTCTGATCCTCTTTTAAAGCCATCCAAGTTGGTAGCCATCACTACCTCCTGTGGAAGCGAGTTCCATAGATTACCTATGTGCGCCATGAATAATTCCTTTCTTCTACCTGCCCTGAATCTTCCAGCATTCAGCTTCATTGAGGCACATCTGCACATAGCGCAACTGAAATCCGCATGTCCAGTTTCTTTCAAAGCTGCAGGGAATGCAGGTGTGACCCACACTGTTCTCGGTGAATAGCGGTTATGCAGGCATTAGAAGGGAACCCTATTTCTCTCCCTTTCCTGAAAAGATTCTCCCACTCAAAGCTGCTGTTCAAGACAGAGGAGGAAAGGCTGGTCTGCTGAAGACGGGAGCAGGCAGGAGAGGCGGCAGCCCACACTCTCACTCCAACGCTGCTGGCAAATATATATTTTATAACCCCCCATAAAAATCAAGCTACCTGAAAGGTCATTTGGGTTCCTCTGAGATTGCATCGGGTCCTTTGGGCTCATTTGCTGACACTTTTATGAATCCATGCTTAATTTCAACCGGGAGGCTATAAAACCGTTTTTATAGTGATGTTTGCCACACTGGAAAACGATCTGTAAAAATCAAGGGCTGGAACGTCTTCATCAGCCGTATGCAGATTGGCAGGCTTCTCTCGACGTCTGCCTTCCCCAACCCGGCGCCCCTCCAGAGGATGGTGGTCCATAGAGCTCAGTAGCAGAGCACATGCCTTACAGGCAGAATGCCTGCAGTCCAATTGCTAGGATCTCCCTTAAAAAAAAAATCAGGGAGGGGTGAGAAAAGCCACTGTGAAGAGCTGCTTCCAGTCAGTGTAGACAATATAAGAACACAAGAAGAGCCTGCTGGATCTCGCCAATGGCCCATCCAGTCCAGCATCCTGTTCACACAGTGGCCAACTACAGGCCTGTGCGAAAACCGGAAGCAGCACCCAAGCACAAGAGTCTTCAGCAGCTGGTATTCAGAAGCATTTTTGCAAATTTGTATAGGGTCACCTTTTTTTGCAGGTGATGCACTTCTTATCTGGGGATCAAAGACGAGAGGGTGCACAGACATTCCTTTCCTTGTACAGAAGCTGATTAAATTGGCAGCTGATTCTCACTCCAAGAATGATAGTGGGATATTATTATTATTATTATTATTATTATTATTATTATTATTATTAATGCCCCACCCATCTGGCTGGGTTTCCCCAGCCACTCTGGGCAGCTCCCAACAGAACATTAAAACATTAAAAACTTCCCTAAACAGGGCTGCCTTCAGATGTCTTCTAAAAGCCAGATAGTTGATTATTTCCTTGACCTCTCATGGGAGGGTGTTCCACAGGGCGGGCGCCACTACCGAGAAGGCCCTCTGCCTGGTTCCCTGTAGCTTCACTTCTCGCAGGGAGGGAACCGCCAGAAAGCCCTCGGAGCTGCACCTGTGTCTGGGCTGAATGATGGGGTTGGAAAGCACCTGAGTGGCTGCAAGCCAGTTAAGGGGATATAGGGCAGCACTGGGGCAAGGGATGAAGGAAGTTTGCTTCTCCAGATTTCCAAAACAGTTTGCAATTATTTATTGAAGTCCTCGTGAAAAATTAATCAGCATTTAATGGGAATGTCTCATAATATAGGTGCACTTGATTTTGCCCAATATTCATATTTTTGCAAAGCAAAACTCATATATGCATTTCAATGCACACTTAGCCCCGTCCATTATATGTGCTTCCTCACACATTACTTGGGTCAGAGAAGCGAACTGCAAAATTCAGAGATGGGCATATTTTGAAGGAGGGTTGCATTTTGGTCCACGAGTGAAGTTGGAAATAGGTAAGTTTGCTTCCCCTTCCCCCATAGCATGAATAGCTTTGCTCTCCAACAGAGGGAAATTTCATTTCAACTTGAATTTGTACACTGCCTTTGCTGTGTGTGGCCGGGGGGGGGGGAATAGCAAGGAGGAGAGGCTGCCCACAGTATCTTCCACCTGAGGCAGTTGCTCCCCTCTGCTCACTGGCAGAGCTGGTCACATGTAATTCATGAGCCTGGCTCCTGATGGCCCCCAAATTTGCATTTATTTTTACCTTAGGCAAACCACTGCCAGCTGATTCTGCTTCTCAGCCTACCGGTGAAGGCAGTTCAGGGCCACTGGCAGCGGGGGACCTTGGAGTCTCCAATTTCAGTGGCACTCTATGTGAAGTCAAAATCCCCCCCCCCCGCCTCTTGTGCTCTGTTCTAAATAATAGTTGTGACACCCCCTGTGGTACCCTCAAGACTCTGTGACTGAACCAGTTGCACCCCCCTGAATCTCGCTTTGCCACTGTCCAGGATCAGCAGAAGAAAGGTTGTGCTGTTTATTGGGCTATAAATATAAATCTGTGGTGTCTTAATCCGCCAGTTTTTAAATCAAGAGAAGCAGCTCCTGACATTTAATTGAGAATAGCATGAATTCTTCACAGGCTGGGTTCACCACCTCAGCCCCAAAGCCTTTGGTTTATCTTTTGAGCCAGGAAATTATTTCCTGCTTCTCAGCCTTTTGGATGTATTGGGGGTGGGGGAGAGGGCTGTCATTATTTGGACCTGCAAATATTACACTCGACTTTCCCTAAGCCCATTTATATTGGCAGCCAGCTGTTTTAAGCCCCCCCTCCCCTCCATAAATCACTTGTATGAATTCTAATAATCTGAAAGCACTTTCAAACATGTCCCATTAATATGCAACATAATATTACAGCTGGGCTATAGATTCAGAGGCCATGAACCTGGCGGGTATTATTATTAAGCACGGGAGATGAAGATGTATGGAGACTTGGCCCATTTCCAAATTACGCCAACAGTGGTTCTTATTCAAAACAGGTTATGAGCATTGCAATTGAACAGAGTGATCATTACACTCTTTATCTCTCTCTTGCATGTTCCTGAATGTTCACAGATATATTTAATTCCTGCTGCTGCTGCTAGAAAAAAATGTGCCTGAACAGAATTCAGGACTGAGCTCATCCATCAGGTGAGCCGTTAAAGCAAAATGTCTTATAGCAAAATGGCTATCAAGGATCAGTGGCCAGCAGCACCAGCCCAGCTTTCCCCAACTTGGTGCCCTCCACATGTTTTTGGACTACAACTCCCACCAGTCCCAGGCAGTGTTAGAAACTGAGATATGAAACCTAGGAGCTAAATGGCACCTTAAACCTAGGTCATGGGCACCATAATGGAGTGTCTAGAGTCGACACACTTTTTTATATAACAAAAATACAAAGCTGCTTTTTTATATAGCAAGAATACTGCAGCTAAAACCTTATGTGCATTTTTCACATGGTCTAGTCCTCATCTTTGTCCATGGAGTTTTCTTGGCAGGGATACTGGAGTGGCTTGCCAGTTCCTTCTCCAGGTGGATCACGTTTAGTCAAAACTCTCCTCTATGACCTGTCCATCTTGGGTGTCCCTGCACAGCATAGCTCATAGCTTCTCTGAGTTGTTCAAGCCCCTTTGCCACGACAAGGCAGTGATCCATGAAAGGGATCATGGCCATTGGTCCCATCACCTCCTGGCAAATAGAAGGGGAAGAAATGGTGGCAGTGAGAGATTTTACTTTCTTGGGTTCCATGATCACTGCAGATGGTGACAGCAGTCACGAAATTAAAAGACGCCTGCTTCTTGGGAGAAAAGCAATGAAAAACCTAGACAGCATCTTAAAAAGCAGAGACATCACCTTGCCGACAAAGGTCCGTATAGTTAAAGCTATGGTTTCCCCAGTAGTGATGTATGGAAGTGAGAGCTGGATCATAAAGAAGGCTGATTACCAAAGAATTGATGCTTTTGAATTATGGTGTTGGAGGAGACTCTTGAGAGTCCCATGGACTGCAAGAAGATCAAACCTATCCATTCTGAAGGAAATCAGCCCTGAGTGCTCCCTGGAAGGACAGATCCTGAAGCTGAGGCTCCAATACTTTGGCCACCTCATGAGAAGAGAAGACTCCCTGGAAAAGACCCTGATGTTGGGAAAGATGGAGAGCACAAGGAGAAGGGGACGACAGAGGATGAGATGGTTGGACAGTGTTCTCGAAGCTATGAACATGAGTCTGACCAAACTGCGGGAGGCAGTGGAAGACAGGAGTGCCTGGCGTGCTCTGGTCCATGGGGTCACGAAGAGTCGGACACGACTAAACGACTAAACAGCAAAAGTCCTCATCTTAATACTGCAAAAAACAAAGCCATACTCTCCCTGCCCGCCCCCCTAATATTCTTAAGAGGGTCGCTTCTCTGGTCTTCAGAGAGTGTCTGGAAGTTGGAAGGCAGAAAAAGGTCCTCCTTTCCTTCCAACAGTGGCAGTTTTAATCTGAAATCTTAGGCACAGTACTGTGCCCAGAGCTCAGAAACTGCTCACATTAATGAAATTTTCCCTGTCGCAAAACACACCTAGAACAAGGGGAGTTTCGAATGCTGGCCCAAGGATCATGCTGGCACGCCAACTGGAGATGCCATGAGTTGCCGTCCAAAACACAGTGATACCCTGGGGAAGCTACCTTATTCATCTTAGATGCCTTATACCTCTAAAGCACACCCAACACACATTTAAGGCCCCTGACTTCCCCTGGAGAATACTGGGAACTGTAGTTTGTGAAGGGTGATGGGGGTTGTGTCTCCATAAGAGGGGAAACAACAATTCCCAGGATGTTGGGGGGGGGGGGAAGCCATGCACTTTAAATGCACACTGGATGTGTGTTAGAAGGATAGTGTGCATCTGCCCTGTGTCAGATCTTTGATGCATCTAGCCTAGTGTAGCCTGAAATGAATGGCAGTGGTCCTCTGGGTTTTCAGAATTTTTCGGTCCTGCTTGCAGATATCATGGATTGAACCTGGGACTTTTTTCCCATGCAAACAAAGGTACCTGGGTTCTCAAACTTAATCCGTTCTGGAAATCCATTCCAAAACCAAAGCATTCCAAAACCAAGGCGCACTTTCCCATAGAAAGTAATGCAAAATGGATTACTCCGTTCCAGACATTTTAAAACAACCCCCCAAAACAGCAATTTAATATAAATTTTACTATCTAACAAACCTAGACAGCATCTTAAAAAGCAGAGACATCACCTTGCCGACAAAGGTTCGTATAGTTAAAGCTATGGTTTTCCCAGTAGTGATGTATGGAAGTGAGAGCTGGACCATAAACAAGGCTGATCGCCGAAGAATTGATGCTTTTGAATTATGGTGCTGGAGGAGACTCTTGAGAGTCCCATGGACTGATAGAAGATCAAACCTATCCATTCTTAAGGAAATCAGCCCTGAGTGCTCCCTGGAAGGACAGATCCTGAAGCTGAGGCTCCAATACTTTGGCCACCTCATGAGAAGAGAAGACTCACTGGAAAAGACCCTGATGTTGGGAAAGATTGAGGGCACAAAGAGAAGGGGACGACAGAGGACAAGATGGTTGGACAGTGTTCTCGAAGCTACCAACATGAGTTTGACCAAACTGCGGGAGGCAGGAGTGCCTGGCGTGCTATGGTCCATGGGGTCACGAAGAGTCGGACACGACTAAACGACTAAACAACAACAAAACTATCTAACAAGACCATTGATCCATAAAATGAAAGCAATAAACAATGTACTGCAGTCACACACACAATCAATCCATCAGTAGCTGAATTGGGTTCCAAACGGTCACAAAAGCAAAACAAAAAAGAGCCACAACACAAAATACAAAATAAATAGCACAAAATAAATAGCAAAAATAAATATAAATAGCAAAATAAATAGCAAAAACAGACCTCAGCGTTAACACTCAAAACGGAAGGGTGGCACTCAAATCAGAAGCGTAACACTCAAAACAGAGCGTGTTCGGCTTCTGAAAAATGTTTGCAAACCAGAACACTTACTTCCCGGTTTGCAGTGTTTGGGTTCCTAGTTGTTTGAGTACCAAGGCGTTTGAGAACCAAGGTACCACTGTACTCTGCTATGGAGGTTTTCCCCTTATCATTTGGAGAACACCAGTCTGGAGAATGCTAGGTTAGTTTACTAGCTGCCATGGACCAGCCTTCCCCCAACCTGGTCTTAGAAAGGCTGTGCCACAACCCCCCTAAAATCTAATAAAAATATAGACTGAAACCATATTGCTGAGGGTGTGGGGTGTGCCTATTTCAGAGGCTTTCTCTTAGCCTGATAGGACACCGGAGGGGGGCGGGGAGTTACAGATGTCAAGGCATTTGATCATCTTTGCTCAGTAACATGCTGCACTGTTTCCTGCTTCATTTACCTGGTTTTAACCCCATCTGACCTGGCCTAATTCTAATGGAAAGCGGCTGCTGTTTTGGGGTTTTTTTTCCTCCCATTAATCCATTTTCTGCACATGACTTTCCTGTTAATGGTCAAGCCTAAATCATTTCCCACTCCTAAGTGCTGGGTGTCATCTGTCTTAGGGGGATTTGCCGCAGATGTTGAAAAGCAAGGGGGACCAAATTAAAATATATGGAAACCCATAGGGGGAAAGGTCAAGTGAGTCGTCGTCCCCCAAACTGCCTTCTGAGACCCATCTGTAATGAAGGACCAGCACCACTGAGAAATGGCCACCCCCTTCCACCACCACCACTGCAAGGAGGCTTGGAAGAAATGCAATGAAATGTATTGCAATGTAATTGAAAGAAGTGTATTGAAAGTCACTGAGAAATCCAATGGCATCAACCGCGACACATTTCCACTGTCCAGAGGAGGTACCAGTCAGGGCAACCAAGGCCATTTCCATCCCCAAACGAGACCTGAGTCCAGACTGAAATGGATCCAGATTATCAGTTTCATTCAGGAATTCTTGGCCGTTTGGTCAGCACGAATTGCCCCAAAATGCAATGTTGGACACCTGCCAATCATTAGTCAAAAGAGTGGAATCAAACAGCAGCTTTTCCCGGGGGGGGGGGGTGTTTGACTAAAAATAGGCATTAAATGCATGGAGACTTTTAAGATAAACAAACCAATAAAAAACCAATGTGGGGATGTGGAGAATTGAACTTAACATTGGGAAAAGGAGAGAAACTGAAATTGAAAGATTCATCCATGGAGTCGGTAGAGTCAGTGATAAGGGTAAGCAAAACTGAAATTAAATCCAGACAAGGCAGAAATGCTAGCATGAGGCTTGCTGGCTAAGGAATAGGGTATTAGCTTGTCTCTAGGAGATCAGATTTGTGGCTTGAGAGTACAACTGGACCAAGAATTGTTGCTAGATGCTCAGATGTTGCCTGTGGCCTGGAGCACCCGTGGCACCTCTTCCTGGTAGTGTTAGAGCTGACCATGGTCCTGAATGCATTAGTTCTATCTCAATTGGACTACTGCAATGCACTCTTCACACACCTGCCCTTGAAAACAACTCAGACACTTCAACTGGTGCATAAGCTGTCAGTAAAATCTTGATGGGGCCAGCGCTTGGGGACAGGCAGTAGCTCAGTGGTAGAGCATTTGCTTTGCGTGCAGAAGGTCCCAGGTTTAACCCTTGGCATCTCCAGATAGGGCTATCCCATTTCTGAAACTCTAGAGAGTCGCTGCCAGATAGTATTGACAATAGTGAGCTAGATGGAGCAGCTTCCTGCATTCCTTTGATCAAGTGATCTTCTTTGTATCAGCTGCACTGGCTCCCAGTTCATTTTCAAGTGCAATTCAAGGGGCTGGTTTTACCTAAAGATCTTGGGATGAAGCCACTTGAAAGACCATCTCCTTTTAAGACCAGCTGCTGTGCTGCTCTTTCAAGCGCCATTGCCTTCTGTGGTGAGATTGGCGGCAAAATGTGAGAGGATTTTTCTGTGGTGGATTCTGATTTGTGGAACTCCCTGCCCCAAGAGGTTAGGTCACTTTCCTTTTAATCTGTTTTCTGCCAGTAACTGACATTAAAAAAAAACAAAAAACCCAAGCTTTTAATTCTGTTGCCGCTTCATGTATTGATTGCTGTTCCTTGCTCTTTGTGTTTTCAATTTTCACTGCTGTATTTCATTTTTGGTCATTTGTGTTTCAATGGTTTAGTCACTGTTGTTATCTTGGGCTTCCTTTTCTGTTTGTAAGCCGCTGTGAGCAACTCCTTTGCAGAGAGAGAAAGCCACAATATCACTTGACTAGTAACAACAACAATTAATGCCATACTAACATTAAGGCTTTAAATAAAAAAGAAATTGCAAGACAATGAGCTGAGCTTTGCAACAAGTGTTGGTTGGAAAATTAAACACCAAAGAGCTCATCAACAAGGGGCTCAAACATGCTCACATGGCTCACCCATTAACTAAGGATTCTTACTTCAGGGAGCGTGAATCATTCATCATCCGTGATCAATACCTTTCCCTTCAGCTGGGGAGGGGGGCTGCTCCCCTGACATTGAGATGACCTTGGGGAAACAAAGCCAGCTCATCTGAACCAAGTCAAAAGAGAACCCCCAAGAGGAAAAGTACAGCATACTTTGTTGTTGTTGTTTAGTCGTGTCCGACTCTTTGTGACCCCATGGACCAGAGCACGCCAGGTACTCCTGTCTTCCACTGCCTCCCGCAGTTTGGTCAAACTCATGTTCGTAGCTTCAAGAACACTGTCCAACCATCTCTTCCTCTGTCGTCCCCTTCTCCTTGTGCCCTCCATCTTTCCCAACATCAGGGTCTTTTCCAGGGAGTCTTCTCTTCTCATGAGGTGGCCAAAGTATTGGAGCCTCAGCTTCAGGATCTGTCCTTCTAATGAGCACTCGGGGCTGATTTCCTTAAAAATGGATAGGTTTGATCTTCTTGCAGTCCATGGGACTCTCAAGAGTCTCCTCCAGCACCATCATTCAAAAGTATAAATTCTTCGGCGATCAGCCTTCTTTATGGTCCAGCTCTCACTTCCATACATCACTACTGGGAAAACTGGGAAAACAGCATACTTAGGTATAGGCTTTATTCTAATTCATTTCTCAAAAGGTGAACCTACCTACCTAATTTGCACTATCAAAAACAGTATGTGAACTGAAACATTCTTTTAAATTCACACTTCTCTGAATTTCAAAGTGCAGTTCTTCAGCCTAGTAACATATACAAAAATGCAGGTACTAGGGTAAATTGTGCGTGAAAACACCCACTTTAGTGTAAATAAAATATGAATAAATCTCATTTGAGTCCCAAGAGATTCAATATTAAAAAACAAAACAAAACCCTTCCCAGCTTACTTTTTGTCCTAAAGTCCTCTGCTAGGAGGTAGGGAACTAGTACTCCTTCTGGACTATCTCTGTTTTCAGGTGGGATCCAATCACATAACAGCAGACCCAGGTTGTGCAGTTATAGTTGATTGGGAGGTCTTGTTCAATAAACCTATTTTCTCAAGAGAGCAGGCTTTTTGCAAGAAGGAAAGTGATGGGGAAAATGTGTTGGGGAAACGTGGGATAATGCTTGCTTTGATGCAACACCATCTAGCCTCCTCACAAGCAAATCAGAAAGCTTGTTAAAAAGCCAGCTTTGTATAATCACCCTGCAAACTGATCAGGATAAATGCTCAATAAACTGATAATTTGAAAGCACCTAAAAAGTCACCTTTATGGAACCCTGAAGACCCAGGCTGTCCCTGGTGAATTGGAAATATATGAATGGGCACCACTTCCCATTTGCACAGTTTGTATTCAGTTTAGCTCAATTGCATCTCCAAGACTATCATTGCAAATTCCAGAGCTCTTCCGTAAGTCTCTATTAAAGTTTTGCATCCAGAAGTATAATGGTAGAGGGGAGGGAGGGAGACTATTTCACACCCATAACCCATATCAGTCCTAATGACAGCAGCAGCTATCCAAATAGTTTTGCGTCCCTGGGAAGATTCTACATCATTATAATGAGAATTGCTGCCTGCATTCCATTGCTGTGACATCCCCAGTCTGGAAACGTTTATGCTGGGAACACCCATGCAGAGGGCATGGCTAGCTTCTGCTATTACATTCACAGCATCAACATTCGTTGTCTCTGCTCACTGCCAGCTCCATCTGCCTTCTTCAAAGTTTTTCTTTTTAAAAATTCAAATGGTGTTGAAATAAGCATTCTCACGGTGCCATTGACGAAAGGTCTTTTATTTCAGAAGCAAGGCAAGCCCCTCAAAAGGGCAGGATCATCAGAGAGAGAGAGAGAGCAGGGCATTGGTAAAGAACGCCCTAATTATAGGGGAAAGGTGGGGGCGATAATTAAATCCATAACCCCCATCTCCTTCCCCATTTGCCCTCACAGACCAGCCTCCTTCCACTGAATGATTCAACAAAATGCTTCGCTATTCCCAGCCACCTTATCCAGAATGCCTTGCTCTAATGACCCTTTTTGAGAGTGAGGCACAAGGTCCCTTTAGAAGGCTGGCAGAGGGGCAATTGAGCAGAGAACTCTGTGTAATGGCCGCTGGCTGCCTCCCCAACCTGAGACCATTGTCTCAATGCACCTCTGGTTGGGCCAGCCCAAACACCTCCCTTGTTCTCTTCAAATTGCAATGGCACCAGAGATGCCAGAACTCAAATATTTTCTGGAAATGTAAAGAAAAAGAAGGCTCCTTTTATCATAAGGTAACAAAAGTATTCTAGGAAATGATATATAATGAACTGAAAGAATGTTTAAAATAACTTTTTTTAAAAAACAACAACCAGAGTTTTTATTTATTTATTAGGAATTGTAGGTGCTGAAATTCCAAGGGAGCAGAAAAGACTTTTTTTATGTATGCGACACCAGCTGCACGGATGTTGTTAGCCCAGAGATGGAAGGGAGATAAAGTCCCTACCAGAGAAGAATGGCAAATCAAGCTGATGGACTATGCTGAAATGGCAAAACTGACCGGAAAGTTCAGGAACCAGGAAAACCAAAACTTTAATAAGGAATGAGAAAAAAATATAATTTATTTTAAAGACCACTGTAAGCAGTTGAAAACATTAGCAGGACTGCAATAACACTTGTAATGTAAGGAGAACTATGGACATAATGGAGTTATATAAAAAAAAACTTGGATGGTTGAAAAAAGATGCAGTGGAAAAGGTTTAACAACAGAACCCATGGAGGAGAAGGTGGGAAGTCCAGAGATTCGGAGGAATCTTTTAACTGTGGATATGTTGTGATGTGATTATAATTTTAAATATGTAAAACCAAATATTATAAATAAAAGAGAGGTGCTGGAACTGAGTAAATAATGCCACTGCCATTCTAAGAGAACGAGGGTGTGTGTGTTTGGGCCGGCCCAATCCTGAGATGCATTGAGACAATTGCCTCAGGTTGGGGAGGCAGCCAGCTGCCATTGCATATATATGTGCTAAAATGAAGGAGAATTCTTCTGCATTTGGCTTCTCACCTTCCTGGCTGCTGCCCTTCAGGATTCTCTGCAACAAACTCTTTCTGCCTGTAGTGCAAAATAATTCCTTCTATTTCCTCTGCCTTGATAGGAGAGAGGGCAGTCAACTCCCCCAGTTCTGCCTAGGTAGAAAGGAGAAAAGGCCACTCTATCCCACTGCCTTCCCAGATCTCTTCTCTCTTCCCTAACACCTCAAAAGGAAATGAGGGATGCCCAACATTACATACATAGGGATAGTTACCAAGATTAAGACTGAGTTGCATTATTCATTACCACTGTTAAATAATTCAGTGAGAGAGAGAGAGAATAAAAATCAGCACTGAATTCGGTTGTCATGAATATTCCTTCTTGGGTTGGGGTGAGAAGGTTATGCACTTGCTACTCTAAATACCACTGAAATATTGAATAATATCGGTATGGTGGTTTGATAATCCATGCATCCATCACGGAAAAGTGCTTTATTTTCAATGCCCGCCTTAGTTATTCAATATATTCCTGGATCACTAGACTCTAACCCTTCTGCATTTTATGACACTGTAATTTTAGGCTTTTAAAATGTTTTAGTGACATAGTAGTAGTATATTTCTTTCGGTCAATGTGGGTTATATTGATGGTTTTATTGCATACTTGAGGTTCACTGCAATAAGATCTAAAAAAATTATTAAATACAATTATTCTTCTTTGCCTTTTGCACAAACCCTCACAAGGCGGCTTAAGATGAAAGTGTTGAAAAGAAAAACAGTTGAACAAACACAACACAACTAAACCCCTCATATTGCCTGGGATTCCAAAACTGGCCATTAAGAGTTGAATGCGATGGATTGGATTTCCATTGCAGAATCTCTCCAACAGAAACTCTTGGCCCTGAAAAGTGGAATCTGGTTTCATGAATGAATGGCTATGTGCTATGTGTTACATGCTAATCAGTTGCCCAGAAACTGTTAATGGGGCACTATCTGGTGAAAGTTAGGTGCAGCCAAGTCTCTGTGAAAATAAGCTGGGATTGTGGAGTCACTTTAATGCTTTTCTGTGGAATCGATTCACACAGTCAGATTTCAGTCATTGTACTGAGTTGGGCTGGGCAGTCTGCGACCCTCCAGATGTTGAGCTACAGCTGTGCTCTAGGTCAGTGTTTCTCAACCTTTTTTGGGCCACGGCACACTTGTTCCGTGAAAAAAATCACGAGGCACACCACCATTAAAAAAGTTTAAAAATTTAACTCTGTGCCGCCCTATATTGACTATAATTATGACTGTAAGAAACACTTGCCAATTGCTGTGTTGGTTGCAATCTCCTGTAATAAGGCTTCACAAGCCGTCCGGTGGGTTAGCGGTGTGTATTGGCGGCCGCCAGGCTCGTTTGCACTGAGCTTTGGGAAAGAGGAGGAGAAATATTGCTTTCCGGCGGGTCAGTGCCGGTTATTGGCGGCCGCCAGGCACGTGACAATGCAAATCGCCCTTCTCGTCGCCGCACATCGCGGCACACCAGCCAGCGTCTCACGGCACACTAGTGTGCCGCGGAACAGCAATTGAGAAACGCTGCTCTATCATGGTTAGGAAGCCCCCAACCCTTGGCTTGCTTTTCTTGGAAGGAAGATCTGATACCCTCATGCAGAGGATCTCATCTGCAAAGCTGCTGGATGCGAAACGGAGCCCACCATGTCTGCTACACTGATAAACCTTATCAGGAAGGTCTAGAAAAATGCATGGGGATTAAAGAAGAGTGGAAAATATTTATTGGATATATGGAAAATAATTGTACACCGCTGAGAACGCTGGCAGCATTAAAAGTAAATATTTGATTGATGTAAAAGGGGGAAATTGATTTGAAGGGTTATAGTAAAATATGCAGGAAACTATTATATGTAATATGAACCATGGAAGGAGAAGAAGGAAAGCCATTGGATATTTTAAAGTTTGTAAAATGTTTAAATTCAAATGTAGAAAAATGAAAACTCGTGTGTGTGTGTGTGTGTGTGTGTGTGTGTGTGTGTGTGTAGCTTTGCTTGGATCCTTTTTCTTACCACAGACCTTTTTTTGTGATGGATATCATTGCAAAAACCTTTGTTTTTTCCTTTCCCACCCACGGTGAAAACTGCCCCCCCTTCACTCATGCCCTCTAGAGGGCAAGTTACCTGAACCACATCAACTAGCTAGCTGAAATTACCGGCTTGTCCCAGATGCTGCCTCTTGTTGCCTTATTAACTTGCATTGCTCTATTTGGGGGAGGGGAAATTGGGGGGGGGGACAGATATCAGCTAGGAAAAGAACCTTCTTGCTGCTATGGAAAGATGAAGGCAAGAGCTGAATGCTCCACACTCTTCATTCACCTTCCATTTCATTACAGTAGTTGCCTCTAACAAGGCAGGACCCGCTTGTCTTCCAAAGAGACTCTGCTGCCCTCAACAGGCAGAAACAGCACACAGGTTTGTTCTTATTACATCAGGAGCTGCCTCATTGCATCTGCATCATACATGTAAAGCACAATCTGTAGTTTGCTACTCTCAACCTTAACAAACCTCAGTTGCCAGTATAAGAACATAAAAAGAGCCTCCTGGATCGGCCCAATAACCAATCTTTTAAAGCCATCCATTTTGGTGGCCATCATTGCCTCCTGTGGGAGTGAGTTCCAAAGGTGAACCATGCAGGGCATGAAGAAGTACCTTTCCTTTCTGTCCTGAATCTTCCAGCAAATCTTTTGCCACACTGTCCTTCTGGGATTCTATATATCAGAACATGCTATTATGCCTGTGGGCTTTGTAGCTGCAATCTTACACCGCATTTACCTGGTGTGAGTTATTCCTACTGAGCTGCTTCTGAGTAGATGTTATATTGCAAATCCATGGGCAAACACTGACTGCCTACTCTTCTGTCAAATACCATCAAGTATTGTTTGCTTGCGTGGCTGATCCGGTCAAATGTTAACTGCTGCTGCATTTCAGCTGCCAAATTTGGTCAAAATTATTCACCACTGAGTCAGATAGAGCCAGACTCTTAATAACTGGCTGAAGCAGCTCCTGTAATGAGCAAAGGTTACAACATATGGGGGCTTTTTAGTTTAGAAAAAAGGTGAGCAACTGGGGAACATGATAAGAGGAGTATAAAAATTATCAGATCCTCCAAGTGTCCCTATTTTCCAGGGACATCCCTGATTTAGAGAAGCCGTCCCGGTTTTTTATTTGATCCCCAAATGTCCCACTTTTCCTTAGGACGTCCCTATTTTTATCAGAAAAATGTTAGAGGGTACGGTAGGATGTCCCTATTTTCATTGGAGAAATGTTGGTGTGTATGTAGTTATTTGACTCCTGAGCTGTCTGAAGGCAATCCTGTACACAGGGAAGGGGTTTTTTTAAAAAAAAAAAGAGAGAGAAAGTTTCATGTTTTATTGCGTTTTTATATATGTTGGAAGCTGCCCAGAGTGGCTGGGGCAACCCAGTAAGATGTGTGGGGTATAAACAGTAAAATGATCGTTATGGAATGGGACGCCCCTATTTTCATCGGAGAAATGTTGGAGGGTATTAATTATGCATGCAGTGTCCCCCCCCCGGATCAAGTAAAACAATAGAAATACTTAACTGACCAAACATGTCTGTTCTGCCCCCCTCAACCTAAGTCATACCCATGTATGCATGGCATGAAGCAAGAGGATGATGGAGGACGTTCCTCTCTCTCTCTCATAACACTTGAATTTGGGCACAAGATGCAATAATGACCATTAAGTTGTCTGGCTTTAAAAGGCGGTTAGAGAGAAACTGACGAAGGATAATACTGCCAGTGGCCGCTGCTGCCCCTGCTTTTCTACTGATTTTTAAACAGCCTGGGAACATAAATTGATGCTGAAGGCTTACTTCTGAATTGACCTGTGCAGGATTGTACGCGCCAGTTTATGCCACTGAACACTCTCCACGCGAAAGAATGGTCAAGGCTGAGGCTTCACTTACTGCTACTGAGCATGCTCAGGATTGGATGAGGACAGGGCAAGGGCATAGGCTTGAGCTTCATTGTTTATACTGAGCATGCTTAAAAATCACGTAAGGGCAAAGTGTGGCTTCATTTGCTGCTACTGAGCCTGTCAAAGAACAACAGTCGTCAGGTGCTTTTAGTGAGCATGCTCAAGATGACGTGGTAAGGGCAAGGCATGTTAAGGGTAAGGGTGGCGGCTCAGCTCCTGCTACTGCGCACGCTCAGAATCAACTGCTGGCAGACTTGAGGCTTCAGCTCCTGCTACTGCGCATGGCTGAGGTGAGCTGAGCATGTTCAGTAGGCATTGGGAGGGCCTCTTCTCCTCTTCCACCTCAGTGAGAATCGCCTTTTGCTGAGCAGCCCCCGAGGTAGGCCGGAGGGCGAGGGGAAGAATAAAGCCCACACGCACACACACACACAAAAATGTCAAGGAGAAAGGGGGAGACGTTTTTTTGGCAGCCTCGGATCCTGCCCGTTTAACAGCTGCCTTACAGACAGAAGTTCAACAGGTGAAGATCGGATGCAAACGATAAAAACAGAGCTGTTGGGCTTCAGCCCGTCACAGAGCTGCTAAAACACTTGCTTGCTAGGCAGTTGTATCTTCTGATTTATGTCTCCCCCCCCCGCCCCCCAAATACTTGCTGCCTGCCATATTTGGGTCGGTGGGGTGGGGGTGGGTTTTCCAAGCTGGAAGGTGCAATGATGCAGCTGCGCAAAGTCTCACCTGTTGAATGCCTGACTGCCATGTGACGGTTTAAAGCGTAGAAGCGTAGCCTCGGGAGGCACCAGTGAAGGTAACTAATTCTGAATGCTGCAGAATGTATTTTATCCTCTCTTTTTTTGTTCTTTCAACTCAGCGTCTGGGAAGAGTAGGATCGCTGTTCCCCAGGAAACATCTTGTTTGCTTGTGGGGATGTTTGCTGGAGACCTTATGGCCTGGTTCGCATGACATGGTAAGCCAAACGAGGACTTTCCAGGACTGTGCAAACGTGTGGTTCCCAGAGAGGAACGCTTAGCTGCTTGGCTTCTCCCTGGTATCCACCCCCCCCCCCAAATGCTGAGCTTGTCATCTGAACCAAGACCCATGAATCCAGGTTTGGATGATGTGCCAAACGCTGGCTTAGCTTGGTGCAGCACAGGAGTAAAAAAAAAAAGACGAGGGAAGGAGGGAGCAGATTGCCTGGGAATGCCTCTCTATGAGGCAGCACCTTTGCTTTGTCCCAGTAAGCTATAGCCTTGTGTGAACCAGGCTGCTCCCAACTCTTGATTTTTCTAACTTCCGCCTGTATTTTAATGGCAGGAGGGCCCCTTGGCAATGCAGGTGCCGACTGCTGGGGCCATGGGGCTCCGAGAGCAGGTGCGAGAGGCCCTCAAGGCAGACCTCTTGGCTGCAGACCTGAAGTGCAGCTTCTTCGTCTCTGCCCTGCAGAGCTACAAGCGGGATTCTGTTCTTCGGCCCTTCCCAGGATTATATACCACGGACGAGACCAAGGATTTTGAGGCTTTGGTGAGTAGATGGTGGGCTCTACTTCACTGGAAGTTTTAAAACAGAGGTTGAATGGCCATCTGCCAGGGATGATGATGATGATTTCTGCAATTCCTGCATTGCCAGGGGTTGGACTGCATGACCCTTTATATACCTACAATTCTATGATTCTATCAGTAATTATTATTCACGCAGCGCATAGTTCAACTAGGGAACTCATGAGAGGGTATTGTCCCTGACTTTGCCTCTGAAATGCAGATCAAGGTCAGGAACAAGCTGTTCTCCTCCCCAGCTTGCAGGGGTGGGAGCAGGGATTTCAAAAACAAGCTTCTCCCCTACCCGAGCTTGGAATTGACGTAGGGGATGGAAGGTTGCTTTGCCTGGTTTTCTGCTTGTAAGGGGCTTTGAGATTCCTGCATCTAGTTGGACTGGATGACCCAGGGGGTCCCTCCCAACTCTACAATTCTAAGATTCTATTGAGCACCTGGTAAATTCCGACCCAAAATAATCCCAACGTCCCTCATGGTTTAGGGCAGTGGTTCTCCAAGGGTGTAGCAAGCCACACTGGTGTGGCAGGAGAGGATGGCAAGTGTTGTGGGACAATCAAATAAACATTTAAACATTTCATTATAGTATAGTATAGTATAGTATAGTATAGTATAGTATAGTATAGTCATACCTCATGTTGCGTCCACTTCAGGTTACGTCTTTTCAGGTTGCATCCCATGGCAACCCGGAAGTACCGGAATGTGTTACTTCCAGGTTCGCCACTCGCACATGCGCAGAAGCGCTAAATCGTGCCGTGTGCATGCGCAGACGTGGCGCTTCTGGATGTGAACCCCTCGAGTTGCAGACTTGCCTCCAGATGGATTACGTCTGCAACTCAAGGTTCCACTGTATAGTATAGTATAGTATAGTATAGTATAGTATAGTATAGTATAGTATAGTATAGTATAGTATAGTATAAATTTTATTATTATTATTGGATATACAGCCAGAAACAGTACCCCTTTCTTCCCATTCTAAGCAGACAAAGGGTACCCAGGAGTCATTAGAGGAGTGATGTTTGTAATGAAAGATAGTTGAGCTCTGTTGTGTTCTGAAAGAATTCTACCCTTGCATTTGCTGGGGTTGTCCATAGTGCCACCATGCTTGTGGAAATAAATGCCACCAGTTATGAGGATCTGTTAGATGAAATGGTTCAAGTTTGATGGATGGAGGAGAGAACAGGAAGCCGTGTGTGTGTGTGTTTGCACGCGCGTTAGGGCGTGTCATTTAAGGACGAAATTATTATTTTTTGAATTTGCTCAATGAGGGGTTCTACAAATATGTTATTGCACATGAGGAATCCAAATCTGCAATTATTTTTATGATTGGTTGATGTTTAGCTTGGTAAATTGAGATCTGTTTGAAATACACTAAAAAAAAGCTGAAAACTCGCATTTTGAAGCGAAGTTAAAGTTTTTAATCATTTTATACAAGCGAAAATATAAAGAAATTTTGTTTCCAACTGTAACAACATATCATTACTTTATCTTAGGCATCCCCAAACTGCGGCCCTCCAGATGTTTTGCCTACAACTCCCATGATCCCTAGCTAACAGGACCAATGATCAGGGATGATGGGGATTGTAGTCCAAAACATCTGGAGGGCCGCAGTTTGGGGATGCCTGCTTTATCTTATAACGTCCTATTATAGTAAAAAAAGAATAATAAATTAACAACTTCAAGGGCTGGTGTCACATGATCATGTACCTGCTGAGGGCCCACATCTGAGTAGGAGAGCCACTGGCAGAAGCCCCCTGGACCATGCTCTTCAAAAAAAGTGTACACTATTAAAATTTGATTCCTGTAGAATCTAAAGGCCTGCTCTTGATCCTCACAAAGATGGTGCAGACTTAGAGAAACCATATTCCATGCCGGTCAAGACTTCTGTTCATTTAATGGTTCTGAAGCAGGAGAATATATAGTATTTCCATCCTTCCATCACTGTGATAGAAGGGTTACCATAATGCTTATTATCCATGCTACTATTGAAGGAACTAAAATCTTGTCTTTCCTAAAATGTGGCAATCCTTATCTTAAGATTGGGTGCCTGCCCAACAGCCTTAATCCTACACTATCAGAATGCTGTTTTTGCACCCCCAATTTATCCAATAAAGAAAGACCGTCACTCGGCTGAACTTTGGTAGCTCTACTTTAAAGTGTATTTTAACACCTCCAAGTAGTTTACCCAGTCCTCTGCATAGACTTCCTTATCGTGTTTATCATCATAGCTATTCTTCAAAGAAAACATGCTTTTCTCCTTCATGGGAATAAAATTCTGTTTGCAAAGGATGGGAGTGAGCAACAAAAGGACACAATTCTCTGCTGAATATAGTATATATATATAGAATATAGTATAGTATAATAAAATGATGTTGGTGGATGAGGATCCCAGCTCCTTTGATGACCACACAATTGTTTGATGACCAGAACACAATTGTTCTGGTACCAGAGATGCTCTGTAACATATTCAAGCAAGACCCCAGCCCCCAGTCTCCAATGCAACACAGAAGACAATCGCTAGGGCTGGTTAGATGTCCTCATGCCACCCCATTCTGTCGGATAGATGAGAAATCTCGGATAGATGAGAAATCTACTTGTCAGAGCATTTCGGCTTTGAAACCCCAACGACCTCAGTGGGTGGACTGGTGGTAGAAAGCAAAAAAAGATATCACATACTGTTGTATAATATTAATATTAATATTAATAGTACAGAGAACTACAATACATATATAAGAGAACTACAATACAGTGGTACCCCACAAGACGAATGCCTCATGCAACGAAAAACTCTCAAGATGAAAGTGTTTTGCGTTGCACGAGGCGACTCGCAAGACAAAGTTTCCTATGACCGCGCTTCGCAAGACAAATAGGAATGCATTAACTAAATGGGTAGACCGGGTAAACCGGGAAAATTTTAAACCGTGCTTTGCAAGACGAGTTTTTTGCTATACGAAGCGACTTGCAGAACAAATTAATTTCATCTTGCAAGGTACCACTGTATCTTGTAATCAATTTTAGGCACTTATCAACATCTGTTTTCATCAAAATTGGGGAATAACCTATATGTTTATAAATGACAGGAAAATTTAAAAAATGTTAAAATGCAGGAACTTTTCACATAGAGATTTACCAAGCAAGACCTCAATATTTACAAGGAACCAAAATATATTTCAAATTACCTCATCATACCACAACTTTTTAACACCCCTCAAATCAGGATTTTTAAAGATGAAAAATTCAACACGCCCTAACGCGCGTGTCTGCGCCTCCGTCCATCTATCCTATGGAGTTTGTGTTCCAAGGGGGCGAATAAGAAGGCCTGTAGGGTTTGTCCACAAGGATTTGCTTGCCAGGTAATGCCCTAAAGACGAGTGTTGGAGAAGCTGTCTTTTCTTTAACCACTAGGGGGGTCTCTAACTGTGTGAGATGCTCAAGGAAAGCTAGCAACCCATGTTTCTTTCTCTCTCTCTCTCACTCTCAGCTTGCAGATACAAATGCCTTGGTGGGCTTGAAAGAGCTGCTTGAGTTGGCCCAAGACACAGGCACAAGAGGCTGGGAGTTGCTGGGCTGGGTTTTGTCTTCCAAGGCCCTGTGCATACACAGTACAAGCAAAAAGGAGGTGAGAGGCGACGCTGGCGACAACCCAGTTATCAAACGAGTGCAGATGGATACAAGTAATATTGGAGGTGTCAGGGGTGTCAGCAACCTGCATCTGGGCACAAGGCTACGGGGGAGAGTAAGCATGTTAAAGCAGAATCTAGACAAATGGGATAACATAATTTTGTTTTATGGTATTTTTTAAAAAAATAATAATTTAAAATTATTTTTTGGGACAAAAGAGGGGATCTGTGAG